>NC_140254.1:10976926-11044426 GCF_949987555.1 Borostomias antarcticus
TTTTTCTCCCCCTTTTCCCTAACAAGCTGTTTAATGAATGTAATTCATCAATATTTCACCACTCCCGGGCAATATTCATCAATATCCCCTCTGATTGGATTGGATTTCACACCCGTCTGAACAGCAGAAGAATCGACACCCTGACTTGAGCTTCCCTCGGTCTCCAGCATGGCAGCCGATCTGGGGGGAGAGGCTGAGAGACACCAGCGCTGCAGGGGAACGCTCATCTCTTCTCCCTAGAGGCCTGAAGCTCTCCTGAAGCGCTCATATCTCTTCTCCCTAGAGGCCTGAAGCTCTCCTGAAGCGCTCATATCTCTTCTCCCTAGAGGTTTGAAGCTCTCCTGAAGCGCTCATATCTCTTCTCCCTAGAGGCTTGAAACTCTCCTGAAGCGCTCATATCTCTTCTCCCTAGAGGTCTGAAGCTCTCATCTCTCTTCTCCCTAGAGGCCTGGAGCTCTCCTGAAGCGCTCATATCTCTTCTCCTTAGAGGCCTGAAGCTCTCCTGAAGCGCTCATATCTCTTCTCCCTAGAGGCCTGGAGCTCTCCCGAAGCGCTGGCCAATCGTCCAGTAGACTGGTTTGTAGACGATCTGGACGTTCAGTTCAAGTGGCGTGCGAACCTTGTCTGGTTTTGCCCGTCGGTGTGTCAGACATCCAGGAAGTAGGCTGGTCCAGGAACTGAAGTACACGGGAGCTTGGAGATGGCCCACCTTCCATGCCAAGTCTATTCCATATCAAACCAAGGGGGTGGGGCCAGGTGTAGTTCCTGGAAGGTTTCAGGCCATTGGTAAACATTTGACCAGGTAGCCTTATGTAGACGGATTGCAATGAATGATGAACATACGACTCGCCAACATTGTTTTTGTGTGTTAGGGCGAGCCGTGTGTTAGGATGAGTCGTGTGTTAGGACGAGCCGTGTGTTACGACGTGGTGACGATCCCAGACTGGAAAGGCTGAGCTGAGCCCTGATCAGGGCTGTGTGTGTGTGTGTGTGTGTGTGTGTGTGTGTGTGTGTGTGTGTGTGTGTGTGTGTGTGTGTGTGTGTGTGTGTGTGTGTGTGTGTGTGTGTGTGTGTGTGTGTGTGTGTGTGTGTGTGTGTGTGTGTGTGTGTGTGTGTGTGTGTGGGGTCCTCTCTCCCGGTGAATGAGTGTGTGAGGTGTTTAGCATGTTCTGATTCACACGCTATTTGTGTACCTACGTCTGTAACCCTCTGCGCTGTGTGTGTGTGTGTGTGCGTGTGTGTGTGTGCATGTGCGTGTGTGTGTGTGCGCAGGTGGACGAGCTGTACGAGGCCTTCTGTATCCAGCGCAGGTTGAGGGACGGGGCCAGCAGGATGAAGCAGGCCTTCTCCACCTCGCCCTCCACCAGGGGCACCAGAGAGAGCATCACTGAGGTCAACCGCAGATACAAGGAGTACACGGAGGTGCACACACACACACACACACACACACTCCTACAGGAGGAGAGATACACACACTTCTACAGGAGGATACACACTCATGCTTAAAAAAGATACACACACACACACGCACACACACTTCTACAGGAGGATACACACTCATGCTTAAAGAAAGATACACACACACACACCTACAGGAGGATACACACTCATGCTTAAAGAAAGATACACACACACACACACACACCTACAGGAGGATACACACTTATGCTTAAAGAAAGATACACACACACACACACACCTACAGGAGGATACACACTCATGCTTAAAGAAAGATACACACGCACACACACACTTCTACAGGAGGATACACACTCATGCTTAAAGAAAGATACACACACACACGCACGCACACACACACTTCTACAGGAGGATACATACTCATGCTTAAAGAAAGATACACACCCACACACACTTCTACAGGAGGATACATACTCATGCTTAAAGAAAGGTTCACACACATGTTTACCCTTAGATAAACACCCATACCCACACACACACTTACAGGAAGATCCACACACTTGTATGCATTGATAAACACACACTGTACGCAAACAGACACACGGGTTGGGTACGCTTGCCTCAGGATGAAAACACACACACACATCTGAGGGCCTGTCTTTAACGACATCCCGGTCCGTCAGCACGCCATCTCGCTCACACCACCGTCCAGTTTCAACAAACAACAACAACAGGCGTCCTGACAGGCAGTGTAGTTTTCTCTGCTCAACCCTCCGCGGTCTCCTCCTCCCTCCCCAGAACATGAGCGCCTTCGAGGGGGAGCTGGAGAACCTGCTGGGGGAGTTCCACATCAAGATGAAAGGTGAGGCTGAGCTGAGGCTAGTGGAGAACCGGACCGGCCACAGAAAACACCGGGGTTCAAATGAAAAATGACATTCTCCCGCACACACTTTTATTTCTCTGCTTTTAATCTGCCAACGTTTCGGTTAGACCGGACAGATTATCTGATGAAGGTCTAACCGAAACGTTCGCAGATTAAAAGCAGAGAAAAAGTGTGTGTGGGAGAATGTCATTCTTCATTTGAAACTTTTAAGGGGATTTTCTCCCAGCACCACAACATTGTGAGAGTGTGCATGTTGGTGTTTTCACACAAGCCCGGGGTTAGCCAGAAACACGCTGTATACTTGGTTCGTGCTCGTGTTCGTACTTGGAATGCGGCAGGAGGTGGTTGTTTCTGACTGGACTCTGGGTTCTGGAGGGTCCTTCTCCAGTCTCCGGTTAGCATTAGCCTCCTTGCTAGCGTCAAGTATAGGGGGATGAACGCAGGGATGAAACAAGGTGGGGAAAACAGGGGAAAAACCTCGCCAACAGCAAAATGAATGAATTTCCCTTTCCAAAATGGAGTGATGAAAAGTGTTTTTTTCTGTCTCTGATTCTGTCTCCACCTCTCTCTCTCTCTCTCTCTCTCCTAGGGTTGGCTGGCTTCGCACGTCTCTGTCCGGGGGATCAGTATGAGGTGTGTGTGTGTTCATACTACTGATCTCTCTCCTCAGTCTCTCCAAATCACTAGAGGCTGTCAACAAAATAGCCGTGTCGTTCTCAACTGGTGTCTCCCTACACGGCGCGTCTCTAACCTCACTGTTTCTCTCTCTGCCTCACTCTGTCTTGTTCTGTTCCCTCTCCTCCTTCCTCTGATTCTCTCCATTTCTCACCCCCTCCTCCATCTCCCTCTCTCACCTATCCCCTCCCTCCCTCTCTCTCTCCATCTCCTCCTTCCATCTCCCTCTCTCCTCTGTCCCCCCCATCTCTCCCTCTTCTCCCTCATCTCCCTCCCTTTCCCCTATGCCCTCCCTCTCTCCCTCCCTCCCTCCCTCCCTCTCTCTCTCTCTCTCTCTCTCTCTCTCTCAGATCTTCATGCGGTACGGGCGTCAGCGCTGGAAGTTGAAGGGCAGGATTGAGGTGAACTCCAGACAGAGCTGGGACGGAGAGGAGATGGTCTTCAACCCGCTCGTCACCGACCTCATCAACATCAAGGTAGGGCAGCCGGACGGGGATCATGGGCGCTGGTGTAGGTGGGCTGTATCGGCTTCACTGTGGGACCCTGAAATGGGGAGACTATGTAGAAAAGGAGTTGCTATTAGTGAACAGTTCACCCAATATGGATGAAAATGCCCCCCCACCACCCCACCTAACCTGTCTGTTCTTTATCATCAGGCTCATTATTCCCATCCTAAGCAGTTCAGCACACAGAGACCTTCAGATCCCCCTCCTTCATGACCTTTTGAAACTCTCGACCTCCTGCATTTCGTCCAATCAGGTGACGGAGCTGAAGGGCCTGGCCACCCACATCCTGGTGGGCAGCGTCATCTGCGAGACCAAGGACCTGTTCACCGCCATGCCCCAGGTGGTGGCCGTGGACGTCAACGACCTGGGCACCATCAAGCTCAACCTGGAGGTCACCTGGTTGTGAGTGAACTACTAAGATGAGCTTTATTAAAAAAAAAAAGAACGGCATCGGGCCTTTTGCAGTCTTTTGCAGTGCGTAGCTTTTGACTGGAATCGACAGTTCAGTTCATATTCCTTTCAGAGATATCGATAACAGTTCGTTTTGGGGCTGTTGAAAGTTATGAAAAATGGACAGCAATAGCACCAATATACCTTAGTGAAGAGGTTTACACTCGTGGTCTATACCTATGAAAACCATGGCCAGACTGCCCTCTACAGGAGGAACTAGTTATTACATCTCCACAGCAAAACACATTCATACACAACAGCTAGTTTGGGAATTGTTGAGTGACCGTTGCTCCGTCCTCCCCCAAACCCAGCCCGTTCGACGTGGAGGACCTGACCTTGTCGTCGGGCAACGTGAGCAAGGCGACGGTGCTCCAGAGACGGGTGTCCGTCTACAGCCAGGGGACGCCCGAGACCCCCACCTTCCAGGACACCTCCTTCTTTGTGAGTCCCGCATGCGGCCCCCTACTCCTCCGTGTGATTTCGGAGACGAGATACACCCCTGGTCTAACAGCATGGCCGTGACTGTAGATCAGAGTGGATTTGTCTCTGTGCCGTTTATTTGGCGAGTGCGTCAGCTCGCCTTTGACCGAAGGAGAATGTTTACTTTCACCCAGAAAGAGAACTAGCTTACCGCCATGTTCCTGCTGCAATCCTAATGTGGCTTGTGTGTGTGTGTCCGTGTCTATGTGTATGTATGTATATTTGTGTGTGTGTGTGTGTGTGTGTGTGTGTGTGTGTATGTATGCGTATGCTAGCAATGCTTGTGTATGTGTATGCTACAGCCTCACTAACCCTAACCCACCACCCCTCCCCTCCAACTACCACCACCTCCCCCCCCCCCGTCTCTCTTGTGCGTGCGGGGAGGAAGTGGCGTCCCCGCCCCCCCGCCGAGCGCCACCACCTCTCCTTCCTGCACGCGCTCAGAGACTCCCTGTTAGAGAGGCTGAGGAGGAGCCGCTCGTTCGGTGACCTGGCCTCCCTCCGGCCACGCCCCAAATCCAGTCTGGAGGTCTATGTGAGTGAGGTGTGCTAAGCTCCGCCCCCTCCACCCGCGCTGTCCCCTCTGCCTGTGTGACTCCGCCCCCAGCCTGTGTGACTCCGCCTCCAGCCCGTGCCTGTGTGTGAAGCTGTCTCTTGGCCTGTGCTTGCCTGTGTCTCAACCACAGGAGAACAAGAGAGCCTGTTAGGTGTGGAAGACATGAATACTCCAGTCTTCATGTTGAATAAATTAATTTAATCGTCTTTAATAATCAATAAGGCGAGCTTATGCAGACCATCGTTATTTCCTAGTGTTTATTTTATGTACATGGAGAGAGAAAAGGTACAGTGACAGTGTCTCTGTCAGAGACATAATATACAATTTCACAAGCAATATCAAGAAGCCTTTGATCATAGGTTCATGTACAAAAGGAATCTGTGAGTTTGTCCTGTTTTGGTCCTCAGAAGATGACAGAACAAGTCCCACAGTAGTTCATAACAGGCCACAGTACCTGATCAGGGACAGAGAGGGAATAGTCCTGCTGGCACAGCCAAAACAGATCAAACTCATTCCTTACTACAAACTTAGGCGAAAGCAATACGCATACTTATTTGAAAGCAGGGATAAGCAATATGTAGCCTTTTACTGAAGCAAGCATGAGCAATAACATTACATGAGCAATAACATTACATGAGCAATAGCATTACATGAGCAATAACATTACATGAGCAATAACATTACATGAGCAATAACATTACATGAGCAATAACATGACATGAGCAATAACAATACACGAGCAATAACATGACATGAGCAATAACATGACATGAGCAATAACATGACACGAGCAATAACATTACACGAGCAATAACATTACACGAGCAATAACATTATACGAGCATTAACATTATACGAGCAATAACATTACATGAGCAATAACATTACATGAGCAATAACATTACACAACAACTTGAGGCTGTGCCGGCTTGTTGTCTAACAGGGATCGGCGTCATTTCTCTCCTGCTGGGTTGAAGTGGTTTGTTTTGATACTGCGAGACGCAAGTGAAGAATCTCTCTCTTCCTGACTGCCCGTCGCTCACCCCTCATTCTCCTTCTCTCCTTCCTCTTCTCCTTCTCTCCTTCCTCTTCTCTGTCTCTCCTTCTTTCTCTGATTCTCTCTCTCCGTCGTCCCAGTCCACTCTCCCGGACGACATCTTTGAAAACGGCGGCTGCGGCATCGCCGAGTGCAAACGCCTCTCCTTCACCTTCTCCGACACCTCCGGCTCCACCCCCAGCCCTAGCCCCGCCCCCAGCCAGTCCAACCCGGAGATCACCGTGACGCCCCCGGAGACGGACGCCCCTCCCAGAATCCCGCCCGGTGGCGAGGACGGGAGGACCCACGCGGACGTGGTGGAGGAGGTCGAGGAGGAGGACGACGAAGGGCGCGAGGAGGACGAGGAGGAGAGCGGCGGCAGTGCCAGCGGCGGCAGCGCCAGCCTCGCTAGCGAGGAGGTGGAGCCTGAGTGGGAGCAGCGCCGCGGCTCGGGCTCCGGCGGGGGCTCGGCCACCGCCTCGCTGTGCTCCGAGGGCCGGCTGTCCGCCGTGGCGCCCGAGGACGTGTTCCTGGACCACGCCGTGGCGCCCGAGGACGCCGACGCCTCAGAGCTGAAGCCCGTGGAGCTGGACACGGAGGAGGCCGGCAGCCTGACCAGACAGCTGGTGAGGAGGCTGACGTCGTCTGACCTGCTGCCCCAGACCGGGGCCCCGAGCTGGGCCGGAGAGGGCAGCAGAGCCTCCCTGGACAGCAGCCTGGAGGAGGCCATCCAGACCCTGCTGCTCAGACTGGAGGGCCTCACCCAGCGCTGCCGGGAGCTGCAGGACCTGGAGCAGGAAGTGATGCACCTGGAGGACCTGCTGAAGGTGAGATGCATCCTGGATCAATCGGTGTCGGTTCTGTACTGTTGACTGCATTACACGTGAATGGTCATGATCTAATTTTACAGCTGTCGTAGTATTGAAAGTTCAAAGGGTTGAACGGTAATTCTGTACTCGGTTTAGTGTATGGATTAAAATATCAAACCACAGTTCGTTTAAACAATAATACTGAGATCATGGTTGCCAGGTTTGTCAAGTAACAAGCCCCCCCCCCCCCGCCCCCCGCAGTGTCGCCTGCCCGGCCACAGGAGCCGGTCATCCAGCCTCAGCCTGACCGTGGAGAGCGCCCTGGAGAGCTTTGACTTCCTCAACACCTCCGACTTCGACGACGAGGACACGGGGGACGATGCCGGCGCCCCTGCCCCCGGCCCCGCCCTGCCTCGCTCCTCCTTCTTCGACATGGAGGCTGACAGGATGGGGTGAGTTGAGGGGAGGAGAGGGAGAGTAGGAGGAGGAGAGGGGGAGGAGGAGGAGGAGGGATGGAGGGGGAGGAGGAGGGGAGGGGGAGGGATGGAGGGGAGGGGGAGGAGGAGGGATGGAGGGGAGGAGGAGATGGAGGGGAGGGGGAGGAGGAGGAGGGATGGAGGGGAGGGGGAGGAGGAGGGATGGAGGGGAGGAGGAGATGGAGGGGAGGGGGAGGAGGAGGGATGGAGGGGAGGAGGAGATGGAGGGGAGGGGGAGGAGGAGGAGGGATGGAGGGGAGGGGGAGGAGGGATGGAGGGGAGGGGGAGGAGGAGGGATAGAGTGGAGGGGGAGGAGGAGGAGGAGGGATGGAGGGTAGGGGGAGAGGGAGGTAGAGGAGCTGGGGTAGATTGTACATTCTTGGGGTGAGTAGTGTGTACAAGAGGATGGATGGATGGATGGACAGAAGAGAGTGAGAGAAGGGAGGGAGGACGATGGGAGAGAGAGAAAGAACTCCTGTTTGTGGTTCTTGTGGTGACTCTCAGTCCACGGTGGGACTACTTAACCACTTAGATCCATTCGTCCCACAACACTCAGATGACTCAATGATATTCAGTCAGAAGAGCTGAAATACTGAACCTGTTCTCCTGCAAACGCACACATCTTTTAGAATGACTGAGCTACTTAACTGGAGAAGCTGCCAATTCATGTTGGCAATAACATCACGCCCATAGTCCCTTACAATTCTATGCAGTGCTGCTACTGCCCTCTGGTGGTGACTGTGTGTGTGCGCGTGTGTGTGTATGCTCCGTCCTCCAGGCCCGGCCAGCACCCAGAGGCCAGGGGCCACCTGAGCGAGGCCCTGACGGAGGACACGGGGGTGGGCAACAGCGTGGCCGGCAGCCCCCTGCCCCTCACCACGGGCAACGAGAGCCTGGACCTGGCCATCGTCATCCACCTGCACTACTGCAACCAGCTCATACAGGTAGACCTCATCCACCTCATACAGGTAGACCTCATCCACCTCATACAGGTAGACCTCATCCACCTCATACAGGTAGGCCTCATCCACCTGCACTACTGCAACTACCTCATACAGGTAGATTCATCCACCTGCACTACTGAACCAGCTCATACAGGTAGACCTCATCCACCTGCACTACTGAACCAGCTCATACAGGTAGACCTCATCCACCTGCACTACTGAACCAGCTCATACAGGTAGACCTCATCCACCTGCACTACTGCAACTACCTCATACAGGTAGACCTCATCCACCTGCACTACTGCAACTACCTCATACAGGTAGACCTGCTGTGTTGGTCTCACCACCTCCAATACCTACCAAATACTACCTCGTACTACCAACTACCAAAATACTACCTCATACTACCAACTACCAAAATACTACCTCATACTACCAACTACCAAAATACTACCTCATACTACCAACTACCAAAATACTAACTCATACTACCAACTACCAAATACTACCTCATACTACCAACTACCAAAATACTAACTCATACTACCAACTACCAAAATACTAACTCATACTACCAACTACCAAAATACTAACTCATACTACCAACTACCAAAATACTACCTCATACCACCAACTACCAAAATTCTAACTCATACTACCAACTACCAAAATACTACCTCATACCACCAACTACCAAAATTCTAACTCATACTACCAACAGTTGTCCAGCGGGGGGAGTCCGTGGCAGCGGCGTGCCCGGCTGCAGAAGCTCTCAGCCCAGACGCTCCTGCTGGAGGAGCTGGGAGAGATCAGCATGGAGAGACTGGGCTCCATCACCTCTGCTGCTGACGGTAGGGACCCCCTCGCTGTGGGTGTGTGTGCGTGTGTGTGTGTGTGTGCGTGTGTCTGCGTGTGTGTGTGCTGGCATCCTAGACGGGAGTTGTGTGAGGGTAAAGCTGTAACTGGGTTATGTGCAGCATCACGGTTGTGTTGTATGTTCTAGACTATGTGTAGTTCTAGACTATGTGTGTGTGTGTGTGTGTCTGTGTGCACGTGGGTCAAGTCAGCCTGGGTGTGTGTGTGTCTGTGTGTGTTGGGCCTTGGCTGTGTGTGTGTGTGTGTGTGTGTGTGTGTGTGTGTGTGTGTGTGTGTGTGTGTCACTGAACCCGTCCTGTCCCTGGTCCTCAGTGCTCCCAGGGCTGGCGGAGCGTCCGGCCATGCTGGCGCTGTGGGTGGACTGGACCGGCTCGGCCGGCCTGTTCCACACTACGCTGGACCGCGTGTTCAGGCACATGAACCTCAACCTCACTCCCGCGCTGCAGGAGAGGCACCCGCACACCGCAGACACAGGTAGGCAGTGTGTGTGTGATATGTTAAATGATGTCTACCATTGTCTACCATGATGTCTTATTATTATCCTATGTTTATTATGAGTTTGTTACAGTTAGTTCACTTAACTGACATCATTTGACATCATTTGTGGAGTTGTGAGTTTAGGGAAAGTGTGAACGCTCGGCCCAGGGAAGAGACATCACACTCACTGTAACATACTGACTTTGGAATGATTCAAAGCTGATTGCTATGGAAGGAAGTGGAAAGTAGGAAGTAGGAAGGTAGTAGTAGAAGGTAGGAAGGTAGTAGTAGGAAGTAGGAAGGTAGTAGTAGGAAGTAGGAAGGTAGTAGTAGGAAGTAGGAAGGTAGTAGTAGGAAGGTAGTAGTAGGAAGTAGGAAGGTAGTAGTAGGAAGGTAGTAGTAGGAAGTAGGAAGGTACTCCTTTTTAAGTCCAATCAGGAGCAGAGGAAGAGCTTTCCTGTCTTGTATGAGAGTATCCTTGGTCATGCCCCCCCCCCCTGCAGTGCTGCGTCTGGTGGTGGGTGAGATGGTGGACAGAGAGGCCCCGCCCCCCCCCTCGGGCCCGCCCCCGGACGTGCTGACCGTGTTCCAGTTCCGGCACTACGTGCTGGAGCACGCCGTCACCCGCATGGACGAGCACCTGCTGCAGGTGGCCAGGGAAGGTGAGGCCGGGACCGCACACCAGAACACACACACCAACACGCCAGTACACACACACACACACCAACGCTCCAGTACACACACACACACACCAACGCGCCAGTACACACACACCAACGCACCAGTACACACACACACACACACATATACACACCAACGCACCAGTACACACACACACACACATATACACACCAACGCACCAGTACACACACACACCAACGCACCAGTACACACACACACACCAATGCACCAGTACACACACACACACACACCATTGCACCGGTACACACACACACACACACACACACACACACACTCACACACACCAACGCACCAGTACACACACACACACATACACACACACCAATGTACCGGTACATACTCTCTCTCTCACACACACACACACACACCAACGCACCCGTACACACACTTTCTCTCTTTCTCTCTCTCTCAGACACACACACACCAACACACCAGTACACACACACTCACATGTTTATACACATGCACAGAGATTTAAATTATTTTTCCATTAGGCAGTGGCCAAACATTGCTGAATAAACAGTCGGGCCTTAAAGGAGGAGTTTGGCATTTAGCATCCTAAGCCCTGTTATAAGGTTATCAGTCCCTCTAGAAAAACACGGGCAAAAATCCTTGATTATGCAGGCAAAAATCCTTGATTATGTAATGGAATATGCAGGGTTTTTATGCGATTTTATGCGTTGAAAATGCGGGGATTTTCTGAAGTAGCGGGAACTTTGCGCGAATATTGCGAGAATATGCGAAAAATGCAAGAACCTGTCCTGTATTTTCATGCATCCCCCACCCCAATGCATGTAGCCTACACTGCGTCTTCACATGCTTGGATTGATACGAGAAATAACAAAACCATAGCCTATGCGAGAGCGCCTAGACCAGGTACGGTATAGACCGGCGTCATGATTGAAGGCAGCCTTAAAAGGCAGCATTGGAACTTATAAACAACCCCCGATGTCTGGTCTCTGTGGTCGTCCAGGTCATTTGCTATTTCCAAGTTTATCAGACCAAACATTTTGCCCAAGTCTATGATCTGATGTTTATTGATTTGATCTTAATATAACCGATGCAGCTGTGCTTTAGCCTACTCTTATTGGCTATTTATTTCCTTCATTCATGATGAGAATAGCAGAGGACTTTGAACTTGATATATTAAACATAAATTGGTGCAATTCACTAGAATGCAGGAAATTAGATGTCTGACACTCAATCTCATGGGGGAGGACCACCAGACCCCTGCTTGATTTGTGTTCCGTGAGCATGGGACTGCTGGCAAGGTGTCCCTTATTTTTCCTCATTGAAGGTGACAACCCTAACGAGGTGAAAAACATTAAAACTTGAAGCAGAAAAATGCGGGAAGTATGAAATCAAGCGAGCCCCGCATATTCCACGTTTTTTGCGCGGAGTTCAGTGATTATCGTGGTGAAAATGCGCTCTTTCTAAAATTATGTGACCCTTGCATAATCTGCACCTTTTGCCTGATTATGCAATTAATTATGCGATCGCATAATCTCGTTTTTCTGGAGGGACTGGGTTATTTACGATCATATACAATGTCTCATGTCACAGCTTAGTAAATACCAAACTAGTCCTTTAAGGTTGGATGCCTGATGTTCCAAGGAGAACATAGTACGGGCCCCGACATTAGAATAGCTAGAACCTGCTCGGGCGTTCAGGAGTCGGTGTTGGGTGGTTTTATCTCCATCTTCGTCTCCCCAGCGGCGTTTGCGGAGGCGCTGAGCAGCGGGGATGCCGGCCGCTGTGTGTGTGAGCTGGAGGAGGTGTGTGTGAGCGGCCTGCGACCTCGCCAGACCACCCTGAGAGCCCTGGCCTCCCTCCTGACCTGCGACGACCCCCAGCTCAACAAGGCCTCGGCCGCCTTCCTGACCGCCGCCGGGTCACACACTCCCTTCAGGACCAGGGTCAGTACCGGCTGCTTGGGCTAGGATCGGTCGGTGTGTGTGTGTGTGTGTGTGTGTGTGTGTGTGTGTGGGGGGGGGGGGGGGAGTGCTTTGCATTTATTGAAAAATAGATTGTGAATGTGTAATTGTCTCCATGTGTGTAGTTCCATGATCATCACTGGCCACTGTGGGTCAACAGTTGCTGTTCCTGATCCTTGAAGGTGTGTGTGTGTGTGTGTGTGTGTGTGTAGGCGGTGGAGTGTTACACTCAGGCCCTGTCAGAGGCGGGGGTCCAAACCCAGAGGGCGGCCTGTGCTGCTCTCAGCTGTCTACAGGTCAGTTTCTGTCTGTCTGTCTGCCTTTCTGTCTGTCTGTCTGTCTGTCTCTGTCTGTCTTTCTGTCTGTCTGTCTGTCTGTCTGTCTGTCTGTCTGTCTGTCTGAGTCAGTCTTAACACTGCTTTTCTTTAACTACATCCATGTCAGTATGACCAATTGTAGCTTGTGTTAAAGTTAGGGTGTCCTCTAAAACTTCTTCCTCAAATAACATATTGTAATCCCTCTATCCCTCTTCTATCTATTCTCTCTCTCTCTCTCTCTGTCTGTCTGTCTCTCTCTCAGGCAGTAGAGAGCATCAGGGCCATCGTGTCGCTGTGTGACTCAGCCGACGAGGAGCTACACCACGTTGCCATAGAGACGCTGCTCACTTTTGGTGAATTTCTATTTAAAATGTGCAGGGTCACTTCTGTTCTCCGCTAGACCGTAATCATCCATGGTTGTTGCCTGGAAATGTTTTCAGATTAAACAACTGTTGAGCTGTTTTGCTTTAGCCTGACTAGAAAGAGTAAAATGTGCGTTTACGATGGTCAAGCGTCTGAAATGTGTGTGTGTGTGTGTGTGTTTGTGACACTGTACCCTCTGGGGTTTCCCACCCAGGTGAGGAGGGGCGGCTAGCGTACGAACAGCTGGACACGGTACCACGGGAGATGATACGACTTGGCACGCGGCGAGGGAACGCTGTGACCACGGCGTTCTGAGACGATGCTGGGATTCTGATCCCTACGTGACCACACGGCACACAGCCTCCAGCCCCGCCTACGTAGAGGCCACGCCCACCCGAGACCAGGCTCCAGCGTGGTCACAACACAGTTCCTCTCCTTTCCAGTCCCTAATGACAGCTGTGCTTTGAGCCGGGCAAACTGGACATGGAATGAGTTTGAATGGACTTGACAGTGGGGGTGGGGGGGGTCTTCAGTAATGTCCAGCAGCGCACCTCATCAACAGACTATTCTAGAACCTCCTAACAAACCAATTACACTTAACGACCACTATCAGCCCACCTCCTCTGACTGCAGAGATCACCTCTACCACAACTATTATCATAATTACTATTATCACACTTGTTTGACATCGTTCTTCTCCAATATCCTGATTATTGTTCATTGCTATTAATCATTTATTTTAGTTGATGATATTCATTAGAGGACACTTATTGAAGCTTTTCTGAAATGTTGCACTGTGGCACAAGGCATGTACATACAGCACAGCATACGCGCTTTCATGTGTGGCGTATCAAACTGGATTGAGTTTGTGTTTTGTTTTTCTGGTACGTTCCGTCGAGTTTCAGGGATTTTACCGAAAGTCACGAGCCTCTTGGCACTCCTGTGTGTCAGGTACAAATGCAGTCAAGCGGGTTGAGTTAGGTTTATGCTAACTTTGGTGGGAATGCACACTTTCTTCATAACTGTACAGGGGGGACCGCGCGCGCGCACACACACACACACACACACACACACACACACACACATAGTGGTTTGTGCGAGTGGAAAGAGGCCAGAGTAATACATTAGCTTGTACGCCTGTTGCAACTAGCACCAGTGAGAAATCGTCTCTCCAGACAGATCTGGGATCAGCTTAGACTTCTCGCATCCTAACATTAACCATTAGTGGGGAAAAGGCTCCATTGTAACTATACTACTGAAGCTGTGACAAACAAGTTTGTTTCTCAACATAATTTATTTTTTATTTACACATCACATTGTGTTCCTAATATTGTTTGAAATTGTGGTGATATGTCATGGAGATATCTCACGTGTAAATGAGCTGTATATTTATGTTCTAATTTTTTAAATGTTATAGGCTAGTAGAAAAAAAATACAGAAAGGGGCCTCAAAGTAATTACCATGGCAATGATGTTTACCTTAAATTGGAATTTATTTTGCCATTTTCAGTGGTTCATATATTTTGGTGTTTTCTGGAGAGTATTGCGATAATGGATTTGTTAATATGATGATATTCAGCAAAATGTCCCAAATATATGGGATGGTATATTTGAAATGTTACTTCATTACTCAAAAGACATGTAACCAAAGGAAATCTAAAATGCTCATTTCATAAGAATTCATTATCCATAAAGAGGAATGTATTCTGGAACATATCTGCAACTTGGCCACTATACTCAGTTACACCTTCGAAGCACAAAAAAATAAAATCATCAATGTTGTAACTTAGGTTCAAACCGCACACTGTCTAAAAGCCATTATGACACAAAAGCGGAGATATTTTTGTGAAATGCTGTTATTTTTTCCCCCTTCACTATTTTTTATAAGCTGCAAATATGTTAAAGTTGTTACTAAATCTGAAGACTGCTTTTAGGTTGTTGTTTTTCTGTGTCAATGTTTAGCCTTCAGTCAAACATGGTGTTTATTTTGAGTAACAATGCCTGTGTCCCCCATGATGTGAATAGCATTACAGTATTCTAGTAGGATGACATTTGTTCAGAACTCATATGTTGTTAATCAAGCTGCTTTCTTCCTCGCACCGAGGAGTGTCAGGCCATGTGTTACTTCTGCTCAATTCTAAGTTGTGTGTAGCTGTGTGCTCAAGTTTATGAAATTTAATTTGGT
This sequence comes from Borostomias antarcticus, assembly GCF_949987555.1. Lineage (NCBI taxonomy): Eukaryota > Metazoa > Chordata > Actinopteri > Stomiiformes > Stomiidae > Borostomias > Borostomias antarcticus. The sequence continues at coordinate 10,992,014 of NC_140254.1, forward strand.
ATTTATCTTATTATTAAAAGCAGATAACTTGTGTTATAAATATAAACCTTAAACTTGGGATTGAATGAAATGCACACTTATGTTAGCTTCAGTAGGCTACCTTTTCTTTTTGGTTGACAGTATTTCCTATGCTCATTGAAAGTTGCAATAAAGTTTATTTTTGCAGAATTATGAAATTAACCTGAGTGTTAGTCTTGTTGTTCATTAAGTAATTTAATAAATTTAGACCAAATATTTTTTGGGAAAAACTATACTTTTACTGTCAACAGATTTCACCCAGATTTCTTTCCTAGCATAAAGTTTGATAAAAGAGATGAGTATTAGCAAAAGCAAGAAGAATGATTATCAGTGTACAATGAGCTATGATGGTAAAGAATTACAATATTAGTTTGATGTTCAGGCATGGCATATACATGGCATGCTTACTTGCAATGGTAATAATGCCTACAGGTAATAACAATAACCATGCTTGATTAATTTGATTTATGTAGCAAATGCTATAGAAGCAGCAAGCATCAGCCCACTATAGCTAAATAACGCCAGACACAAGATTACAGACTGTAATCAGCATGCTCAACATTAAGTTAAAATTGAAATACATCTGAAACCTCCGAACGTAACGTTAGCATTAACTAACTAACGTTAACGTAGTTAACCCTAAGCCGTTAGCATTAGCTACCGTTAGCATAGCTACCTAGCCTATATACAGTATGTAGTTGACGTTGATATAAGGAAATGTAACATTAGGTAATGTTAGCTAAATTATTCAACATTGACCCACTTACCCTCTACATCTTTTCCAACGATGTCCTAAAGTAACCACGTCATGATCATTTGAAGCATAGACATACGTTCATATCTATGATTAGCATGATCATAGCAGCCTCATTGCTAAAAGCATAGCAAATGTTAGCCGACGTCATTACATATGACTTCCTTAAAACTATCCAATCAGAGGCAGAGTAGGGCGGGTCTTCCTATGGTGACGTGTTTTCCGCTGAGTTCGCAGGACTCATGAACGCGCGCCCAGCGTCCCCGAGGCTCGTTCACAGCATGTTTCTCAAATGGGCTCAATACATGTATTGGTGGCCTCAAAAACAAAAAAAACAAATTGAATTAAAAGTTTATATTGATTAGATTGGTCTCTGATGCTGAATGATACCCAGAAAAAAAATTGTTTTCCTTTTCTAGCCCCATCTATCATAATCCACAAACCATGGGAAATAAGGGTCTTGGGTCGCATTCCGCTTTGGCCACTACGTCAAATAGCTTCATGCGCCGGTGAGCAACTTTAATTGAAATGAATAGGCAGCCATTTTCAATGCCGTCTCCAGTTTATATTATACCTCCATGGTCTAAAGCAAGTTATTAAAACCCTCCACTTGTCAATGTTCCAATAAAATTGTTCCAAAAAAAGGAGAAAAATAAATTTTAAAAAAATCAAATTTTAATTGTGTGTGTAGTGTGAGTTTGTCCACTCTTAAGGAATTTGATGTATGCAGTGTCTGGATGAGTCAGATAACAGCATTATAGTGGCTCTGTTTGTGTAAGGAATCTCACCCAAAATTTATATTGGTGTCCCTGCAAAAACAAATGCAAAGGGCCCCTTGAGGTCTTGCGCCCCTGGGCCCGGTAGGCCCGTTCGGTAATATGTCCAGGGCCGTGCTGCCCATCTGGAGGTTCTGGACAATCACAGAACGGCCGCCAGGTGGCCGCTAGGATAATCGCTCAGAACCCCGTATATACTGAAGCAGCCGGCTCAGACTACAGGGCCGTTTCTTCGTCCCAGCACGCCTGAATATGTCTGACAGTAGGCCTGCCATGACATAACATGTTATGTTTTAAAGTTAGGACATAACAATAGAAAACAAAGCAATGTCGCTGACGCTCGCGTCGCGTGTAGTTAGGACACGGTGTAATGGTAGTCAGTCCCATACAGAACTGGAATCTCATTGCAAACCCTTCCAAGCCATACTCAAAAGTAAATAAATTAATTTATATTTCAAGTGACAAAGAGATTTGCCATGATTCAGCGTTTGGCATTGTTTTACAGTAGCCACATAAAACACCACCTGTTTCCCCAGGTCGAAGAATCAGAGGAAGGATATAAGAATCTTCACTATAAAAAGATTAAACTGGCGGCTCAAGCTGTTCAGAATGATGCACTGCCATTGGATAAGAGAGTTCAGGGAGTACATCAAATTGGACTGCTGGCATACACAGGTAAGCCAGTGTATTAACAAACACTAGTATGGCCTTGCTGAAGAAAACAATGAAATTAGGCTAAATAAGCGTAATGGGATGCATAATCATAATGAACGACGACCTTTGAAAATGTTAGGCTACTTCATCCTCCCTGATGGATCCTTAGCCTACTCCAAGATGATTGGATAGGTGATGGCATGTGCTCAGTAGTCTACACACTGTTGACAATCTGGTCAACTCTAGTCAGTGGACAATTCAGTGTTTCTCAATTATTTTGGCACATTTATGCCAAACAAGTACCGAACTTGAATGAGGTCTGTCCTTTCCCAGGTAGCTATGCAGGTGCGACATGTGCTGCAGAGAGCATGGCTGTCATAGTGGACTTGCTCAGATCCACTGACCTGTCAGACAAACAACGGATCGTCGTATTGGAGGGCCTGGTCGGGATTTGTTATGTCCACCTGACCAATCAGCAACAGGCACGTTCACTAGGCCTCTTCAACACATTGCAGGTAAAACGCCTCACCCATAAACCCGTTTTGGTTCCTGTCTGGACTTGTTTATTGAACCAGTGAGGGTTATAAAATACATGGGACAGTAGTTAGTAGATTATGGTCTTCTTCACAGTTAGAATGCGTGTCCAGGGTGATACACCTAGAGGCCAAATACATCAATACCTTTCAGTAGCACTTCTTTGACAAGGAAAATATGTCCACTCCACAGGAGCTGATGGATCCCACCAGTCCACTGTCCACTAGAGCCAAACTGTGGAGCTGCTACCTGCTCAGTGTCCTCTGCTGTAACAACATCCCAGCCATCCGCACTCTCATTGGCTCAGAGAGCCTGAGACACAGCCTGGAAGCGCTGGAGGGGGAGGAGTGGTTCGGCTGGCCTAAAAACCACGCCCAGGAACTCCTTTGCATTCTGGGGTTTTGGCCACCCCAGCCAATCAAGATCCCTAGAGAAAAGGATGTTGTAAACCAGGCTGATGGCTCCCAGACGTTTTTAAAGAGCAGTTGTTGGCCATCAGGGACCTAGACACTACCACAATCATACAGTAACACATAAAAGAAAGCAAGTTTTTTTTCTCTTAAAAACAAGGTGTTTATTTTCCCAAAGGCCCTGCAGCATACATGTACATAACAGTGCATTATAACTGCACGATAAAAGTGTACACTAATAGACAAAAATATAATACAAAAAAGCAAAAAATAAAAATGCTAAAAAAGCAACATTTAATATGAACCACCCCTATGTATTCATAGACTCATGGTAAAAGGTTTGACCAGTATCGCCAAGTAAGGCACAGATTCTCAAACTGACAATTTCCTGTCAGAGAACCATTGAGGTATCCAACCTAAAGCCCAGTTCAACCTCCACTAAAGCATAGAAGAGTTCTTCAGTCATCATCTGAGGGCACAGTCTCCTCTGCATCTGAAACTTCCTCCTCCTCGCTGTCTTCAGGCTCCTCCCCGTCATCAAGCTCCTCCCCATCCTCCTCCTCGCTCTGGTCATCGTCCTCGTCAACATCGAGGGCGATCTCCCTCAGTTCCTCTAGACTGTCTGGGCTCTTCCCTGTTAGCCTCTAGATGGACAGGAGCGAACGTTAGAGACCATCATCCACACTGCCTTTAAACACACCTCGCAAGATTCAAACCAGACTTGTTTGTATGCACTTGTCATGGTAAAGGGTAAATGGACTGCACTTATATAGCGCTTTTCCACCTTAGCGGCACTCAATGCGCTTTACAATGGCCTCTCATTCACCCACCAATGGCGGTAGCTGCCATGCAAGGTGCTAACCTGCTCATTGGGAGCAATTTTGGGTTAGGTGTCTTGCTTAAGGACACTTCGACATGTAGACAGTTGGAGCTGGGATTCGAACCACTGACCCTTCGATCATTGAACGACCCGCTCTACCAACTGAGCTACAGCCGTCCCGTGTAATGGGGTTGGGTACCATTACTTAGCAAGACGCTGGTGTTGTATAAAGGACTTACCTCTATCATATCGGCCATATGCTGGACATGCTGCGCTAGCTCCTGTAGCTCCTCATTCTCACTCCTCAGCTGGGTGATTTGCTCATTCTTGGCCTCGATGTCTGCATGCAACTGCTCAAACACAAGGCAGCGATAAGAGACCTGCCATCACCTCGCCTGCGATGCAAAGCCAATCTTAGCTTACTACCTTGAAATTACCCAACAAGGGAAGCATTGAGCTGCAGATTAATGGCCACAGATATGGTTTTCACCTGAAACTAAAGCCAAGAACATTCATTGTTGTTGTTGGCTGGGCTCTTGCCAAAGACGTGCAGCGTGATGACTCATTGGGGATGTGATTCACTCATTGGGAGCGTGGGAACAGGGTAGATATGATGGCTAAACATTAGTAAGGTTCCCAGTAGTGATTAACTCACCTTCTCGTTCTCCTGGAGAACGTTGTACAGGGCTTTGCGGCGTTCCTCGGCCACCTCCTTCCAGTAGGTGGAGGGAGGGGTTTCTGCAACAGAGGGAGATTTCAATCAACTTACTGGGAAAACAAACAAAACAATGGGCTTGTTAGACCCAAAGACTGATTTACAGCAAAGACTTCTGACGGATATAATGGTCGTCAATCAGTCAGATAAACAAAGACAATCAAATGAAACAGGGCTGTTGAAAGAAATGCCGTGTTAGTATGAACTAATCTCAGCCCGGGACAAAAGGGCGGTCCATTAAACTGAATTCCTGCTGTAAAACGTGGTGAGGGGTGTCAGAAAAACATCCAATCTACCTTTGACCATGAGCTCATACGCCTCTGCAGAAACGCCACCCGGTAGGGTTTCAGTTTGCGTGGATTTGACTTCAGCCTTCACCCTCTTGGAGCCCTTGGCCTGCTCAGAATGCCACTGTTTCCTCTTGGGAACAGCTTTCCCTGCCTGAGAAGAGACAGGACTGTGGGTTAGTAAACTCGAAGCACATTGACAACCGAGAAATGACAACCGAGAAATGAACCCCAGTCAGAAATGCAACAAATTCTCTACTTGGAAAATTAGAGAAACAAAAGATCTCAACTCGGTACAAAAAAAACAAACAGTAGTTTCATTTCTTAATATTCATTTTTATCCAATAGAAACACTCGGGTCTACAAGTGTGTGACTAAGGAGTAGAAGCTGGAGGTAGTTACTGGACATTACCATTCTGGTTCCAGACATGACCATCGGTGATCTAAACCACTACGTACCGATATTACTCTGTCTAGGTTCTTGTTGACAGCAGAGGGCTGAAGCACCTGCAGGCTTTTCCTTGGGGGCTCCATTCCCTGATTGGATACTGCGAAAAAGCTCTGAAAAGAAAATAAATTAAGTCCTATAAATTACTGAAGGACTTTTGAATTTCCTTAATGTACAAAAATGTCTACTAGATGGAAAGGAAAAGGATCCAAGCTAGTGAAGACAAGCGAGGTTAACTAAAAAAAGTGATTTTCCCTAAAAAGTGATTTTCCCTTCACAACAGTCCACGACCCCCCACCCACCATATTCTAGAGAAACTTGTTAGGGTGGGACACAAACAAGCTAACCAAATAACAGTTGCGCTGACCCGTGAGAACAGTCCATTCACCTGGGCTTGGTGCCATTCTCCTGGCCTTCCTCTAGTTACACGGTCATCCCAGAGAGCGTGAATAAGTGAAGTGGCAGCCGTGGGAAAGGGGCTGGCCTAACCCTCCACAGCGCCATGGCTCGGCTGCATCAGATTCCCACGCAGAGCAACTCCCGCCCCACACAGGTTATTACCTTACCACTTGCATTCTCTATAACAAATAATGACCGTGGGAAAGCGGTCTCAAAAGGTTCACTATGGACGACTACAAGTTAAGAGGCGAGTTAATGTTTACACCAGCTCGACAGCAAGGTGACAGCACAGTCATCAAGTTCCAGAGCTCGCTGTCTCATTGCCCCGAGGTGCGTGTGGACAATAATTGATTCAAGAAAAGAGTTTTGGGTTACGGGCCTGATACGGTGTTGCAAGGACCTCAATGTTGAAATTGCTTCATTAAAATGTAGCCCATCAGCATCTCCTTCACTGACATTCAGCAGAATAAGGATTAGGCTATATGCACAACTCAGTACTTCCTGAAAGTAGACATGCTTCTCAATTTCCTGTCCTTCACTATTGGATGAAGCGATTAATCAGGTGTGCCTGACTGCAGCACAATGATCAGGCACACCTGAATAATCATTTCATCCAATAGTGTAAGACAGGATATAGATTAGCATGTCTCATTTCAGGAAGTACTGGAGTTGTGCATATAGCCCCTTGCTTATTGTGGATCAGCCATTTGAGAACAAGCGATAACAGGAATTCCAATGTACCTGTACATGAAAGCCCTGGAGGACATGTAGTTTAGCAGGTCACAACTGGCTATATGTGATAAAATTGTGGGACTGTGACAAATTGATTTAAAATTAATTAGGTTTTACAACACCGTGTAATTTATAGTGCTAACGTTACCTTGATATTCTCAGATGATTTCTCTCTGCATTTCAGGGCCCGGTTTGAATTCATTTTCTTGACGGTATTATCTGAAGAATGAGGTTAACAGCAAGTTAGGCTGGTTGATGCAAAGTAAGCTTTATAACAGGATGGCCCAAACATCTGATAACATTATAGCCTAACAATAGATTACCATCCTGCGAAAGAGCGCACCAAGGAAAAGCCGCCAAAAGCTGCATCGACTGGCTAGTTAGTTTAGCTGACCCTCGGGCAGAGACTAATAAAACAATGTAATCAACACAAACGATACATAACATGCAACATGCCTACAACAAACATACTATGGTAAATGAAACTACATCAAACAAGACAGTGAACTAGTAGTCTAGCTAACTTTAGCTAGCACGATTGCGTAGTCCTTTCGTACTGGGTTGGTAAAACTTCACCACGGCAAACCACATTTGCCATTGTTACATTTCAGCCGGTCTTTGGCGGGGACTGTGCGATAACCCAACGTATCTAAATTACATTCGAGTCGACCATAAAAAAACATATTATCCGGTGAACTTACGTGCAGTTGGGTCAAATACCTTGGTCGTCTGCACCTTCCAACGCGTGTTCTGTTCCAAACTCCATCCGCGCGCAGCAGCTTAAATAAGGTGTCAGGTCACGCGGTGGTGTCAGGTCACGTGGTTGGGGTCTTTTTTTTCTCACGAGGATGTTTGTTGTTGTTCTGCGTCACGTGACCAGCTACGTCGTCCTATCTTTGTAGATGCGTGACGGTGTTCAGCCATTTTGTTCCAACGACGAGCTGCTGTGCCATTATTAGCTGCGCAGAAGACTTCACGGAACTGAACAAAACATTTGACAAAACAACGTTAAATATGGGTCCGCCGGGAGACAAACAACGCCGTGTGTCGTCTGAAAGAACGGAGGATTTCAGTTGGTTTGTCAATTTATCTTGACATGGCATGCAGGGTCGGTGTTGTGACGACTGAAGAAAAGAAGCAGGAAAACAAGCCGCAGACAAAACCTCGAAACTTCAGTTTGTGACGGAGATTTCGACCACTTGTGTTATTCAGTTGTTGGCAATTTATTCTTGAGATCTAGTATTCTCTACGCGGTTATTAGAAAAAAACGACGACAGCGCAGGGAAATATCCTCTAAAATGCTGACGTCGAGCAACAACAGTTAGCCAGCCGTCCGTGCCAGTCTGTCCACATCGCATACCAAGCCATAGTGAACACGGCGGAACATGTAAACGAACGATGACTGTCCGCTAGCTAACGTTAGCCAGCCGTGCACAGTAGGCCTCAGTCACGCCAAGTAGTGTCAAGATAAAATGTAGCTAGTTAGCTGGTTCACTAACTAGTTAGTGTTAAAGTGTAGCCTATGTCTAGACTAGCTAGCTAGCTCAAGTTGGCTAGTCAGCTAAATACGCCGCCATCATGACTACCGACAATGGCAGCATAGGCTGAGGGCCAATTGAATGGCAGTAAAACTCCGAAATGTCAAGCTACTGTGTAGACTTAAATGTTGTTACCCGGTGCCAAGGTCTCCTGGCATCTGCATTTACCTGCCATGGTTGTATGTGCCCCCAACCATTCAGTAACACGTTCATAAAGCGATCTCTACAGAGAAATAAACACGAACAGCCAGCCATGGATGACACTTTGAGGGGACCCCAGTAGATGTCTGCTTGCTAGTTTGTGTAATCTATTTCACTAGCAAAAAAGTTATAGTGGCGAGATATGGGTTTTGATAGTAATAATCCTTTCTGTTGTCAGTAACAATTCAAAAAAAAAGTACGTCTAAATTGACATTGTTGTTTCAGTTAAACCCTTCGATAGCCCAGTGCCAGTGACTTGTTAAGTTGAAGTTCATTTGGCCTTTATTGTAGTGTCATGCTTTAGCAACATGATCTTTTAGGGGATTTATAAAAATGTAGTCATATATTGATCAAGGAACCCCCTCCTCTGCATATTCCCTTTAAAGAATAAGAATGACTTAGATTGGTTTTCATTTCTTTACTCCTTCCGTTGGTAGTTTAGTGGGTATTTCGAAGAGCTAACAGGTAGGCATTTTGACATTTGAGGTAGGCTATTGTTTCCACAAAGTAGCTAGTATGTCTCCAAAATAAATAGACAAAACTGGTATAGTCTAAATATTCTGTAAGAGAAACCCACAGCCATCATTATCTAACCATGGGGGACCCAACCTCAAGAAGAAACCAAACTAGGAATCGACTCCGTGCTCAGCTTCGGAAGAAAAGGGAATCTTTGGCTGACCAGTTTGACTTCAAGATCTACATAGCCTTTGTGTTCAAAGAGAAGGTTAGTCAGCACAGTGTTCATTTTGACACAATTACATTCACTAAATCTCCAAAATCTTTCCCTGGCTCGTTCTCAATATTTGAGAAGGTCATAGTGAAGGAACTTAAGATCTTTTCTAATATGTTTAAAGTAAAAGGCTAGAGGATGCTAGCAAATCAAGTGAAGACATTTGGGATAAAAGCCTGTTGTGATAATTTGATGCCCACAAATTAAAACAGCATTTGTGTCTACCTTGTACCTGACAGAAGAAGAAGTCTGCACTTTTCGAGGTAGCTGAAGTTGTGCCAGTGATGACCAACAACTATGAAGAGAATATTCTCAGAGGTGTGCGGGACTCCAGCTACTCCCTCGAGAGTTCCATAGAACTCCTGCAAAAAGATGTTGTGCAGTTGCACGCCCCACGATACCAGTCGATGCGCCGGGTAAGTCGCCACTTAAATGGACAAAACCTCATGTCTTGAGCTTGCACTTTCACCATGCCATCCAGGGTCTTTGGATAGCAAGTGTAATTGCTGTCATATTCAATGGTTTGGTTCCTGTCCTCCATATTTTATCACAGGATGTCATAGGTTGTACCCAGGAGATGGACTTCATCCTGTGGCCGCGCAATGATATAGAGAAGGTTGTCTGTCTCCTGTTCTCCCGATGGAAGGGAGCTGATGACGAACCCTTCAGGCCTGTTCAGGTACAAATCTGCTTTTTGCCCAGTGTTGATTGGCACTAGGCAGTTCTTACTTATGCTCATTTTACCCACTGGCACATACAGCATAGAAAATAGAATTGCACTCTGTTGTGAATGGGTTAGTCTCTCCGGACTCAAAAATTACATTGTATCGCTGCGCTCCACATATTACATAAGAGTCTGTGCCACTTCGCCGCCCAAGCTGGTGTTCTGAGGGCATATCAACGGGTCAGAATTTAAAGAGTGACAGGTCGGAGCAGCAAGTGAGATACGCTAGCCCAGGTTAGATGGGCGGGGCCAGGTTGAGTGGGAACGCTGGATCGTGAAAGTCGTTACTGATTGGTGTCGCCAGGATTCCGGGCTACCAATGAATTGCGAGGATTTGAACACCAGATTTTTGCATGAAGTGTCCCAGACCCATAGAGAGATCTGCAGTAACGTAGTTAGCGTAGCTTACGTAGTGCATCAGTGAAAGAACTCTCATGGTTGTGGTGTTGAGACTGAATGGGTTTACTTTGGCCTGTCTTGTCTCAAGGAATTGTCTCAGGTCATTGTGGCTGATCTGTGAAGTAGTGTTGGGATGGTAATGGATTGGTCTCATTCACCCTCAGGCTAAGTTTGAATTTCATCATGGGGACTACGAGAAGCAGTTCTTGCACGCTGTGGGACGTAAGGACAAGGCCGGCATGGTGATGAACAACCCCACGCAGTCTGTGTTCCTCTTCATGGACAGACAGCACCTACAGGTGGGTGCATCAGTATAGAGTTAGCAGCCAAGGTTAATGTGCGGAGGTCATCCAGGCAGTTTGGTGACACATTCTCAATAATGGTGACCTTGCTCAGAAGCTCCATGTGACGATAAAGCAGCTTTGGGTTCAACCTCAAAAGGCGACTGCAGCATTTGTACTATGGGTTAACAATTCCCCCCATAAAACCAATTTCCCTGATAAAAAAATCTACATGTAAATAAATGTCTTACCCTTACCCTGCACTGCTTCCAATGATAGCAGGGACTAACACGCATTCTTTCTCCAACAGACTCCTAAAACCAAGGCCACAGTCTTCAAGTTGTGCAGCCTCTGCCTGTACTTGCCCCAGGACCAGCTGACCTGCTGGGGGGTGGGAGACATAGAGGACCACCTCCGCCCCTACATGCCTGACTAAGGGCCTCCTCCACCCAGCCACACGGGGAAGACGCCCTCCCTCTCCTGCTCCCCCTCCACGCCCAAGCCTACCGAAGCAAGTTGATCTCCTCATCTCCATTCTTCCATCCAATAGAATTGAACTTGTGCTTGGATCTCTCCTTTTTGTATACCACTCGTTTCCATTCTACTGAAGCTGATTTAATTTCCATCCTGTTTTGTTTGGCTTACCCAACCTGAGCCACCTCCTACCAGTTTTTGGATTGGTTTTCCCTTTTTTTTCTCCCCCCCCCCCCTCCCTCTCCCCCTCCCTTCCCCTCATCCATTCATCCATTTTGTTTATTTGAACCTGCACGAACATTGATTTGAGTGGTTGGTCGCTTGGTCGTTCTCTTGGAGCCGCACTGTCAACGACACCAGTCACCGAAGGAACTCTTTATGTTGCATCAAAACAGGAACAAACAACACAGGTCTTCACTCTCGTCCTCCGCTGGACAGTCTATGTCCATGTTGTCATGAAGGATTGTAAAAGCTTCTCTGTAATGTTTAAAGGAGGGAAAGATAAGTGAGGATTCACAATCTGAAATGACTGAGGACAGATGAGCAGAGGTGTTAACTCCTGTATAGCAAAGATAGCAAGATGAACAATATTTGTCAAAAATCATCTGGTGTAGGTATTGCTTCCTTTTCCTTTAACTGCCTTAGTTATTGCTGGACATTTTTGAATTTTATTTTGGGGTGTCATTGCTTCCTTCTGAAACATGTCAGGCAGAGCTTCGGTAAGATCTATGACTTGATGAGATGGGGTTGTGACAGTCTTGTCAAAGGTGTGATGCAGACAGTGGTTGATATATGTTGGGTAGATGCTGAAGGTTATTGTTACCACGCAAGCCATTCATGCACTATACATTGAAGCTACTGAAATCTGAAGTTTTTTAATGCTTTTTTGGGGGGTGTGGGTTGACGGGGAATTGGAATACTGAGGAACTAATGTTAAAGCTTATGTATCTAACAATGGAACAAGGGTTGTTGAGAAAATTAATGGATCTCTAGATTGTGTTCCTTAATTTGACAGACATTCTGAAAAATAACTAATTGTTGCAGTGCTTATAAATGTAAATGGGTGTTGCAAGCTTGCTTTGTGGGGGGTGTGAGACAGATCAGCTTGTTTAATTTAGCTCCTTAGTTGATTCAATGTTTGATTGAAGGGTTTAAGGCGGGTCATTTTTCTTGGGTTTATTATTCATTCTGTTCTGAATCTTTTAAAAATCACCACCGCTGAACATATCCCAATACAGTGCAAACTTTGAAAGCAACTCCTTGTCTTTTTATTGTGTATACGTATTTACAGTAGTTACAGGCACATGATAGTTACATCCTCTGGGCTTCCTCACAGTTCTACAGTATAGGACATGGTGAGTGAGTGGACACAGCATTGAGCAGCCAGTCTAGCCACTGCCAAGGTGCTTTGTGTGTCTTCCTTGTGCAATAAGTTTTCCTGTAGATTTGTTGGTGAGGTCAACGATGGCGAACGCCAAGGTCCTCCCTTGCTTCAGGACCTGGGCAGTGATAAGCACGTCTTCACCAACCTTGGCAGCGTTCATGTACCTGTCAGAAAGACACGATTTTCCATTAAATTTTGCCAGATTACTCTAATCTCAAGAGCGTGTTTTAGTGTGCAAGTATAGGAGAGCATGGAATCTGGGCCCCAATTCAAGGTTTTATATATAAAGCAATGTGTCAGTATGCACAGTTAGACACATTTCAAATGCATTTGGATCACATCTTGGCTCTTTAAAACGTACGTGATGTTCATGTCAACACTGACTCCGGGCGCGCCTCGTTCCGTGTACATGATGGCCGTGGTGGAGATGACGTCGACCAGCGTGGCGGTCAGGCCGCCGTGCAGCGTCCCTCCGCGGTTCGTATGCTCCTCCAACACCTTCATCTCACACACCACCTTCCCTGGGGTGGCCGACACAATGTCCACCTGCGAGGAGGAACGACATTACACTATTCTTTATTAAAGAACCAGCAAGGCCAATGATATGATATCGCACGTGGGACTGACGAAGTGGCATAAAGAAAACAGTCTATCTGGAACGTAAATGGTGACAGGGAAGAAACAAGCAATAACGTTAGCAGAGCATAACGTTAGATATGCTTGCTAAGTAATTAGAGCTAAAGCTAGCCAACATCTATCTCCAGGACTTGCATATAGTTTAAAGGCGAGCCTGAACATACCTTACTTAACACTCTGTCAAACCCCGGACTATCCACCATAGTCCTCATAATTTGTTTCAAGGAATTTAAAGACAGCGAAACCATGTTAAATGCTTGACGTGCTCAATGTCAACATCTGTAAGTAGCACTAGCAAAAGCCGCTATGAAAAGTCATCCGCGCTACTGTAGCTACATAATGGTTCCGCCGTAATATATTTATTGCTTATTGGAAAGCGGTGTAAAAAAAAATCTCTCGATATTTTTGTCTTGGATACAATGCATACTATACCACGTTAGCTACCCTACTTGTTTGTGTTTTATTCGTGTTTTGGTAGTATATAATTTAAAAGCATTTAGTTCCTTTTGTCAACCCGGATTGTTTAAGCAGGTACATCCGGAGTAACTTTTCCAACAACAAACGCTACAAATGTTATTTTGGAGGGACTAGGAATACAATAGACATGAGCTCTGTAAAAGAGTCGGTTAAACAGTCGGGTTCAACTATTGAAGAAGAAAGGAGTCGACTCTGTGATGAGTTTGCTTCAATCACAGGTTCAGACAGCGCTGTGGCTCAATGCTATCTGGCTGAAAATGAATGGGAAATGGAGGTAATGTTAGCCTAACTAGCTAGCCAACATAGCCAGATAATGAACACGCTTGACATGTAACGAAAAACAAAATACTCAGAAATCAACCATTTCTTCTCAACTAAAGTTAATTATTTCTTTAATTGTCTCTCAGAGAGCATTGAACTCGTTTTTCGAGGCTGACTTGGAGGCTGTTTTTGAAGTGCCCTATTCGCCAGATTCGGACAGCAGCCCCAAAGCCAAGAAACAGAAGGTGGACGACAATACTAAAGGAGCCTGGTAACTTGCAATAATCGTTGTTCATTCATTAGTGTAAACGGTTGTTGCCACATTGCAGCTCGTCAAGCTATGGACATGCTGGACAACCATCATACACACAATACTTTTACACTTCAGTCCCCTGCATCTCCTGTAACGTTATCTAAAAACCACCCCTCTAACATCCTGCAGCATTGACTTGACAGAAGAAGAACCTGCCTGTTCCAGCAGCACCACTAAGTCAGCAGCAGCCAAAGTTGAACCAACATCCCCAAAGGACCCAGAGCAGGATGGCAAACTGTCCCTGATCAGCTGGAACGTTGACGGGCTGGACATGGTGAACCTGGGAGAGCGAGCCAGAGGCCTGTGCTCCTACCTGGCTTTGTAAGCATTCATCTGTTTCTCAACTCAACACAACGCTTGTGGCTAGCTAATCCTCCCATGCTAGCGTAGTTCTGTTCAAGCTCATCCCTAGCACCCAGGTCACTTCTACTGGCCTAATCAAAGGCATGAGATTGAATTGAGAAGTTGAACCAGATTCAAGATCACTTTATTGACATGTATATCGTTTACACATATTAGGAATTTGCTTAGGTCGGTGATGCATACACTGATGGAGAAAACATTAGACAGGGTGCAGGACAGGATAGGACAGTGCAAATACAATATATCCACAAGAGAAAAAAGTACATATGCAAAATACACAATATATACAGAATGGAGTGTGGTGAAAGTATTACAGTGTGTGGGTAGAGTGTAGTGTGATGTATGTGCTGCTTTATCACACATGTTGTGCTGGGCTTAGGAAAGTACATTCTGTGTTGGTAGTTGAGAAAGCTATTCCATCTCCACCACCCTCATTATTGGTCGCCAGTGGTATTTCAACATTGTTTGTTGTCCTCTGTGACGCAGATACACTCCTGATGTGGTGTTGCTACAGGAGCTCATTCCACCATATGTGCAGTATCTGAAGAAACGAGCAGTCAGCTATCTGATCATTGAAGGTACGGTGCAAAACGTTGCAACTTTATTCAATTGGCACCTTTTTCCACTCAGTGTAACTTGGACATGCTTCACTCGAAACAATGGAAAAACGCTACTGTAAAATGCATCCACATAATACTGTTTCCTCTATGCTTGTCGCTGTAACTGATAGCTAATCTTTGGAGGTGGATTATTTTCAAGCGGTGCAGCCGCCTCTATACGTGACGTGTATGTCCGTCCGTATGTGTGTCTGTTCGTAGCATGAGATTTACACCAATCAACCAGCAGGGTGCAGTAGAGCTTGCTCTTAAACCTGCACTGTTACTTCAGTACCTGGGTGTTTTTTTGTTGTTGTTTTTTTTAAACTTTCTTCAGGGAGTGAGGACGGCTACTTCACCGGTATGATGCTGAAAAAGTCGACAGTCAAGCTTCTGAAGAGTGAGATCGTCAGTTATCCCACCACACAGATGATGAGAAACCTCCTTGTGGCCGAGGTCGGTTCAGTTAGGATGAGTTATGAGTGGAAAATGATTGTTCTTGTCTCATTTCTGCATGACCGTGTGTGCGCTTTGTTCCCTATCCCTCTTCTGAACCAGGTCAAGTTCAAGGGCCAGGAGCTGTGTCTGATGACCTCACACTTTGAGAGCTGTAAGGGCCACTCAGAGGAGCGTATGAGACAGCTGAGGGCGGTGCTACAGAGGATGAGGGAGGCGCCTGACCATGTGACCGTCTTGTTCGGGGGGGACACCAACCTCAGAGACACAGAGGTAGGTCCAGGCGTTTCAGACATGGAGGGACAAAACTAGATTATTTACAAATAACATAAAATATAATAAACCCAGAAGAATACAAACCCTGCCCACCTAGTGTCAAGTACTGTAAGAGAAATCAAGCTCTCCCGGAAGTCAATGAAAGAAAGCACGCTATTCTGACTGAAGTCAGTTCCCATAATTTCATTAAAGAGAGAGAGATCTATTGCTTTTATCCATTAGCTTGCTCACTCTAAGATTTGAGAAAATGTAGCATTGTGTTTATTTTATTATTTATTGAAAATTGCTTTGGATGGAAGCATCTGCTGAATAACTTAGTGTAAGTGTCCCCTCTAACTCGTATGCCCGCCGTGTTTGTGGCAGGTGACTAAGGTGGGTGGCCTGCCCAGCGGTGTGTGTGACGTGTGGGAACGCCTCGGTAAGCAGGAGCACTGCCGCTACACCTGGGACACCCGTGGCAACAGCAACAAGAGCGTGCCCTATGTCAGCCGCTGCCGCTTCGACCGCGTCTACCTGCGTCCTGCCAAGGCCCCCCGGACCCCCCGCCTGGCCCCGGACCACATGGACCTGCTGGGCCTGGAGAAGCTGGACTGCGGCCGCTACACCAGCGACCACTGGGGTCTGTACTGTAGCTTCGCTATCGGGCCCTCCTGAGGGCCCGTCTACTCACCAGGTTGGGACTGGGTCTGGAGACTGTGGCCGTGTCCTGATATTCTTACTTGAGTACTACCTTGCTGTTATCAATGCAGACTCATGAGACTTTGCTTACTGGGCGCTGACTTAACATGCACCCTATCTTAGCACTGGCCATGAGTTGTTGTTAATGTGCATATTGGATAGTAGCCTGTTAATAGACTATGCTGCTTGGGTGTGCTGCTTGGTCGCATCATGGCTGAGATATTACTGGCTTCCAGAATGGCAGATGCCGCAAGAAACTTGAGTTCTGTGTAGGCAGCATTCATATCAACACAAATGGTATGTCTGGCAGTCTGTTCTTTTTTCCTCGTTCATTCCCATACCAGTGCCATTAGAAGTTTTTTTTATTATTTCATTCATATTTAGAAGTAATTTACTCATATGTTTTTAAGCCTGAATAATTAAAGACCTTCAATAAATATGAAAACAAATGTTTCTCCCTTTCTTGGAGGTGATAATGTCGATATTACCATGGTATTACCTTGTTATTATCGAGCTGTAATCTAAAGCAGTACTTTGACTTTATTGGGTCCTTTAGGGGAAATTCTCCCATCAAATATAGCATTTTGTCATTTTGCAATATTGTAAATTACTACTGCTACACCATTTATGGTAGATTATTATACATCTTCAGTATTAATAATAAACGAGCCAACATCACATGATGAACGAAACAAGAAAACATTTGTAGCATAACTTTAAAGGTAAATGAGCATTCATAAAATGTGACTCCCAAGTTGTTTGTGACATCTGACCTCTAGAGAGATGACTTCTCAGAAGCCTGTAAAGTAAGAATGAATCCAACCTGTGTAGATTGAGCATGGGAGCCTGGGAAGCAGGTCTGGTTTCTATTGTTATTTGTACTTTGTGTGCTGGTGGATTGTTGGTCACATGCAGGGATTCGAGCCAGCTTTGACACTGCTGTAGTAAGTTGCTGTTCAATTCTCAATTCTTCAATTCTGTATGTTTTGTAATGCCGTTTCACTGTTTGTTGTTACCTGCAATACATCTACGAAACGCAGCACTTATAGTATATAAGGTACTAGGTACTAAGCTATAGGTATAGTTTCCCCCTACTTAGCCTCTTGGCGACAGTTTTTCTTTATAGATTACTGAGACACCTATACTGTAGGTATAATTTCAAAACAGGAGTATTTCAAATGTTCAATTACTGCACATAAATCCAATAACTGACATAGCACCACCAGGTAACCACATTTTTACATAGCTTCTATAACATCCAGTGACAAAAAATCATCCACACCTTGGCTTGAACCCGTGACTTTTGGCATGGGAGGTGGACATCCAGTGACAAAAAATCAAACACACCTTGGCTTGAACCCACGACCTTCAGCATGGGAGGTGAGCCCTTCGGTTTTCAGCTGCAGAATTCTGGGTTGGGATTTATTTATTTATTGTTACTGTGTTTATTGTTATGTTTTCCTCCCTTATTTTATTATCTCAGCCCCAGCTCCCCAGGGTGCAGGGCGAGAGGTCATGTTTTTGGTGGCATGTGTTTATTTGTTAGCAGGATTATGCAAAAATTCATGAAACCTCCCCGCCTGTGGCAGCCGAATGCCAGCCCGGTGGCCCTCAGCTGGCAGACTTTGCTTCGCTTGCGGTGGTTAATCACACTACTGACAGGGGGGTACCATGAGAATGTGTCTGCCTCGCCCTTTGCTCGATAATTTCATGTCTTCAGTTGAATTTTGTACTGCTCATTTTCACTTCCCTGTCTTTGTACTGTCCTATCTTGTCCTTGCACCCTGTGTAATGTCGTCTCCATCAGTGTTATGCACCAGTTGACTAAAGAAAATTCCTAGTATCAAGTATGTGTAAGAGCTACCTGGCTAATAAAACTGATTCTGATTCTCAGACTTCTTTTTCTCTTGCCCTCCCCTTGAATGCATGATTGATCCCTCTGCGGGTTTTACGCATTTTCTCATGATAACCAGTGCATTTTGAAAATAGATTTAGCCTAGTCCAAATAATTATGTTATGACATCTGACCACTAGAGAGCAGTATAAGTGAAGAAACCACAGAGACGTTAGTGCTGGATATTTATGGGAAAATAATCCATTTCCAATTTCATGGTCTGCCTATTATGGTTATAGTGTCACTGTGATCTCTGAATGTCATTTTTCAAGGTCTCACTGTAAATTCATAGATTCTACACTGCCCAGATGCCTCCACTTACATCTATGACATGAGACTCGCACAGCTGGAAAAGGATACTCATTTCAGAATATCCAACCCAGTCAACAACAATGCTGTCTTTGGTGGAGGCCAACAACAAATGTAGATAGCAGCCTACCGTAGGAAAGTCTGGCTGCTGTGGACAGGTGTGTCTGCTAACCCAGTGAGAGGTCAAAGCAGAGTCAGGACCTCCCAGGAGATGCACCCAAAGTGGGGCAGTAGCGATGGTTCCCACGTTCAAGTACTTGGCCCTGGATTTTCATTTGGACTGCTATAAGAAACGGAACAGGGAACATTTTGGGACCTGAGCATGGGCCAGTCATTGGGCCAGTCATTGGGCCAGTCATTGGGCCCATGCCTGTAGTGCTACAGGCTACCACAGAATATGATGCAGTACAGCTCTCCTACAGACAGCCAGGCCAGTATCACATAGAGCCGCCCAAACCATAGAGCCGCCCAAACACTGCCGCCCATTCACCGCCGTTCATTTTTTGGACAAAAAAATCCTGGGAGTCTGGGAGTTTTTGCATAATCCTGCTAACAAATAAACACATGCCACCAAAAAGATGACCTCTCGCCCTGCACCTTGGGGAGCTGGGGCTGAGATAATAAAATAAGGGAGGAAAACATAACAATAGACACAGTAACAATAAATAAATAAATAAAAACACAAACAGACAGACACACAGACACAGACACAGACACAGACACAGACACAGACAGATAGATAGATCAGTTCTGTCACCAAATCCGCCTTCTATCACCTCATAAATATCTCCAGACTCCGACCATCACTCTCCGACAGGCTCCAGTACGTGCAAAACTCAGCTGCCAGGGTTCTCACCTGCACCAAACGCTGGCAGCACATCACCCCCAGCCTCATCCACCTTCAGTGGCTCCCCATCAAATCACGCATCACCTACAAATCCCTCCTCATCACTTACAAGTCCCTCCATGCTCTCGCACCTCAGTACCTCACCGACCTCCTCCACCCCTACACTCAGTCACGGTCCCTGCGATCCTCAGACACCGGTCAGCTCTCCATCCCCCGAACCAGACTGCGGACCTTTGAGGACAGAGCTTTCAGCGTGGCAGAACTCCCTCCCTGCAGAACTCTGCAACGCCCCAACTCTGGACTGCTTCAGAAACTTAAAACTCACCTCTTTAACATGGCCTTTGACCTCTAGCTTCCGTTTCTTAATGTTGTGTGTCTCTGTCTACCATGTTTGTCTCTTGTCTGTTCTGCCCCTATGTAAAGCGACCTTGGGTTTTATGAAAGGCGCTATATAAATGAAAGTTATTATTATTATTATTAATAATAATATAAATAATCAAATAAATAATCAAGATAAAATGAATGAAGTAACGGGGGTGGATAAAACATGTTTTAAACATTAAAAGCAGTTTTGACGAGGTGAGCTTTGATGGATGATTTGAAAGTGAATGAAGTAACAGGGGTGTGGATAAAATGTGGGCTAAAGTTTAAACATTAAAAGCAGTTTTGAAAAGGTGGGTTTTGAGGGATTATTTGAAAGTGGGGAGTGAAGTGAAGTCTCTTCTGGAGGTGTTTGGGAGAGTTCCAGAGGGGGGCAGTGATGAGAGGGCCCTGTCACCTCAGGTTCAGGTGTGGAGGCCAGGGTTGAATGACAGGTTGAAATTGTATCGTTTAACTATTTCTTTTATCTTTCAATAAATAAATTGTAAAAAAAAAAAAAAAGTATGACTGTCTTTGAGACTGGTGTTGGGCCTTCCCCTAAACCAAGCCTAGCTTTCTGCTCCTTTCCCATCAACACATTGTGAAGGGACGTCTTCCTGCGCTGTCCCCTCCTGACCCTTCAGGGCTCTGAGATGCTGAGTACAGACCGTTCTGTATGCATCATGACAATCATTACTCATGGACCAGCTGACCTCCGGGGAAGGACACAGCTGTGACCTTAGAGCACGGCATCATAACAAACCCTAACCCCGCACTCATCTCTCCCCTGAGGTCCGGACTGATGATTAAGGAAGGAAGTTAACTACTGTACTGTAGGTACCAAGTGGGAAAACCTTTCCAGACCCTTCAAAAATGCAGACAATGTGCTTTAAAAAGTGTTAAGCTGGGCGTATAAGGTTATGGTTTGACTCTGCAAATATTATTATGCCCTGCTTTTAAAAAACAGGTTTCAAGTGTATGGTACTGTAGCAAGACCATGACCATGGAGTCACTGCAGGGAACGAGGGAGAGAGAAATGTGAGTGGGTGCAGATGGAGGCAACAGCTGTCTGGGGCAAGACGACAGTCATGTGACCTCTCCGGCAGACGTGAATAACAGCCTTCTGTCAGAGCCTATCAACCTTTTTTTTTTATGGCTACAAATCAGTAAACATGGCATTCCGGCTGCAGTGGATTTGTTCTAGCTTCCAACCTAGAGTAGGCCCTGTGTCCCTTTGTTCTCATGTCCTCTCTGTTTCAGAGAAGTGCCCTAGCTCCTCGGTCAGAGAATAGCATGGCTTTTTTTTTTTTTTTTTTTTTTTTTTATTTGTTGTAGCCAGGACTCAGGAGTGCAAGACACTTTCTTTCAAAGCCCTTCTGCAAGTTAGTGTTCCTGTAGTCTGTGGTAGTATGTGGCCCTGAGCGTGCTCTGTGGGTAATGTTGGCACAGAGATCCTAACCATCTGAGACGCATCTGACCTAAGATCAGCATCTAGGCATCTACCTACTTTCCTGATGGTAATGACTAAATGCTTTACTCTGTTCCTGCATTGTTTATGTGTTTTTTTCTTACTGTATGGCAGATGGTTAGTGTTTGTGGTGTCAAAAAGCACCTGGTGGTTCACAAGCACCTAGTTGAAGCCATTTCTGTCATTCGGCCTGTCACAAAATGTTATAACCCCCCCTGTCTGACATCATCAACACATCAAGACAACCTTTCCCCAAACCCCTACAGAGATGGCCGTCACAGGCGAGGCCTGGCCAAGTCTGCCGCTCCCTCCCAACACAACCTCATCCATCGCTGCCAGAGAGCAGAATCGCTCTGACAAATAGCCCCAGCAGCCTGCATTATCTCTGTGGGAAGAAGAGATGCAGTGTGAGCAGGACTAATACAGCTTTCACTGATACAGCTGTCGCTGTGTGGCTGGTACAGTGAGGTAATCAACCACAACTTCTGCTGTAGGCCGTTGCCCGGACCAGATACCATCCCAGTGGGCAAAACCTTACCTATACAAAATTGTTTATAGGGTCAGTATAAGTAAGTTAATATATGATAGCCTTTTCACAGGACCAGCTTTTCATATTCATGTATAACATTTTGTTATTTTCCCCTATTATATATATATATATATATATATATATATATAATATTATATTCCCCTAAGGGCGGCACTTATCTCCGGAGGTAGAGCCAGCTGGGGATCGCAAGGTCCCCGGTTCAATCCCAGCTCCTGGCGGAGCCGAAATGTCCTTGAGCAGGACACCGAACCCCCACATCGCTCATGTGCGGCATGGAGGTGCAGTACTTAGCAAGCACTGTCTGTAAAGACACATTAACATGGCACACTGTACACATACTGTCCTGTATACACTCATCACACACCATTTTGTATTTTGTATTTTGCACTCCTTGTTTGCACCGTACTGTCTTTGCCCTGTCCCAACTTGTCTAATGTTGTATCCCTCAGTGTTATGCACTGATGGACCAAAACAAATTCCTAGTATGTGTAAAAACCAGGCCAGGTCCAGCCTGGCTTATGTGCGTGGCTGGCTTGTTTCTGTTCAGGACTGGTAGTGTCGCGTGTGTGTGTGTGCGTGTGTGTGTTGCTGAATCCTCAGAGGCGAACCTCCCAGGGGATGATGAGTCCAGTCCAGAGTAGTGGTCCTGTGCGGATCGACAAGCCCACCTGGGGGGCCGTCAGGCGAGTGAATGTTCACCTGTCCTGTTCCTAGGGGGAGCTCGGCGATCGAGTCCGGGGATTGGCTGACACGGAAGTCGAGGGTTGAGCCAGCAGGACCCGCAAATTCAAACAAAGGGGAGACAAAGACTTCAGGAGCTTCCTGGATCTTACTGGACTGCCGACTTTTCTTAGCCTACCGTTTCTTCATGGGGATTATTGCCAGTGCCTACCAATTGAGTCCTACCGCTGTGGAGTTTCCACATATAGCTGACTTTAGTGACAATGGAGCCTCCGTTTATTGGAAAACTTTATTGACAACGTCTGTTCCCAGTCCGTGGGTGAGTGATGTTATGTTATGTTATTTTTATTTATAATGCGCACCCTCAACCAACTGTTACATCAGCCCGGGGCGCAAAGTGATCATTGAGACACTATTGGAATATCTCACCTGCGCATGAACTGTCTGCCTCTGAGCTGCGAGTGAGTAGATCCTCTATACCTGACTGTCCTCCCGAAGATCTAACTTCCTCACTTGGGGTAACTGACTTGAACCGGGGGAACTGTTGCTGTAGCCGTGCCCTTTCAAGCCGCCAGGAGGACGCTACTTGTAGCCCGCCTTTGTGGCGGTAGGTATCCTGTCTCCCGGCTTGGGGCACACGGCTTCCCCGACCTAGAGTGGACTTATTTCGGTCCGAAGTCTGGGGGGGTGAGAGAGAGGGAGGTGGGAAGAAGACCTCCCACCCCTCAACTTCGAGACGCATTTTATATCCTTTTGTGTCTGTCTGTCTAATCTGTATGTTTGTATTTATGTATATATTTATCTAGTATCTGCATCGCTTGACAGAGGATCATACCGACCACTGCGGACTAGAGAGGCTGCAGGGGCGGTTGGGAAGAGATCCGCTGTCAAACTGGGAGAGCCAGTTGAGAAACAGCTTCCTTTCTGGGCTGCGGCCAGAAATAGGGGACGCTGTGAAAAAAGCTTGCATCACATGGAGAACCGCTGCACTGAGCTTGATAGAGACGCATGCGAGGCATGTGGAAGACATCATCAAGGAAAGCAAAATGGAAGAGTTTTACGACTGTAGGCAGGCTGAAAAGGAAGGGATTGAAGAATTTGCCCTGCGCCTGAGGGAGTGTCTCCACAGGTGGCGAGCCAGTGACCCAGACCAGGTGAGGGAGGAGGACAAGAGACTGCGGGCCCAGTTTGCCAAGGGCCTGTGGGAGGGCCCCATAAGGCGTGAGCTCCTGCGCCACCTGAGGCGAAACTCCCAGTCATCCTTTGAGGACGTCCACCAGGAGGCAAGCTCCATAGAGCAAGAACAAGCCTTCACAGGGGAGGTGACCTCTTGCCAAGCCCGAGCTGCCCCAGCCGTACCACCGCCCAGTATTGAGAGATTACCCCCGAGCAGCCTACAACAGCTGAAAGACTCATTGCGTTCTGAACTGCAACAGGAACTACGTGAGCAGGTGGCGCTGCTGGGTAGCACCGTTGCGGAAGAACACCATTGCCTCACGTCATATTGGGTCGGGGGATGTGGACCCCTCTCCGGGCTACCCACCTGCCCCCACCGGTGAAGACAAGTGTGTCTCTAGCCCACTCAGGGGTTGCTGCCCTCCTGTGGCCGAAAACGGTAAATGCTCTTGTGGTAGCAACATAGAACTGCAAGTTCTGGGACCACTGCCTCTTGTGGTAGAAACAAAGAACTGCAGGTCAACAACAAGGCAGAGGCAGCCAGGGAGGAAGCCAGGGAGGGAAGCAGGAAGTGACAAGTACTGGACATATGCTATTCTAGGTGCGCTGACTTACAGCCACGCACAAAAACTACTTGGATTGTAAAACTGATTCTGATATGATCCATTCTTCCTGCCCAGTCTCCAGAGACACTCAACATCCGCAGCCTTTTCAAGCAGAGCCAGTAGTCTAGAGGGCACTCACTAGTCCTGGGTAGAATACTGAAACTGACCGCCTGGCCTGCTGCAGTATGACCCCTCACTAACACGCTGCTTTAGTATGCCACATATTACTTCTGGGTGGTTCACATGGGTTTCTGCGTTAACTTATGTCATCTGACTTGTTGGTAAGCTTAATATCCCTCCAGTATGTGATAAAGAAAAGTGTCCTTTTTTGCATTTCGTTTTATATGACATTTTATGTATTGCACTTTGTCTTGATGCTTTTAATGTCTCATGTAAAGCACTTTGAATTGACTTGTTACTGAAATGTGCTATACAAATAAACTTGCCTTGCCTCCTCTCCATGTACAAACATAGCCATCATATCAACCCATTCATGAATATCACACTTGTCTGACACATCCCTCCTGAATCTTTCACAACTGACTTCAAGACAGCATTCAGCTGGGATAAATCTAGGGTGTTACCTTCTACAGGTTGGGATCTGTTGGCAGACCATAACCTCTTGAGGAATGAGATGGCCTTTGGAGATCCCTGTCAGCCAGTAGTCTGGCAGTAACCTAGTCACCTATGTGTTCGCCCAACTTCTCCATCAACACTCCAAGGGGAACCACTAATGAACTGGCAGTCAGCAAAGTATCAAACATAATCTAAAGATGTAGGAATTAAAAAATCACAACTAGATTTTGCCCACCCAGATGTTACCGGTATGTTACATTTTGGGTCTGGGCCCGTGGGCTACTAAGGAAGGAACCATATTCACAATAAATGTAAAAGTGTGAACAGAAAAGTGTGAAAATGGACAGATAAGATCATTGATAACCTGCAGAGAGACAAAGATTCTTGTTACACAACAGCATTTGATCTCTGTTAATCACTGGCTGGAGAGAATGTAATAGGATAGGTTACAGTGTGTGTTTGGAACACTTAGCAATGGATAACCTTTGTCCTCTTTAAGTACAAGTACTTCTCCAATAAATACATTAAAACCAAACACATTTTAAAAACTGTGACAGCTTTTTATTTATTTCATAAATAACACTGGACAAGCATAGTACAGCGATAAATATCAATTCATACACTGTGTAAAATTCTCTGTATTACAAAATACAGTATATGTTTAATGCACTTGATACAGGTGGGGGAAGTATTTCATAATACCTGATACCCTTGATCTGCCACCACTCAACCTACGTACCTTGTTCAAATGTGCAGTTAGAGATCCCAGATTCAAGAGCTTTGTGGAGTATCGGTGAAAGACTTCCCATACAAATCTGTAGTTGCATAACTATATCTATGTTAGAGCCAATCTACGAAGGCCCAAGGCTAATATAAAAAAAGAAATTTCAGTTTCAGTTATTCTGTCGTCCACATCAAAGTTCCCATCAGAGATCTCTGAAGTGAGACCATGGCAAACCATGGTCTTAAGTCCTCATGTTGTATATTTTTTTGCATTATACTTGGCGTCGTTTGCTATTGCCTCTCAATGTTTTGTCCAGTAGAATAGAAGTGACTTAATTTGGATTTAGGCACCGATTCATACATTGATAGCCTACAGATGTTCGAGATATAAACACAGTATCAACTTCACAGCTGTTGATTACTGACAATTTGCAAGGTTTAGGGTCGGAGGAAAGTGTGTCGACTGTTTGCTGACGGTATGTGATACTACATCCGCATAGGGGCTCTCCTAATGTAGGTAAGGTAAATGCTGTGCTGGTCAATGGCGTTGGTGTAGATAAAACATCCATCTACCACGTCATAGGCAGCGTGCTGTACATGATCCATCTACCACGTCATAGGCAGCGTGCTGTACATGTCAGAGATAGGCAGCGGAAGGTACAAGGCAGGTTGATGTTGTAGCACAAGCCTGGGAATGTTTCTGCCACATACTTTAAATACTACGTTCTGGGATACAAAATAATTTCATTCAAATGTCAATTTACTCTGTGCTGGAAGCTAACTGAAAAATAAAAACAAATGAAAAACAATTGGTAAATATTCTATTCATAAGATGAATTCCTAGTAATTTCAAGAATATGGGAAAAATGATTTTTAAATGTAATTAAGTTTATCCCCGACCTTGGTTAATAGAAGTATAGCTCAAACGATTTTTGCACACTCCTCAAACATTATTGCTAAATTGAGACAGGAAAGAAGGGGCCCTTTCAACCTCGGAGAACGACATTTCAGGATAGACATAGACAAAATAACTCAACAACTTTTGAGAGATCTAACAGC
The DNA here is from genome assembly GCF_949987555.1 of Borostomias antarcticus. Classification (NCBI taxonomy): domain Eukaryota; kingdom Metazoa; phylum Chordata; class Actinopteri; order Stomiiformes; family Stomiidae; genus Borostomias; species Borostomias antarcticus. Next base: position 11,018,596 of record NC_140254.1, read on the forward strand.
AAAGGAATGTGGTTTGTGTAAATTCTACTCTGTCTGTGCTGTTTTTTTAAGAACAGAGTAGAAGAATGAGATAGATGGAATAAGAGGTTGGGGGAAAAAATGGGGTCAACGATGGGAATCAATTTGATGGACCAAAAAACAAAATGTTTCAGAGGAGCCCTTTTCCACATTCCTCAGTCACAGCATCTAGGCTGAGCAGCAGCATCATAACAGAATAAAAATAAGTGATGATCACATTCATCCATTTATGTCTATATTATGTTTGATTGTCAGTCTTAACATAGAACATGTCCACGAAAGACCAAGTTTCACTTAATATCAAAAAAGTTGTTTGTCTGTACGTTTGGCTGTGCAAAAGAACATATGATAACTTTACAGTTGTATCTTTAAGAATTCAAACCTTAACAGTTGACATGGAAGTTCTAGCTAATATACAAAGTAATAACTAAGTAATAAGTCACGGAGGTCAAAAGAGGCCAGACCTCTAGCAATAGATAAGCATTATGGCACATAGAAGGTAGCCTTCTCATTTCATTTAGGTTTAATATCCAGGATGCAACGTGAGGATGAGCTCAGATGGATTACACACTGTGCTGTTCGCTGGAGAAAAAGATTTTAGTTTGGTTACAGCATTGAAATTGACAATCATGCCGTTCATTGTATAATTATATTGCACAGAAGAATCAATAAAATAATCCCCCCTAAAAAACCTGACAATCAAAATAAGAACGAACCTAAATGAAAACTTAGATTAGATATATCTGACAGAGGGGCCAGAAACTGCCGTCATATTCTCTCAGCTGGAACCCGTCTAGAGAGAGGAGGCGGTGATGCCCATCCTGCCGTGGATCATGCTGCACTCAGTCTTTTCCTGGCAGAACATTCTAGAATTTCCTGCGGAGAATTCTGCATTCCATCTGTTCCTATCAAAACTGCAGAACCGCTAAAATGATCGCAACTTGCAGACAGGCAAAATCGGCTGACGTGATCTTAGCCAGCAAAATTTACGAGGCTGATGAAAATGCTTAGCTTTCTACCTGTCTCTTCCTGTCTACATCATGATAATAAGACACTTTCAAAAAACAAGAGAATGCCAATTCAAAAATAAAAGACAAATTGAAATACCCAAATTAATAATAATGTCCTTATATTGCCTTGCAAATCAGTACTGAATGCAGTAACATGATCGAACTTTACTTAATGTAGTAATATGATAAAACTTTAAAAAACAAGTGGGCATTGGTTTGACAGAAATGGACAAGTCCTTGTAGAAAGTTCTAGTTCGCACATTCATATTATTAGCAGGCAGTCTGTGCCTATTGTTGTCCTGACCCATTCACCCCACCTATGGCCTACATAACTCTTGTAACAGAGCCGGATAAACTCCCATCATAATTAGTACCGTTTCTTAGTAGAAAATGAAAAGACAAAAATAATCCCATCACAAAGTACATAAAAGCATTTCTCGCGATGTCACTGGAGATGAGTTCCTCCACAGCGCACAGCCCCTCTCTCTGGGAACGGTGTCTGATCTTGCTCAGAGAGCGGGCTTGCTGCTGGCGTGTGCTCGCTGGGTCTGAGCGTCCAGGTCAGTACACAGTGAAGAAAACGCACTGTGTTCCGGGTTCACGCGTGCCTCTAGCGCCCCTCAGCAGCGGGCCCCACCCGCACACCAATTACATCACGGTGGGTTCACACACCCTCATCAGTCTGCGGACCAACCTCATTTAACCATTCGGAACTGCCAGAAGGGATGGGGCGGGGGGTGGGATGGGGGGGTGGGCCACTAGTTCTATTTTGCTGTCTGATCGCGGGTTCGGCATCACACCACGTTGACCCCGCCCCCCGCCGAGGCCCTCTTGCTGCAGTAGGTGAAGCCGCTGTGATTGGTGGAGCTGCCGTTCATGTGGGAGGTCTTCAGCTCCATCTGACAGGCGGCGATGGCGGCATTGAGCTCCACCTGGGCGCGGTGGACCACGTAGAACATCAGCCCGATGCTGATGATGATCTGGAGGGTGGAGATAGAGGATAGAGGGAGGATCTTACTGGATGTTTTCACAGTAAACCGGGTGTGCGGCTTTAAAACCTGTCTGCTAAAAGTCGCTCATTTATAAAGGATATGTTTGGAACAGAGTAGTTTGAGTAGTTAGATATTCACACAGTTTAAGTGAGGTAATGGAAAATGCTGAAAGCGGTGCAATGATAATGTCACTGGGCATTATGGTTGGTGGTAGTAAGTATTTGTGTAGCTAAAACCCCCTGTACTGTGGGGCTGTCAAATAAATATTTGAACTTTGACTAGTCGTCGACACAATCGATGCACAATCGATCTTGAAAATGTAGATTAAATTAGTAGGCTACTGCCAAGCAAGTCCCGCCTTATCTTCTAATCACGCCAAAACACATTCTGCATGAGTATTTCTTCTTTTCAACATGGCCAAAAAACAGGCCAAATGACTAAATAGTATCTAGGTGGCGAGGAAACGCCTCCCGGAAGATCCGAGCGCGGCTTATGTAAGACGAGTGCCTTATGGTTACAAGTGGTACTGACCAGTGCGTCATTTCTTTGCAAAATTAGAAATTATAGGCCTACCAGTAATCCAATATAGTCAATTTTTGGAAAGTATTTAGAGAGAAAGTCGAATAATTTCTGAGCTCAGTTGACAGCCCCACTGTACTGTGATGGAATACCAACAGAATGAAACTCGGGCTCAGGTTTTGACACACCTTAAAACATAATGAAAACAACAAACGACTTACAGTAAACGACTGTTCCCATACAATCTCTCTCATCATGACATCACTACAGTTGTCAATCCAGCTGAATAAGCACATGACACGATAAGTGGTAAGTTTCCGTGGGTGCTGACAGTAGGTTGGTGGGGATGCGTTTCACAATGTTTACTGGGGCAGAGATGCCAACTGTCCCATCAGACCTGTGGAATGCTGCCCTTGCCGGAATGTTCCAGAACAGTCGGGCAGTCGTATCTCCGTCAGACGTGTATCTGATACTGTGCTTTAGTCAACTCATATGACAAGCGGGCTACCCAGGCTGGCGGCCGTTAAACATTCTAGCCCCCGGTTGAGCTAAAGAATTGAATTGTACATGTCGTGTGATGAGACAAATAAAACCACATTACTAGGTGACTGGGTTGTGAGCGCTGACACCCAACACCTGGACTGCTCCAGGGGTGGCGCTATCCACGTCTGTCTTTTGTGTGTGTGTGTGTGTGTGTGTCTGTGTGTGTGTGCTCCTCTAACCTGCAAGCTGAAGATAAAGTATCCGCTGACGCTCTGCTGGGCGATGACGTCCTCCATGGTGCGCAGTGTGGTGCCCAGGTAGGAGTTGAGCAGCTGGGTGGGCAGCAGGCCCACGGACGACGCCACCAGGTAGTTTGGCAACGACACGTCTGTGATCTGGAAAACATGACAAGGACACGTCTGTGATCTGGGGGAGGGGGGGGGGGCAAGAAAAGATGATGCTAGAATATAACAAAGTATAGCTAGTTTGTTATAGCTTGTTTTAAGTGCAGCCCATCCCTCTTTCTTGCATTGTCCATGGTTTGGACCACTAGTAATCAAGTTAATTAATACACAGGTTATCAGTATATTAAACGTTTTGTCTTCATATCCATTTTTGTGTCATGTTGGGAGATTTCCCAATGTGAAAAGTGCTCAGTCAGAACGATGGCGAAGACTATAGGCCTCTATATGCTGGTAGGTTACTCGGCATAAAACAGAGGTTTCCCCCAAAAATTGTGTGCACATCACCCCCCAAAGACCCATTCTGAGCCAGGAAAAACCCTGACTGTATATCGTTAGTTTTAATAGGATTGTGATATACACCCCCGGACCATCCCGGCTCATTATTTTATGTAATCAGTGGTTAAAGATCTACTATAAACCCGTTTGATCAAACCAACGTGTCTGCAGTCGTAACTGTCCTCAGACTAGGGCTGGGTATTGGCAAGGACCTCACGATACGCATCACCAGGGCTGAAAATTAACTTTTTGGCTCATCTGCCAAGGGGATTGGTAGAAGAAAAAATCCACCGGCCAAGTATATTTTTTACTGGACAAAATAATAAATTGCCTTTTTTGTCACATTATACATCTGTTTCAGTACTTTTCATTCAGATAATAGTATTATGTTGAATACATGCTTAAAGGACTATGCTCGTTTTTGACAACCTGGACCTTATTTACGACATATTATAAGAAGTTTGACTCACCCAGATCACTTTTGTGTTGTTCGGAGGCAGGTAGAAGAAATTTAAAATCCAGCGCGAGCCAGTATATCCATGTAATGGCGGCGCACGGGGCATAGGGAATGCAGTTTCTCAAAATCCATTTTCGGCCGCTAAACGGTTGTTTTCATCAATCACATTGCATGAATCGACAGTTGATATTCCTCTACGCGAGCCATTCTTTCGGTTGGTTTTCAAATACGTGGTCTGTAGCCACTGTAATATGATCTTTAGAAGCCTCTCCCCCACTTGCTCCAGCACGCATGCGCACAGGCCAGCGCGCAGCCTGCTATTCTCCGGCTCACGTTCTCTGCGCTACGATCGTAGTTGGTGCCGAGAATATTGTCGTCGTCATTCGTCAGCAACAATCCGATCGTAGCGCAGAGAATGTGAGGGAGCATAGCCAGTGTAAAGATCATATTACAGTGGCTACAGACCACGTATTTGAAAACCGAAAGAATGGCTCGCGTAGAGGAATATCAACTGTCGATTCATGCAATGTGATTGATGAAAACAACCGTTTAGCGGCCGAAAATGGATTTTTAGAAGCTGCATTCCCTTTGCCCCGTGCGCCGCCATTACATGGATATACTGGCTCGCGCTGGATTTTAAATTTCTTCTACCTGCCTCCGAACAACACAAAAGTGATCTGGGTGAGTCAAACTTCTTATAATATGTCGTAAATAAGGTCCAGGTTGTCAAAAACGAGCATAGTCCTTTAAGGAAGAGGCCAAAGTAAAATTTCAAATAAATTAGTTTAATTCGATGCCTAGAAACATTGCAATTCATAGAAATTAAATTATTCATTTCCATTCACTTCCACGGTGTAGAATTATCCATAACTACCTAACCCTACACAAATATGAGATATAAATGATCCAAGCCTTAACCTCATGGTCTTTATGTGTTTATGAACAAAATACATGTACTGTAACATACTCACAGCCTGTCATCATGTAAAGTTAAACCTGAGCTGGATGACCAGTGAAGTCAGTCAAGGAGGAACCAGTACCGTCTTCAGAGCTTATAAGCTACATGACAAGCGATCAAAGACATCCCTTCTGAGAAACAGTGGCTTGGTATGCTATGGAAGCCCAGAGATAGGATGGTACACATCTACTGTAGTGGCGCGCGTCCTTTGAGGTAAATGGGAACGATTATCTGTGAGCGAGTAGCCTCGCGTCACCAGTCTCTCCTAGTGCACGAGGCTCCACAACAGTCATGTGACTGAAACTTTATTTGGTGCAGCGGGGGAGCTGTTTAAGTGCAACACACAACAAACAGAACGCCGGTCTATGGCATGGATGTGGCGACATCGCACGCATAATTTATTACATGACCCTATTGGTACAAACATTTACCCGCCAGCGTGGCGGATAGCCTCCGAAATTTAGTCGGCAAATGGAAATTTTACCCGCCATTGGCGGGTGTTAATTTTCAGCACTGCGTATCACGATACATTGCGATAGGATACAATACATATTGCGATACATTGCGATACTGTACATAATTTACTTAACATTTTAAAATACAGCTGAAAATACAGCTCCATCCCCCGCTCCCTGGAGGTGACTCTGAGGGCGGAGGGGATGGAAGGACATTCAAAACATGAAAAGTCTATCTATGACCGAATTCTGTCCTTCATTTTCTATATCTATTCCCTGTTTTGTTCTTTGTATTTTCCTGATACAAAATCGAAGCAAATCGATACAGTATTGCAGAAAAAAATAATATTGTGATGTATTGCTGTATGGATTTTATTTCACAGCCCTACCCCAGACATCCTCTCTCATATCACCACATTACCCAACACAACCCAACTGACCGAATACTAACGCGTATCTGCGTCTCAGTCACCCTTGAACATCCTGACTGATGACATAAGCATGTGCGTGTGCGTGCGGACATGACCTTGACACTGCATACATTACGACTGTGGCTGATACCAGCCTCGGGGCAAGGCTTGTTGCTGCAAGACAACGCTTGAACAAAGATGGCTCTATAAGACTGCACCATACAACATTCTTGCTAGATCCAGGCTCTCCATGAAGAATTACCATCCCCTTTTTCTATAGCCTTCTAAGGACTAATCAAACAGAGAAAGGTGGGCTTGGTTAATGGGACAGTCGATGCATAGGCTAATACAGTGCGGTCCACAATGTGCCTCACTGGTCTCAACAGCAGAGCATGCGAGGTCAGAGTAGTCTCTCCCTGAGGTCTGAGTAGTCTCTCCCTGTGTCTCTCCCATCTGCTCTGATATGCCCACACACTGAGTAAGCATGATGCTACAGTGCTGTGGGCTCATCCTTAAGACACACATGCCTCTCACGTCAGCCCTTGGTCAGCGATGTAGGGACCTTGCTACTCATCTCTCCCTCTGTCATCTGGCTCTGTGCGTTTGTGTCCAGAGGAATGTTTTCCAGCGAGGCGTCAGTGCAGAGTGTGTACAGCTGTCTGGGCTCGGGCAGAGACCGGGGAGGGGCTAGGGTTGGGCCTGGATGGATATGACTTCATACAACAGCTGAGGATTCATGCCAATCCTCCGGTTTTACACACTGGCAAATCAAAACAAGCTTCCCAGTCTTAGTCTGTATGAGCTAAGCCTAGTCAAAGTCTTCTTGTGGGGGAACAATGCACACTGGAAGTGGTGTAACTGACAAAATCTGTCTTATATATGTTCAGAACTTGAGACAAAAGGTAGAAGCACAGTTACTGTTGATAGCGTTGATGTATATATGCTGTATCTGGGTCACTAGAAAAATGTTGGTTTAGTTTTATCCTGAGTCCCAGATGGCCCAACTGACAGATTGAGTAGGGCCCATGCTGTCATCATCAAAAGCTGAGCAAACGTTTTCTACCTGGGAATGATGAATTCACCTGCGTTCTTTATCACCTCATTATGCAAGGGAGATGGATGGGGTTGGGCGTTGGTCGGCGTGGACGTGTAATAAAGTAATATGATATACAGCCAGGGATCGGATTCTGCGTTTCACTCTCTAAGATCTCTTTTCACTCTCTCTCTCTCTCTCTCTGTGTGTTATATTGCTAGCTGTGCATCTATGGCGTTTTAGGTTACCGGTATAATGTAGCAGAATAATCCACTTCAGCATAAAGTGCAGAGGGAACATTGCAAATGCAGCCTGGTCTGTAGGAAGTGCTCACTAAGGGCAGAGGCGCCGTGGGGAGGATCCCACTGTGACCTGGCGTTAACCCACGCCACGCCACAGCTTCTCTCCTTCCCCCATCGTCCCAAGCTGTTAAAACACAATATCAACCACAACAAGGACTCCGCTAGGAGTACTTGCATAGAAATGCTAAATTAAAACCTGTGAAACAGGCCTGGGTTTGAATCCCCGATGGGCTGGGGGCAGAGACTGGCGGTGCGGGGCTCTGGCGAGCGTCTGCTCCCTGCTGAGGCTTGGGCTCCGACATGTACTTCCTTCCCTTGAATAAAAGCTCAGAGCACAAGCTGTGGGTTGGCCCTTTGTGTCCAGCGCAGCTACAGTGGATACAGGCTAACAGAGAGACTATGGAGATGGAGGCTGGCTAGTAATAATAACGTGCTCGTACTGAAATACCCCCCAAAACCTGCAGTGCTACCAGATTGGACTTATTAGGTCTCTGTTGCTAACCAAGATCTGAACTGGGTGTCATCCCTGAATGAAAAGTGAAGAGGCATTATGTGGATTCTAATCCTTTTGAGTAGGCTGATATTCTAATGTGTGCCCGAGCCTGTGTGTGTGTGGCGACCAATGGGAAAGGCTTGCCTGTGAGGGTCAATTCCACTGGTTACAGCACAGAGCAACAACTAAGCTTTAAGGATTCCAAACACTAGGTCCGTATGGACTCCTCTGATTTGCAGAGAGAGCAACAAAGCAATGCACAGAATCTCATTTATCGCTAAACGGACAGTTAGTAACTTAACACTGTCAAGTTGATTGACGGATCCCACTCACCAGCTATCTGGACCGACGGGACCAGTTCTATCAGGACCGGCGGGGCCAGTTCTATCAGGACCGGCGGGGCCAGTTCTATCAGGACCGGCGGGGCCAGTTCTATCAGGACCGGCGGGGCCAGTTCTATCAGGACCGGCGGGGCCAGTTCTATCAGGACCGACAGGGCCAGTTCTATCAGGCATAGCTGGCCTGTACTGGAGGATTCGGCAATCTACAGCTGAATTGTCCTCTGCAAAGTGTAGGGTCAAAATGTGCTGTGGTCCTGAGTGTGACATTTGAACCTTTCAACAGGGACCTTCATCCACGTTCCGTCGCAGCCCTCAGAGCTCAAAGTGACAGCCACTGCTGACGAACCAACCAGTCACCCGGGATAAAAACATCTGCTACTGTAGTTAGCATAGTTTCAAAAGAGACTGGCTGAAATTAAATTATAAAAAAACAAATGTACACATGCTGGAGAGCATTCATGCCCACACTCCGGAACAAGTAGCGTAAATTATTATGCAAACAGTGGGGTGCCAGTGTCAAAGTTTGTGTGGAGACCCGTGGCTAGACTTTCAGGGCCCAGGCCCTCTCTTGACCCGTGAACTAATGTGACAGTTTTTGCCCTGTGGGCAGATCTACAGCACCATTTGAATCCACAGCACTATTTTAGTTAGGCCTAGTTAGGCTTATGTCTTTCTTTCAGTGCATGTGAATTGAGTTCTAGTCTATATACAGAGCATGGCCAACAGGCAATAAAGTCAGGACAAGTATTTGTTAGGTTGCACTGGTCACTCCTTAGGCTTAGCCCACATTTAAAAAGATTACATTTCAACCCCACATGTAAATGTAGAATGTACCAAGCTCAGCTGAGAACATTTCCAGACAGTTGAAATTTGATAAAGCTGCCTTTATGTATAAAACTGCCTATATACCTTTATTTAAGTCTATGAATGGTCTAGCTCCTTCCTACCTTTCTGAGATGCTCACTGAATACAAACCAGTCAGAACCCTTAGATCGTCAAGTAAAGCTCTGCTCACTACTCCCTAGGTTAATTCTAAATCAGCTTCTGGTGCCTTCAGCCATTATGGTCCTACTATCTGGAATTCCCTACCACATGAATTAAGGTCTGCTACAACTGTCTTCTTTTAAAAACAGGCTAAAAACATATCTCTTTGCACAAGCTTTTAACCAAGTTTATTTTGTACTTTTATTGTCTCTGTACTGTAATTATTTTATTAATACGTTTTAAATCTTACATGATTTTATATTTGTAATACATTCTTATTTTAATGTTCCATCATGTATAATGCATTTTTATTCTTGAAGCACATTGAGTCTGTGCTTGTCGCATGAAATGTGCTATATCAAATAAACTTGACTTGACTTTATAATATGAACAATTCTGCTGATCCATTTTAATTTCAGGTATATGCTAATTGACTGACTGAGGACGATCAGCCCATAGGCCATTATCCTGAATAAGAAGTCAAAACATCTTCTGAAGGTGTAATCATTTGCAAATCAGAAACGACAGCAATTTTCCACTACATTGACCATAATAGTGAGTCATTAGCAAAGAATAAATACTCAATTACACATAAAACGGGGTTCAAGTCTGCTTAGAAGTGTGAACGGTCATTAACTCATTTAAAAGGGTCCACCACGTCCCACTTGGCACAATCATTAAAATGAGACCAATACTGACAGTGTCTTCATTGCCTTGTCACTTTCATTCAAGCTGTATCCCTAGGTTAATAGCATATGGCTCTTAACTAAAAATGTAGGCCTACAATAACATTGTTTCAAATGCTCACGTCAATTTGATATGATTGAATAATAAGCAATCGAAGTGGGTAATCAAGGGTGATAAATAATTCAAGCCCCAGGTGAAACAGAGGAGTGCAGATGGGAGCAATATCCTGACCTTGGTGTAAGCAGACAGCAGACAAGACTCACACTCTGGGTGATAAAGGCAAGGCCGAGCTGTCACTGACAAGACATTAGCGTCTTGAGTGGATGTGTGTGTTCACTAACCTCCTTTCACTGACATTCTGGATGACAAAACCATATAGAAATCTCTAATATTCCAATTCCTTGTTTGTATGTCACTGCCAAACAGAAGATGATGTTTGTGTTTTGTTGTCAAATTCTTATAGTAATGAAGTTGGTATTACGCTAGAAAGACTAAGAACCTACAGAAAGCTGACAGAGACACTCGAAAAGCCTTTAAAAGTTTACTCATCCATTATCCTGGGGATATATCCCTTGTAGGCTAGTATGTCACAAAGTCGGTAGGCCTAGTAAAAGATTTAAACTTGTTCCAAAGGGACCTGTCTTGCAAACAAAGCTAGCAGGGGGCAGTCAGACAGGGACCCAGTCAACTGCGCTGGACACACACTTTTCCCTGCACACACTCATCCATCTGGACTGGACATCCTGTGTCCTTTTCACACGAGTGCCTACCTGAAAAACTATTGTTCTGGCCCAGAGCATTTCACCACACATTTCTAGCACTCTGCAAAGTTCTAGCAACTATGTTGAGTCATGCATAGTCCAGTTAGACCAGTTCGTCTCAGTTCATGAATGTAAAAGGAAAGGATTTAATGTTAGACTGTACTCAGGCCTATCCCTCTGTGGAAATTCTTGACTCTGGTCTTGGACTAGGCTAATTTTGCATTTGCTGATTGAGGATGGGACCTGAACTGGACATTGTCATTCTTGGTGGGTACCATTGGAAGGACAACGTCTCAGAGCAGCACAGTGGACCGTGAAGGGTCATATAGGCCAACGAAGCTAGCAGTAAGAGAGACCAAAGACAGTTTATGAGCATTAATAACCATGGCATACTCACCGAAAACACCGCATTTTGGAGGCCGAAAGGTATCGGCGTAAGTCTTGCTAAGGCCACAACTTTGAGTCCACTGCCGCCCTCCACAACTCGTATGACCGCGCTGAGCTGCTCGCTGTTCCCAACCTTGTTCACTACCCAGTCAGTCAACAGTCGCTTGCACACCAGGTGCGCTACAAAGGTGCCAATCAACACCCCCACCATGACGAGTCCCATGCCCAGCACGAAGCCGTAGAGGTAGCCCGCTGCCACGTTGAGAACGATGTACCCCCAGCCGCAGGGGAACGAGACGACGATCATGCCGACAATGAACAGCAAGGCTCCGACGAAGCTGTCCAAACTTTCGACCCAGATGAGAAGGTCCTTGAGGTATTGGCGGACGAGGGCTACTGAGGAGAAGCACACAGCGGTCAGGATGCACACCAGCAAAGCGCTCTTGAAACAACAAGTGGTGATGCAACACGGGTGCCTGAAGTCCCCGGTGAAGGACACCCCGGCGTCGCTGCCGAGGCTCTCCGGGGCCGCGTCAGACTTCCCGACCGCGCCTCTCTCGTCGAAGGCGTTGCATATCAGGATGTCGATTTTGTCGCACTCGTCCGTGGACGTTCTCTGTAGCCACCGATTCAACTGGATCTGTCCTTTGGCCGCGGCGTGTTTCAGGATCTTAGCAAAGAGCTGCAGGGTCGTGGAACCCGCCGTCCACATGATGCCCTGGGAGGCGGTCCAGGGGGCCGCTCGCCTGGATGGATGTCCCGTGCCTGGTAGTCGCTCGGCGGATGAGATTTATGACTCAAAACGTACCATTTTCCGAGGAAATTATGGAGATTGAACTTTATACTTCCAATCAAATAAATCAAATAGTACTAATCAAACATCTACTCACTGTGTTACTGACGGGCTTTGGAAGCTCGCAACCCTATTCCATTCTCTGAAAATACAGAGGACGATGGATTGCTGTGCGCTTCAGAAAGAGTCAAACCGTCATATCTGTTGTTAGCTAGCTAACCTAGCTCTAGTCGGTCCGATATGACTGTTGGCTTTATCTTGGGTACACAAACTGGAGAGCGTGCCCCTTAAATGACTTATGAATAACGTTTGCACATTGCCTTTGCGACACACACACTCCATACATCATACTCACAGCGGTTAATACAAAACCACAATTTAGAAAGGTGACAGGGTGACGAATCGACATTTAGAGTGTCAGTGCGAGTATCCAGACCGAGACGGGCGTTTGTGTGAAGAATCAAAACCTAGACGAGGGTAAATCCGTACGTGACCCCAACTTTTCCGACTCATCAGTCCCATTATGCATAAATCATAGCTACAGCTACTCCACTTAGCTCGCTAGCTAACGTTAGCTTGCATCCTGCGTGCTGCTCAAACCGTGGAACGTTATTCCCTTTTCAACGCGCGAGACGCCGAAATAGCCGGTCCCGCCTGCGCGTGCCCTCGGGCGAAGTGACAGCTCGTGCGTTGAAGTCGGTCGGGCGACCAGCTTGTTTTTGCAGCCAGCTGTGTCTAAAAGCCTCGCTTCTCCCTCAGTAGTGAACTGCTGTTGACGCTCATGCTATTCATACCTTCATACGAACCACTGTTTGTTTCCCAGAGTTCCAAGTACGTCTGCCCCACGTGACCCGGGCTGTTCCCGTCCAATCAGAGGCACCCGTTATCTGTCGCGAGAAAGGAAGGTCTCTTTCCAGATGTTCTGGACTTTGGAAGGACACGGAGGCTTTATCGCATTTTTTGTGCCACACATTTAGTCCAGGGCCTTCACTCTATAAACAAACACACAGTACCCCCATATAAAATGGTAAACCTGATTACAGTAGGCTATTTTTTTTTTTACTTCCAGACAATCTTTTTTGGAAACCAATGGTCTTACAAACGTGGATATGTCTCCAATGTGTTATATGAGTAATATTTCATTAATATACACATACATTGGTATAAGGTTACACAACCTTAATGAACAAGATATGCAAACCCCCTAATGCACAACATGTAGTCCAGGGGCTAATCCAATCCAGATTTTGGTCCAAACATTAGTGGTACCAGAATGTTAATAGGGTCAATATGAAAACATTAAAACCTTATAACCCCTCCACCCTTGTAGCTTAATCACTATGACGAAAATTAAAAATGGCACTTTACCTGGCATTCACAATATACTGTCAATAAAACATTTAGACATTAGAATGGCACTCAGAGAGTGCAGGCCTCTGCCCATGAATGCATGTGGTCGACATTAGGGTGCTAATACTCTGACAAAATGTCCAAAATATACAGGTGGTGCATCACCATTGCAGTTTATGAGCAGCTGGGTTTGACACAGCTGGGATCAGATGAGCGGGTGCTCTTTGGCTCTGCTCACTGAGCTACCTAGCTATCTAGATATGGCATAACCGGCAACAGTATTCTAGCTACGAGCATAACTATGTAGCTTATTGAAAGCAGTTGATCTTCACCATGATTAAACAAGTCCAAATGAATGGAGATGAATGGGTGGCCATGTGTGGGCAACTCTATGTCCCCTGCTTCGGGTCGGAGCCGGCGGGGGGGCAGCTCAGTGCACTCCGGCCCCCCCCCCCGCACCCTCCAGTCCAAACCCTGTGTCTCTAGAGCCCCCACACAGAGAGCTGGCTTTGTTCAAAGTTTTGTTTTACTTTATGGATCCGCCCCAGTTTCTCTAGTTTGTTACATTGGTCATAGGGTTTCTTTGCACACTGTGTGCTTGGCTACTGTAGTTCACATTACTCCTAATTCCAGTGCATTAAACATTGATATTTGTAAATAAATATACATTCGGAGTGGTATTGCACAAAGTACATTTTTAACTTATGGATCAAGTTCATTTTTGCATAATCCTGCTAACAAACAAAACAAGAAACGGTAGTGTACAGCCACAGTGAAATGTTGCTGCCGGCTCCAAGATTATGCTTCAGATAAACTCTAATACTCAATTTCACAAATTTACAAATTCACCAGTTACAAATTGACAATTTACAAAATTACAATTTTACACATTAAAACAAATTACACAATAAGTACCCTTTCTATACAATTAAGATAGGATGGGGTAGATAAAGGTCTTAATGGATTATGTTCATGCTATATGGATATGAATGAATGAATGAATGAATGAATGAATGGATGAATGAATGAATCAATCAATCAATCAACCAACCAACCAACCAACCAACCAATCAATCAATCAATCAATCAATCAATCAATCACTCAATCAATCAATCAATCAATCAATCAATCAATCAATCAATCAATCAATAAACAACCCAGAGGGGGGTGTAGTCATTGAGGCTGGTCTTGGCTTCTTCAGTACAGGGATGATGGAGGACTGCTTGGATCTGCTCTAAAATGTAATGGGTTCTAAGATGGCCCATCCTAAAAATCAGTCAGGTAGTTTTTGTGTAATCCTAGTCCAAAAATTGAATGGAGTTGAATGGCTGGTCCGGGCCGTGGTCCCGCCCTGTGATTGGGATCCACTCCAAAATGTAATGGGTTCAAAGATGGTGCTATACCCTTCCACCGAGTTGCATGAAAATCGGTCTGATAGTTTTTGCATAATCCTGCTCCAAAAAACAAATGGAGGTGAATGACCAGCCATGTTTTGGCGGCCTGTGGACCCGCTGTCACCTTGTGGAGGTAATAGAAGTCATCTGAAGACATGTTCTGACCGTATGTGAGGGAGTGAAACATCACCCATGTTCTGTATATAGGAAACAGTTTGGACACCAAGATGTGTTGTTGGTGAAATTGTAAACTTCTTAAAATTGTGTTCTGGCAACTCATTGATGAGTAGCCTATGCCAGATCTGTGCCACTGATGGCATACCAGTAAATGTCTAAGCCTGACCATAACAGGATAAAAGAAAAGACAAGCATTCAGTTGAATTATAAAATCTCATTAATGTCTTTATATCATACAATGTCTGTATTCCTATTCTCAATAATGAAAAATGAAAAAAAAGTTAGGACTATCTCAAGGGCCCTGCACTACCAGGGCCCCCCATGAACCAGTACTATCATCATCATCATCATCATCATCATCATCATCATCATCATCATCATCATCATCATCATAAGGTCTAGGCTGGGGGCCTATATTCTTTCATAGGGCCCACAATTTCTAGCAGCGCCCCTGATTGTTCATGATGTTATGTTCTCTTGTTTCTGGAGAAACACAAAGCCACACAAGCTCCGGTCGTATCAGTGAGGATAGTACAGCCTACCCATTGTTTGAATTTGAACGGGAGAAAAGTTCGTCTTCGAGCTCTGTCGGTCTTACCGTAAATCCCCACTAGAGGGTGATGTTGTACAATCTTTAGTTGCCAGTCTCACTTGAAGTCAAAGAGAAATTAGTCCAAGTGCACCAAGCGCAGATCTTCTGGAGAACCAACATTCAAGGCAGTCACACAAGAACCGAGAATTTACAGTAGCCTATAGGCTAGATGTTCTAACCATAATCTAGATGTTCTCAAATTGGCTTTGTAGCCCAGGTTTATCACAGTTATACCAGTAAACTCAGCTGAGGTCCAATCATCAGAGGTCGAGTCACACACTACACCTGTAGGCTATGTAGCCTACGTAGGCTATGTAGCCTATAAGTAACATCACCTACTAACATAACATGTCTTACTCAAAATTACCTTTGCACAATCACCTGCTTCCATTGGTATCGTGTCCAATCTTATACAACATTGGAACCAGTTATATTATTCAATTTTAGCTGTCAGTTGCTGATATCAAGCTGTCAGCTGTCGACGTTTGTCTCTGCTTTTTATAGAAACGCATCTCAACAACGCGCGGCGCGCGCGAGTTTGGACGCACGCAATCAGAGCAGCAGCAGCAGGAGGAGCTGCAGAGGACCGCAGCATTCTTACCTCTGTGCTGGGAACTTCAAATAACAATCTAGTGAACAGAATTTTCAGTTTGTCCTATTTTCAAAGTACGACATCATCTAGGAACATGGATTATTCTGAAGAGGTACAGTCGTTCTCGGATGAAGCCAGCACTCCAATGGAATTAAAGAAAGGAATGTCCATTTGTATTGATGTAAGTAGACTATGTAGTGTAGGCCTACTGCTGACACTCTGACTGTATTCTATCGGTATTTTAATTTCAAATGTCGTTTCAATATCCAGACACAGACAAAATGCTGTTTTGTTCAATTCAATTCTGACGAGCGTCCAAAGCAGAGCACAAAGTATAGGCTATGCAATCAGAAATGCGGTGGTTATATTTTAACAAAACAATTTCACCCTAATAATCGTATTTAATTTATTTGACCCAAACCGTATGTAATATAGGCAGAATATGGCTGTACGTGCAAAAGATCAAATACAGTCTTATTTATGTCAACATATAAATCAAGACCAGTAGGATATCTTGTTATTTTAATGTTAAGAAAGTGCAATGGGATCTCGCGCAAATGCTGCATAGGTATTGTGCTATCTGGCTGCAGGCATGTTCAAGGTTTTATAAAGTGAATTAATTTGACAAGATTGACCTTTCATTTCCATGTTTCTTGTTTGACACCTGTGATGAAGTTCAATCAGAATGTCACAGCTTATAACAAAATGTTGACTGCTGACTATGCCTGAAAAACAGACAGATTGTATAGAGATATTGATGTTTTTGTGAAGGCTTGTGATAAAGATGAATGAATTATGGATCGTATAGACGATGGATTTGCTATTACGAGATTTGGTGTTTTATTGTCAAACCATCAAACATCACTTCCTCCTGGGCCAGCTGCAGTCAACTGAAACAATGGTGAATAATAGCCTATCACAGTTTGGACAGTGAAGTATTGACACAAGATGATTAGACAATCAAAAGGTGGTCTGATGTTTGCGGTGATGAAGGCTATCTCCACCCCAGCCTGTCCTGACCTGGTCTTAAGCTAAGTTTGCTCGTAAGCGTCCAGCTTCCCGGAGTCCAACTAAGCTTGTAACCTCAGCAGAACCAAGAAAATGGGCCTTGACAGTATAACATTTATTACATTATAGCAGGTCATTAAGGACCAAAAACCACAACACTTGCTTTTGGCAACAGGTGTCAAGACTCGACATAGGGTGATGGATAACACACTTGTTGCATTGATGAGGTGGCTGCTGGATACCTCAGTCCAGATATGAAACATCTTGATGTTTGCCGTCTTGAATTTTCCTTCTAGGCTAGATATAACACAAACATCTTCTTGGCAATTAGTGCATCACCTGACATCCTAGTTTAGATGCATTAATTGCCAATAAGGTGTCCATGCACAGCCAGAGCTGGTTTCGTGGGGCCCTATAAGCAAAATTTATTTTAGGGGCCCTTGTGGAAATGCAACACATAGGGCAGGTCCGAGGGTAGGGTCCTCCATGAAGATAAGACCATAACATGGTGAATTCTGGAGACGGCTGGTGACCGGGGTGGGTGTTTTCCATACATAGAATGAGATGTATTTTTCTGTACTAATTTGACTTGGCCTGTCTGGTAAAAACAAGAAAAAAAAGGCTCATTCCCTAGTGGTCTACTGCTACAGAAGGGGCTTGAAGGCTTTCTGCTTCTCTTTGAGGAAACATGATTAGCATGCAGTGCTTCGGAAGCCAGTAGGCTTCATATAGCCTACACCTCATTCTGCCCCGCCTTGAGCTAGAACCCTCCTGTTCCACTGACTGAGGGGAGACAGAGTCTGTGGGAACGACGTTTGCCAACAGTAGGAGAACCATCATCCACCTGCCGTTGCTGCTACATCAAAACTGGATTTAAAAAATGGATTTAAAAAGTTAGCTCCGCCGCGGTTACGATGTAAGAGCCATCAGTTTGTCCGGGGAGATGAGGGAGTGAGCGTGTTCACTCTTTCATCTCTCTCCTGATCCATAGCCTACTGCTCCAACTGCAGCAGTAGGCTACGTTTGTTGGTTATCGTGCCCATTTTGACTTAGGGAAACCATTTCCTCTAAGCAGCTCGAAAAGCACCTGTAACTTTGTCACTTCTACCACAAAAATGTGCTCAAGCCATAGCCTAGGCTACTAAACTCGGTTTCCTCCAGGCTTAGTTTGTTAAACTTGTGAAATAATTTGATCATTCTGCTGTTTTAAACAGTAGATACAGTAAGTAAAAAGTGGTCAGATTGAAGAGAACAGCAAGGAGAGTGCTAAAGCTAAAAAAACAAACAATAAACAATCTAAACTGGATTGATCTTATCATTCCATGACCTGAGAGACCTCCGAGAGAAACACCATAGGTTCCTCGTACAATATCAACTTTTATCTAAAACAAACCAGCCAGGACAGATGAAGGTTGAATACCAGTGGGGATCCCCTGTGTGTGGATTAAGTCTTGGTCAGAAGAGGTGCCAATGAGGTGGAGGGGAACAGACTTTCAAAGCTGACCCGGGGTTCATCATACTCACTTTCATCTGCTTAGCTCGCAGGAGCACCAGCATCAATGATTCACAGCCGGCGTGTCTAGTGATCACTGACACACACACACACACGCGCACACACACACACATACAACCTCTGAAGATTGGAAACATTGCTTGACAGCTCTTCTCTTGTCTTTACTCTTTTCAGATCTTAAGAAGAGCAGATAAAAACGGTAAGTATTACACACACACACACACACACACACACACATACACACACACATACACACACACACACACACACACCACTATCTACGTTTATTTCCCAAGTGTCGTCTGTGTGTCTCTGCCATCCTCTGTGAAGGGGATCTTCAGGAACAGATGCTCTTTTTCAATGAAATTTTGATCCTATCTCTCCTCCGATGCTGTCGCTGTTGTCATGGAAACAACAGACTGACCGTGTCCCTCACATCCAAATGACAGGACGGTCGATAAATCAGCATCGTCAAATTTATTCCACAGCACTCAAATTTATTCCACAAAAATTGAAAAAGTCTGTGACACATAACACAACATTGGCACACGCTAAGGTTAGCCCACTTCCTGTCATGTCTCGTAAATAAATTATTGAAATTATTGAATTGAATTGAATTGTGTGTCCTGCAAAATAAAACCCCAACATTTTCTCTATGAATATATATATATTTTAAAATCCCATAAAAAAAAAAGAAAAGAAAAGGGAAACCGCCCACAAGGCCGCGACCCAATCAAAATGGCTCCGCGACCCACCAGTTGAGAAACGCTGGACTGGAGCACTCGACAGCACATGTCAGTTAGTCAGTATTTGTTGGAGAGGTGGCCGTGGTACGGTGGCACAGGACTTTGCACTGTCGCCTCCCAGCAAGAAGGTCCTGGGTTCAATTCCCACTTTTGGGACAATGTCAGGGAACCGGGGATGTTCTCCCCAGTGTGGTCAAGATATCTGCTGGGCCTTTCTGTGCAGAGAGCTTGGATGTAGAAATGGAAAAATGCAGAGGATAAATTCCACCGACAACCCCTGAAAGTGTGTGTGTGTGTGTGTGTTACTGTTCACATGTGTACTTGTGGCCAATTTTGATTTCGTTTTGTTTCGTTTCGTGCAGATTGGTCGAAATTCCTAGGAGGAGATACATTTTAAGTGTTTTTCACTAAATCCAAAATGGCGGGAAATCCAATATGGCGGAAAATTATGGCTTGAGCCAAGGAATCCAACGGTACCTCGTTTTTGAAAATCGGGCTTACAGGTCAAAAGTTGCGTGCACAAACGCACCTCCAACTTTGACACGTTGGTGGCGCTAGAGCGTTCAAGCTATGGACATGGGTCTTGGTGAAAAGTCTCAGGGGACTGTCATGAATGAGTGTGCCAATTTTCAAAACTTTTTACCATACGGTTCTATGGGCTGCCATAGACTCCCATGGCAGAAGAATAAAGAAGAAGAAAGAAAGAAACAATAAGAAAAGGTACAAGAACAATGGTGGCCTACGCAGCTTCGCTGCTTGGCCCCCAATTAGTGATTTTCCATAACCGGTCACTAGAGACCAACGTATCTGCCTGAAGTCATTTTAAGTCGAAAAGAGAACACAAAAAAACATCTCCCCTTTGAATAAATGCCTCCAAAGCAGAGTGCTGTTTGGATTTCAAAGTCATTGATACTTTCAATTGTCATTGAACAGCCATTATTTTTACTTATCTCTGGTTCCAGTGGTGCTGATTGGTTAATTGTTAGTCCCCTGTGGCCTGACCGATCATTTTTTAATTGGAGAAACTGCAGTTTCGTGTCACAATGGCAAACCAAGAATCAGTCAACTCAGTGGAGGGCCCAGGCTACTTTAACACCGAATTATCAGAAAAAAACCCATTCCATATGTACCATTCATTTTGTTGATCTCCTAAATCATTCTCCCGTCTACTGAGTTCTGCTGGATGACACCATTAAGCAGTGTGTTCTCCATTCCTCAGATGATGGGAAGCTGTCCTTTGATGAGTTCAAAGCCTACTTCTCTGACGGAGTCCTGACGGCAGATGAACTGAAGGAGCTCTTCCACACCATTGACACCCACAACACAGAGTAAGTGTATAACACTATGTGCCTTCTACTCTCCTGACAGAGGTGCTACAGTGCATCCAGTCATAAAGCTCAGTGTTGTACACAATGCATGGAAGCAGGATGTGGGTGTTTTCGTATTGAGGACAGTATGACTCTTTTGCACACGCACTCTTTTGATCCCCACGTAGGCCTTGCGTTTCTCCACCACCTGCGTCGCGTAAACGTGATCAAACGACAGCTGCTTCCCATTCCACTGGATCCTCTTCTGCCATGCCTTTTTGATTATGCTTTCTTTGGTTTCGAACTGTAGGAAGTTGACCACGATGTATCTCGGCGTTCTTCTTCTTAGCTAATGCTCTATGCGCCTGTTGAATCTGCAGGCTAGCTCCGTCCGTTACCGCAAGCTCTTTCTGGAGCAGCTCCTTCATGAAGTCTGTCACTGAATCCCCCTCTGCATCCTCTGGCACCCCAAAAATACCCCAAAATACCCAAATTGTTCCTCCCTGATCTCCCCTCTAAATCAGTTAGTTTCTCCTGCACCGCCTTCTGTTGTCTGAGCGTCGTTATGAGTGCTTCCTTAGCTGCAAATTCCAGCTCTTCAATGCGCTCCTGTGCCTCGATGATGTCTCTCTTTTGCTCCTGTATTTCTGTGGCATTAATATCGAGTTTTCGATTTGCATTCCTGTCGCATGTCTACCTTGAACTAATTAAATTCAGAAAGATTTTTTCATCATTTCTCGCTTGAGTTTGCGTATTTCCTCCCGTATGCTAGCTAGCATCTCGGGCAGCACATGGTCTTGACTCATGGCGCCGCTCCCCTCTCCTCCAGACGCTTTGCCTCGTTCGCCCGCCTCTCATTCTTTCGACTGCATTTTAATATTCTGACCTCGTCCTTATTCATCCCCTGTAACTTCTGAAATCGTAATCGAGTTGATTCCGTGATTCTCTGGGGTTATTTTATTATCGACCTGGGAGCTCCGCTTTATGCGACCATCTTCCTCAGCTGTCAACCGGAAGTCCGTGTTGGGTCCCTTTTAACACACCAGCCACTGTCCTGAGGACGATATCATGACGTCAGACGAGTGAATATTGTCCTTCCAGCATGATGCAGCACAGTCTCTGCAGGACTCATTGAGGACACACATCAAACCGATCTCCATCAGTCTGTCAGCTTGTCACAATAACACATCTTAGAATCTACCACTGGGGACCGCATAGGGATCTGAGTGGCCTGCGGTATACTCATGAGTCATTTTAATTTAATTTCAAATCTTTATTTATACTCGTGAAGCACTGAGGTTTCCCTCATTTACAGGGATGACGAGTTCACACAGAGACACAGACATCAACAAAGCGAATGCAATGTACAAGAATAATAATTAAAAATAGTTACAGGTTGAGGGTCTAGAGCTATGGACTTAAACTCTGTGACTGAAGGAAGGACCTCAAGCTTTAGAGTCTGTTGTAAGGTATTCCAAGTATAAGGAGCATCATGGAAAAAAGCAGCCCTTCCAAGTATCCAGAATCAATTCGAGGAACCCTAAGAACAAGCCGATCATTTGACCGAGTCTGTTAAGTTTCAAGGCTCCAGTCCAACAGAGATGAGATGTAAGGTGGACGTTTTTACCAATAATTACTTTGAAAATAAACAAATACCAGTGATAGTTACGCATTAGAGAAAGAGATGGCCAGCCTACCTTATGATAAAGAACACAGTGGTGAGTGTCATATCTATCACCCATAATAAATCTTAGGGCGGAGTGGTAGACAGAGTCCAAGGGTTTCAAGGTTGTCACAGAAGCATGTCTATAGATAGTGTCACCATAGTCTAATACTGATAGAAAAACAGCTTGAACAATCCTTCCTGCTGAACATAGGAAAGCTAGAACGGTTTCTGTACAGGAACCTCATTTTCTGCTGCAGCTTAGAGGCTAGACTGTCTACATGAGACTTGAAAGAGAGTTTATCATCCAGCCACAAACCAATATATTTGTACTCTGTGACTCTCTCAATATGAGTTTGAGCAAGTTTCAGATTGGTGAGAGCTTCTTGTAGTATATTAAAAGCAAGCTGCAGATTAACAATGGCTTCCTGAACAGTATCCGCAGAACAGCAAACAACTGTATCATAGCATATAAATGAACATGGCAGCCAGTTACTATAGAGACAATATCATTTATATAGATGGTGAAAAGGACAGCACCCAACACCAGTCCCTGGGGCACACCTTTAGCTAGAGACAGGAAACCAGTCACAAGCACCTCTATCCAAACCAATACTATATAGTCTGTTTAAAGGGATATTCTGAAATTTTTGAACTAGGGCCTCATTTCCAACTTACTTAGGATGTTTTTGACTGATGGAGATGATTTTCATTTCAATTTCATGCTGTAGATAGCTTTGGGTCGTTCCGATTTCCACTGGTGGCTAATGCTAGTGCAACCCTATTAAGTCACGTTAGCCTGTCCAAAAAACACCCCCAAACACCCAAGGCGCACCCAAAAACAAATGAAATATGAGTCAAGTCTCTCTGGGATTCTTTTATGTCTATTTACCATCCATTTTGAATTCAAACTATTGTGTAATCAAATGCCAGTTTTATAAAGAATGAATCTAGATTCTCCTCACCAGTAGAACACTTAGGATCTATGGATTGCAAGATTCCTAGAGTTGTGCTGGGTGTAAAGGGCTGAGAGGAGAAATGAGAGACATGTTCCGAAGTGGGAATGCAACCAGTCAGCGTCCAGGGGAGCCAGCCCAGTATACAATCCATCAAATAAGTGCCCTGCCTCAGAGAAGTGCTTATTAAAAGCAAGGCAAATTTCATTTGGATCAGAGATCACACAATCCTCCACATTAATACACAAGGGCAGTGAGCTAGAGGATTTGTTTTCAGTTAGGTTCACTGCACCCTAGAATTTAGCTGGGTTTAAATAGGAGTTAGAAACTAAATCCAAGAAGTAATCAGATGTAGCTTTCCTTACAGCTGTTGTACATTTATTTCTGAGTTAGCCAGTCTTGGGTATCCCCTGTGCGTCTGGCATGAGACCAGGCACAATTCCTATCTTTAAAGAAGTTAGACAGCTCACTAGAGAACCATGGTGCAACTCTACTGTATCTTTAATCCTAGTCCGCTTAAAAGGGGTGTGTTTATCTACAAAGTAATTTAATGTTTTTACAAAAGAGTCGAGGACACCTTGCACGTCATTAGACTCAACCGAGCATACATTATTACAGTCAGTGATATAATCTAAAAAGGATTGCCCTGTTGACTTTCGTTGTCTTTTATTATTGTCCTTATTCAGCTCTGCGTTGTATTTTGATTTCAATAAAAGATGGCCCCCAATCTCACACAGATACCACACAGTCCAGTGTCCCTTTGTTCTGATGTACTCCAAATGAATCTCTCCAACACGGGATTTGAGCGACAATCAAAAGCTGTTTTATTACAGAAGGTTATAGCATACAAAAGACGATGGCATATAGTCTAGTGTTCAGCTGACCTGTCTGTATGGCTGTCTGGTCCAAATCAAAGCATCTGAGCTCGAGCACGGTTCTTATGGTTCGAGGGCGTTCCACCCCTTCTTCCCCGTTCAGACTGGTCTGGACTGGTCGGGTCTCTCCTGCAGTTTTCTGGCCTTATAGTGAGATAACCGGGTGTTGGTTCGGCACCCAGCTCTAACTCTAACCACAACAATTGCTGTTGTCCACAGAATGTACCAACTATGGAATGCCACCCTTATCTCATAAGTCTAGGAAAGGGAGTCACAGTTTCTTACAGAAACTCCAGCTACAGCCACACTCAGGGGCCAATCGTCATAATTAGAAACAGCTAACAGGATCAGATTAAACCAATACATTTCTCTGAAAATAGCAATTTTCCTCAGCCCGTTGAAAGATCTCTCCTGAGATTTCTCCTCGAGACAATGCATGCAGGGGCGATTCTAGGTTGTAGCCAAGGGTGGCACATACCACCCTTGGAATCTGACCGGCCACCCCAGGTGCCACCACTGTGATTTTGTCTGTATTTTTGTCATTTCTAATGAATGAGTCACTGTCATAACTAAATTTAAATTAGTTGAAAATATAATTTGAGAGATAATTTAATCCCCCAAATAGTTGAGCCTCCTACACACCCCTTAACAAAATGTACAAAATGGTTTAGTCCACCCCAGATGCTGGCCAACACAGCTTTCTGCAGGAGCAAGCAGTTAGCTAACTTTACTAGAGGGTATTTGAACTTGGTCTTCTCACATATTCTTTAACTCCCCCCCTCGGAAAGATGTATTTTTTAGTGTATCAGTAGTTAAAACGTTTTAACATAGTTATTTTCTTTGTAACACGATTTAATGAAAGCTAGCTAGTGTCATCATTGTCTCTCCACTTGTTTGTAAATCTAAAGTCAGCTAGCTAGCTAGCTAGCTGAAATGCACATTAGCCTTCATGAAAAACATGTTACAAAAAGCGAGTTTTTCGGATTGATAGGGTAAATTTAAGATAATCTGCTTTCCTGTCATGGGAGTGGGACTAGAATTGAACTCATTGAGGATGATACTCAATTTTGTCATCAGATTGATTGTATGCAGCTGTGACTCACACTCAAAGGTGAAATATCTCTGTGCCCCCCTTGTGCCACCCCAGTCAAAAGGGTCTAGAATCGCCACTGAATGCATGGCATTGTTTTCAACAGCTTTGTAGATCTAACGCAAGCTGAGTCTAAACGCTGCCCTTTAGAGACTGAAGACATGTATCCTGATTCCTCGCTTAAAAGTGGATGGAAACAATTGAAGAGTAAAATAAAACTCGGGCCTATCATGACGTCACCAAAGAAATGTCCCAAAAAGTGAGCTGATGTTTCTTGCGGCTGATTTACATGTGTGTGCGTGGGGGGGGGGGTTGGTCAGTGTGTGTGTGTGTGTGATTGTGTTTGAAATCTCCCTCTCCTATCACTGAGAAGTGTCTTTCTCTGTCTTCTATCACCAAGCACTTTGATTCCTCAAGTTACCGTTTCCATAGCAGCAGAGCCCTAAGCAGACGACCAGATTTGTGTATTTGATATCAACAACAACAAAGGAAAAAAGGCTACAGTAGTGCTGTTCTAGAAGGTTTAGTTGCCACTATAATAATTCCTTCTGAAAGGAAATCATTAACTCCAGAAATCAGTGTAAATGGTGTAAAACTCATAGTCAGTGTTTGCTGCATTCGTTGTGAAATATGAATCATATTTTTCACGATGGCAGTGCCTATTAGTGAGACTGATTTTTGAATCAGATGGCTGCTCCGACTGTTTTCTGAGAAGGCTTAAAGGTTCTGCTATGGGGCAGCTGG
>NC_140254.1:11046926-11106926 GCF_949987555.1 Borostomias antarcticus
TTTCCATCTAGAGCTTTAAATCGGATAAAGCATTTATCACAAAAGACTTTTATTGAACAAGAGAAAATCCGATGAGATCGACAGTACAAACTTTTTGTCGATTTTCATGATTTTTTATCGAATTTTACTGTTTCCATAAGGCATTTTTAATTCGATATAACTTAATTCGCATAAAACGTGTGGATGGAAACATGGCTATAGTTACACACATTACTCTTGTTACCACAGAGGCAAACCTCTCAGGCTGATATTACATATTGACATGTACAGTATGGACGCTTCGCCAGGCATCTCATAGGTGTCTCACAGCACTTCCCTTCACAAAAGGGTTGACAGAAAAAGTAGGGGGCATTGTGTGTGTGTGTGTGTGTGTGTGTGTATGAGTGCCTGTGCATGTGTATGTGTGTATGTGTATGTGTATGTGTATGTGTATGTGTATGTGCATTTGTTTATATACAGTATGTGTGTACAATATGTGTGTGCGCGTATGTGTTTGCGTGCGTGTGTGTGCTTATATATGTGTGTTTATATATGTGTGTACAGTGTGTGCGCACCCACGTGCACGAGTGGGTGCACAGGGGTCAGCGTGCGTGACTCTATGGGCCGTGTCTGATGAGAGGTCAGGGAGGTCAGCGTTCTGACCCTGTTCACACGGACGGCGGTCTCTCCGCTCATCCCCCCGCACGGCTGGCCGGCTCCACCAGGGAGACCCCATCAGATCCCCGGCGCTCTGAATCAGATCACAGCTTACCCCGCGTGGACACCGCAGGGGTGGGGGCGGGCAGGGGGAGAGGGAGAGCGAGAAAGGCAGGAGAAGAGAGGAGGAGGTGGACGAGGAGCAGGAGAGGAAGGGAGGAGATAGGGAAGGAGAATGGGAGGAGGAGGGCGAGTGGGAGAGGGAGAAAGGTAGGAAAGAGAGGAGAGGATAGGGTGGAGGAGAGATAGAGGAGGAGGAGAGGAACGGTAAGGGGCTGTGTCCACTAGCCAGCCCCTCCAATTCAAAGCTAATGGGGAGAGAGTTCCGGAAGCTGTGAAGTGAGCGATCTCCCGGCGGCGCGGATTCACCACTGATTTGCATGAAATGGACTGAGAGGCTGTTCTATATTCTATGAGGATCCCAGGTGAATTTTGCATGGTGACCAATCGGGAGAGGGTATGAAAGTAAAAGTGGAAGACAGACCTGGAAGACAGACCCTGGTCAGCGATCTCCCCAACCGTCAGGGCTCATTTCGATAAGCTGACCACATAGAATCTACATCCTTACTTTCTTGCCTGAAATGACATTGCAACTTAATAAGGTGACACATCAACAATCCCACAGACACTTGTAATGGTTCTGATAATGGCTGCGAGTGAAACCAAGCGAAACCGAGGGAGTGAAACCGAGCGAAGCGCCCACAAGCGATCAAACGGCGGAGGGCGCGCGATCATACGGTTGAATTCGCTGGCTAGCGGACAGGAAAATGAAGGCGGTGAAGGATGAAGGAGGAGGTGAGGGGAAGGGTGAAGACAGGAGCGCTGAGGAGGTGAGGGGAAGGGTGAAGACAGGAGCGCTGAGGAGGTGAGGGGAAGGGTGAAGACGGGAGCGCTGAGGAGGTGAGGGGAAGGGTGAAGACGGGAGCGCTGAGGAGGTGAGGGGAAGGGTGAAGACGGGAGCGCTGAGGAGGTGAGGGGAAGGGTGAAGACGGGAGCGCTGAGGAGGTGAGGCAGAGAGAAGAGATGGAAAGGAAAACAGAACACATACAATAGTGAAGTGTTGAAAGCGGGATTTGAACCCAGGCTGCTCTAGGCAGAAATTACATGTGTTTTGAACGGCAGTGGTCTGAGCATGTGTGTGATTTGATTTGAGTTAAACCCTAGAGAGATGAAGGCAAAGAGGATGAGGTACTGTAGAGAGTGAAACAGAGACAAAGATTTATCTTTGCCTTTCATACAGTAAAAGCGAGTGGGTGTTATTTTAAGGGCAGTATTTTCTTTGTATAGCCCACTGACTGCTCATTTTCCAGGGCTGGAGCATCTTGAAAGACCCTGCACTCTGAAAAGAGAAATGAAATTGCATTGACAAAGAGTATTGCATTGAAATTGCATTGACTGTATCTGCCAAATGAGAATACTTAGTATTTCAGAAAAAGAGTGAGTGAGTGAGAGAGTGAGCGAGCGAGTGTGTGTGTGAAGGTCTTCAATTCACCTATTCGGTTCAAAAATAAATCAATTTATTTCCCTATGCAATACCATTCAGCTTCCAATCAAAACACTGTTTACTATTCACAGACCTATCTTCAGCAATACAAATGACTCAGCTGGGATTGTTGAGCCACAAGAAAAAACTAATATGCAGACGTCTCTATCCAGACGTCTGTAGAAAACGAGCACAGTTTGCTCAGGCTCTCACAAACCGTTCCAAAGCAGCCCCGGAATTTGCATTTTCAAATTTTCAAAATGCGATGATGCGAAACAAAATGCAGTCCAGTCTCAGTGTCTGTGGCTACGGCGATAGTATGATAGTAGTGTAGTATGATAGTACTGTGTGATAGTATGATAGTACTGTATGATAGTATGATAGTGTGATAGTATGATAGTATGATATTATGGCGAGCGTTCATTTTTCTTTCTTACTATAGATTCTTAGTGCGGCTCGCGGACCTCACACAAACATCCAGCAGAACCCAACAATGAGTTTCCCTCCTTGAAAAGAGATCTTTCCCCCTGTCTTTATTGGCAGATAATCCCTCAGTGTGGAGGTGAAGAGTGAGGGCTGGAGTAGTCATCGCTAACAATGGGTCTTACTGTATCCGTTCCTTTGCGTGTGTGTGTGTGTGTCTGTGTGTGTGCGTGTGTGTGGGGGGATTTTACTTAACACTACCCACCTGTTGCTGAAACATAACCAAGGCTCACTTGATGCATTTATTTCACATCTAAGTAGGAAAACAAAAGACACATTGAGGTCAGTGCAGTCTGTTGCCTTCAGCAGGCTTCCACCTGCCATGACTGCAGATCACTGTATCAGAAGAACCAGGATGTAGAAACACAGTGGTGTGAGTGATTTTGATAAGGTCAGACTCCTGTCGAACGCGCCTACTTTTGACCACACCTGACCTGCTCGACATTCATGGTTCATATGTCATGCTGACCACACACAGCAGCTCAACCAGTATCCCAACATCAGAGCGGACACGACGCATCGTCAGGTGATAGATGAGTCTATCTGAGGTATGTCTGCTTCTTTTGAAGTGTTTCAGCGGTCCATTATTTGGTTTTGGATAATTCATCTATTGAATGAACCCCCCCCTTTTACTCCATTCCAATTATTTCCTGAGAATATGTTCTTATTGGTGTAGTGTTCACTTGAAGTAAAGGCATTATGAAGTGCACTGCAGGTATATATGGTGGTACAGGCCAGCTCATATCTTCACCCCCCCCCCCCCCCCCCACACACACACACACACACACACACACACACTACAGGAGTAGCTGAGTGTTGATAGGGTCATGTTGGTGAATACCCTGGCTCTAATGAGGCCTTCTGTATGCTGGAGAGGCTGCAGCCAGAAAAACAGACTCCTTCAGCTACTCCATGGCTTTTTGCAATCTAATTTGTGTGTGTGTTAGTGTGTGTTCAGCACGTTACAGTATGTGTAATTGTATGTACACTGTAGTCTTTGTGTGTGTGTGTGTGTGTGTGTGTAGAGGTTATGAACTGTATGTATGCTTCCATGCCAGTGTGCTGGTTTACGCATGAGAACATATTCATATGAGTATGCTTGAGTGTGTGTGTCTCTCTCTCTCTTTCTCTCTCGCTCTATCTCCCTTTGAGAACCAATGCCAGTATTAGAATATAAGATATATCCTATAAAATCCCCACACTCACACATGCTTTGGTAGGTTCCACTGCTATGACCAGGTGCATAAAAGCCTCCCTCATTGTCAGTCGGGGAGGGGGGGGGGGCATTGGCGGCAGGTGCGGTATGCAAATGTAATCACAGGCGCTGCTGGTTAATTGGCTCGCTATCATTATATATTCAATACTCTGGTGAGACCCTCACTCTGGTCCTAGCCCGGTGGACGACATGAACCTTGTACGCTTGACCTATGACCTGCCACCAAGCTCAATCAATCAATCAAAGCTTTATTTGTATAGCGCATTTCATACCCAGAGGCAACACAATGCGCTTTACAGAGAACAAGGGAGGAGGGCATACGACCCACTCTACATATTCCAGAGGGAAGCAAAAAAACAGTAATCACCCGGGGGCCGGATAAGTGAGCTGTAAAAATTATTCTCTGACTCCACTCAACAAGGTGATCGAGCAAGCTCCTGGAGTATGTTTGTCTACCTGCTAAGAACATTTATAAAGCAATACATTACATTAAATTACATTTCAGAGTAAGAGAGACTAAAAAAGCATCATAGGAGAGACATGGAAAATACTGTTGTGTGTTTGCTATGGCCCAGGCCTAAAGCCGGAAGTGGGCTGGTGTATGTCTGTGTGTACGTGTGTGTGTGTTAACTAAATGCTACGACATCCACAGCAGACACAGGGGTATCTATCGGACTCCGGGAGGTGGGGTGCTGAAATACAACGCACTCGGCCGCAAAGTGATGTGTTTGTCAAGACTGACAGCTGTTGACGACCTTATAGGCCTCATTCTGGATGGCTGGCCACATTGTTCAGTGTGTAGATTGTGTATTTATTTTGATATCTATTTATATTTATCGTCAGACAAAGTAAAGCTGATTGAATCCATTTTGAGAGACAAAAAAGTAGTAATAATAATTTTCTTAATTTCCTCTTCTCTTCTTCTTCCTCTTCCTCCTCCTGTTCACTGGCAGAACTACCAGGAGTCCACCCACCTGGAGCAGTTTGTGACACGCTTCCTGTTGAAGGAGACGACCAATCAGCTCCACTCCCTGCAGGGCTCCCTGGAGTGCGCCATGGAAACCACGGCTGAGCAGACGCGTCAGGAGAGGTAGGGGACAATTATTGTCCATCAGATGCAAAACAATCTTTGACAAAGGCTCACTTATAAGTAATACAGTATATAATTCTAAGTATCTGTAATTTATACAAAGTCCATTAATCAGTACACTTCAAAATAAATGCCTTTTACTCGTTTATGAGATCGAAGGATGGAGCTCTCAGTAGTTGCCTGTGCCTCATCATTGGACATTAATCAAGTAACCTAGTACAAATACACACACACACACACACACACACACACACACACACACACACACACACACACACATAGACACCCACACCCACTCCATCCCTCCTGTGTTTGTATGAGACATGGGCTGTTGATTGTATCCATGCCTAGCTCCTAGAACCACCCCTCAGATTCCTAGATTAACTGCTAGCACCCTACACCTTAGACTCCTGCCTCCTACACCCTGCCTCTTACCTCCTAGCCTCTAGAGCCCTGAGAGGACAGTATTCATGAAAATGGCCGTCATCGTCAGCTGTGGCTCCCCCAGTCCGGTTCTTTGTCTGTTCATTATTTGCTGTAGCTGTGTGTTGTCCCTGGTGTTTCCTGTGACATCTTGTAAGTTTGTAAGCTTTGTCTTTTATTCTCCACTTGTTGATTATGTACATTGGTTTTATTGTTTAGTCTTTTTTTTACCCCTCATTGTGCCTTTAACAAACATTTTGTGGAAGGTGCCAAAACCTCCTTTTTACATGCACCTGTGACATTTACATGCAACCCTTGATTGCAAGTGTGAAATCATCTAGGGCTTAGTTCACATGGCAGGTCTTAATGCTCAATTACGATTTTTTACACATCCGATTTTTTGGTTTAGCTGTTCACATTACTTTTTAAATGTAACCTATTGACATATATTTGATTGCCGTGTGAACAGCCCACAGCCCTGAACAGACCCACATGCGCAGAAGAACAATAACAAAGACGTCAGGACGTCACGCGCAGCGCACTGTTTACGGAAGTAACGTTAACTGAAGTTAGCCTTTACTAAGGGTTGATTTTCAAGTAGGCTATTTGTGCAGTGGAAGCTGCCGGGGGGGGCGCCACAAGGGGGGGGCGCCACAGAACCAGCCAAATACAACCCCTCCATTCATTTTTACCTCCACCCCAGTGAATCACAGGGCGGGTCCACGAGCCGCCCAAACACGGCCCGGACGGCCATTCACCTCACATTCATTTTTTGGACTAGGATTACACAAAAAACTACCAAACTGCTTTTCATGAAACTTGATGTGGTATAGCATGGGCCAACTTAGAACCACGAAATTCAGGGACGGAGGTCTGTGCACTATGAGCACCCTTTCTAGTTTCAAAATGTGTTCGTTTGTCACCCTCTAGTAGTACAGTAAATGCTTAGTGCAGCTTCATGCTATATCAGGCCAGCCTGTTCCTAATCTGTAGCTGTTACTGTCCATCTTGTTTGCATCTCTTCATCTGACCAGTCTTGTCTGCTAATCAGTCCCACCTGCGTTCAATCCAATCAGTTCAGTCAATCAATGAATTTATGCTCAGTCCAGAGTCCCACAACTCATTCTCATCACAATATGTAGGCCTACTAAAATAATAATCCAGGATTCCTATGGTGTAAATAAGATCTCATTTATCCTTTTTTAAATTTTTAGTTAGAGCTATGTTTAAGTTTAGTTTATTTAGTTTAGTTTATTTTCCATCTGGAGTCCATTGTGAAGCCAGCCATGCTCCTCATATTCACTGCAAATTCTTGCTCAATAAATATCAAATGTTCTTGATAAAAAAATACATTTTCATGACATGTTAGATGTAGTGACATTTTTTATAATTATATCTCAAAAACAATTTTTGACAGTATTTTGAATTCTGTCCTCATCCCTTCCCCCCAAACAATTGCGCTCATATGGAGAGAAAAAAACTAACTACCCACAATCCTATAGTGCAACAATGTGAGCTCCACCAATCAGAGAGATCACTGTTGTCAACCTCGCCTAGGACTACATCTGGATAAATTGATTGATTGGCCACTGATTGAGCACAGCTGCAGTTACTCTGCAATTAGGAAGACAAGCCAAACAACTATTCAACCCCCAGCCAGTTTGTGACAGATAGATAGATAAGACAGATAAGACAGTGGTAGTTGGGATTTGAATTTGTCGCTGTGCATTTTTGACACTAGTTTGAAGGCTGCCACATGCCTCATGTGTGATTTAAGTTTGTTTGAGAACTTTCTTTTGTAGAACCTAAGAAGTGTTATTAGAAGGCCAAGCAAAGGCCATACTGTCAGCTTCTCACTTGGCAGGTAGGGTAGCTCAACAAGAACATGACCTTTCCTTGTTGTCTAATGTGAACGCAAGCCCTGGGTGATGCAGAATGAACAAGCTAATGCCAGGCATTGTACTGTGTGGATCTCAGACACATCATTTTGAAGATATTTTTAATTTAAGAAGTTTCAAATCATTAGGGTCCGGGCAGAGACCCTCATGTATTTGTCATTTGTCTCCTCCTTCTTCCTCTTCCTCCACAATTTTTTTTTGCCCAGCCTCGACGCAGTGCTGTGCAGCAGCTGTAATTTGAGCTATTATCCTCACCGAAACCTATCCAGCCTTTTCTGTTCTCAACAGGTGCACATATTGGCTTGGCCTTGATCTGTGTTTCAGGGTCTGTTTCCTCCTCGCTGTGTGTATGGGTTTGATTAGCTGGCTCTCCAGCCTCCAAATAGCCCCCCACCCCCGCTAGAAGGCTGTGATCATTAGGAGGGGTGACTCACTGTGTATGAGTATGTGATGTATTGTATTGTATTGTATTGCACTGTACTTTAGATTGCTATTCTTGCACTTTGCCTTCAGCACTTCAGCACTAGATTATGCTCTTAGTCACTTGTTTTAGAAAGAAGATGCACTTGTGAGTTCTGGCAAGTAGTAGTACATTGGCTTTTCCTATGTTAAATGCAATTTTTGTTAGTCGCTTTGGATAAAAGCATCTGCTAAATGACTAATGTACTGTACTGTGTGTGTGTGAGAGAAAGAAAGAGTGATTCAAGATTCCTTTTATTTGTCATATAATGTACAGTGAAATGTTGCATGGAGGAGAGCTAGGCAGAGCTTGGGAAAGATGTATGTTTGTGTGTGTGAGAGAGAATGTGTGTGTGTGTGTGAATGTGTGTGCGTGTGTGTGTGTGTGTGTGTGTGTGTGTGTGTGTGTGTGTGTGTGTGTGTGTGTGTGTGTGTGTGTGTGTGTGTGTGTGTGTGTGTGTGTGTGTGTGTGTGTGTGTGTGTGTGTGTGTGTGTGTGTGTGTGTGTGTGTGTGTGTGTGTGTGTGTGTGTGCGCGCCTGAGGTCTGGATCAACTCAGCCTCCCAGCAGATGTTATGAGCTCTATTTATGTACTCAATGTACTCAGAACAGAGAACATGGCTGTGAACCTGTGAACCTGTTTTGTTCGAGAGCCTGGATGATTGCATGGTATTGTCGCAGGTGTGTATGTAGAACAGTGAGCTTTTCCCTGAACAGCTGTCCGTCCCCCTGTCTGATCAACCGTCTCACTCCCCTGTCTGATCAACCGTCTCACTGTCCCCCCTGTCTGATCAACCGTCTCACTGTCCCCCCTGTCTGATCAACCGTCTCACTGTCCCCCCTGTCTGATCAACCGTCTCACTGTCCCCCCCTGTCTGATCAACCGTCTCACTGTCCCCCCTGTCTGATCAACCGTCTCACTGTCCCCCCTGTCTGATCAACCGTCTCACTGTCTCTTCTGTCTAATCAACCGTCTCACTCCCCTGTCTGATCAACCGTCTCACTCCCCTGTCTGATCAACCGTCTCACTGTCCCCCCTGTCTGATCAACCGTCTCACTCCCCTGTCTGATCAACCGTCTCACTGTCCCCCCCTGTCTGATCAACCGTCTCACTCCCCTGTCTGATCAACCGTCTCACTGTCCCCCCCTGTCTGATCAACCGTCTCACTGTCCCCCCTGTCTGATCAACCGTCTCACTGTCCCCCCTGTCTGATCAACCGTCTCACTGTCTCTTCTGTCTAATCAACCGTCTCACTGTCCCCTCTGTCTGATCAACCGTCTCACTGTCTCCTCTGTCTGATCAACCATCTCACTGTCCCCTTGGTGGTAAAGTGCTTGGTAAGGATGTGTAAACCCTTACTGTAGATAGGATGCTACTGTATGTTTGGTTGTTTAAACCCGTAGACAGGATACTGTACTGTATTCTGGTTGTGTGACCTGAGGTCCTCAGAGAGGGATGGAAAAACTCTTTCATTCCCTCCCCCTCCTTTTCTCGCTCTCTCTCCCTCTCCCACTCTCCTCTAGTCTCATGCCTCACCATGACCAGAGCCTCCATCTTAAGAGCTTTTGGTCGTCAGAGACCAATGATGGGACCACAGATATAAATGAACTGCTAGCTAACTCCGGCGCAATTACTTTTTAATTGTGCGCTGTCTCTGCAAAAAATAAACAACAAAATAAATGACTTCGCTCTGAACCACATTCCCTCTCCTCTCCTCTCCCCTCCTCTCTTCACTTCCTGTCCCCTCCCCTCTCCACCCCCCTCTCCTCCACTCCCCTAACGCAGCTCTTACAAGTCATTTCAGGGTGTGAATCCCAGTCCCAGAGCCCCAGAGCATCTTTCATCATGAACGGCCTCCTATAATAACCCAGTAACTCCCCTGAGTCTGTCTGCGCCCCTTTCAATACAAGGACATTGCCTTGGACCGTTCTTTTACTGATGGACTTCAAAGGATTTTATCTGATCACTGGTGATGTTTTATATTCCCTTGAGATAAGAGAGACTGTGCCTGAACAGTGCATGTCCTGATTTCACTTTAAACCTGCTTTTGGAATGCTTTATTAGGATGAAAATGAAAACACAGGTAAGATTCAACACAACAAATGTCACTTCAGTCGAGATCACTTTAGTCAAAATTGACCCATTTATTAGCATGCAACAATATATACAGCATATGAATTTTGGCGGTGTGCTCTGTTCGGGGGGCCCCCTGCCTTCCACGGCAAGCGCGTTAGTAGGGGGAGGCAATCTAGATGTTGCCCCCCTCTGGGCCACTTGGCCCAGAATGCCGGAAGAGGGAACGGCATTGATTTAGCCCCCTGCCTCTATGACGATCAGAGTGGGCCGCGATCGGGAAGACGCTTGGAGGTAACTCAGCCATCAAAGAGAGCCACAGGGGGACTGCTGTACATTATAGTCCCTGGCCTCCATGGGCCGACGCTTCGTAGAGTTCTGAAGGAGATACAGCCTAGAGTCTCTGCCTCCATGGTGACCGGAGGGACCGCTGGATGGCCCTTCGGAAATGTTTCGGCCCACGGTCACCAATGAGAGCCACAGAGACTAAGCTAGTGAAATTCCCCGGCTTCCACTAGCCGACGCATAGTGGAATACCAGAAGAATGCAACAATACCCCCAGAACAGAGAGCAACGATGACAACAGAGATGACATCGACATAACACAGGAGGAGCAGGGGAGGAGGTGGGGTGAGCATGCAGATACAGCGATCAGCAGTAATGGCAAGAGCAAACAATGACATGTTTTGACAGCTTAAAGGAGTAGTAAAGGGAAAATGCATGTTTAGCACTGTTTTAAGGTTACTTATGATCATATACAATGGTTCAGATCAAATCGTTGACAAAGCTAGCATTTTCCAGAAAGTTGATAATTGCTCTACCACCGTTTTGGTCATGCAATGGATGTAGATGGGCATCTTGAAAAATCATTCAAAAACATGTGAAATGCACTGTTGGTGTGAACAGCAGCGATACTGCAACGCTTCACACCTGGTATTTCTAAAGTTTCGACAAAGTACAATTGCGTCTTGCAGGTGTTTCCATTGAAAGGTGTTTTGCATGAGCCGTAATTTTTGTAGTCTAGTCCCGCGATGGCACATAATTCACGCAAATCGCAACCAGGAAGTAAACAAATTGATCCCGAGACAGGTGTTCTACCTGTATTCTACCTGTTGCTCCAATGGTAAATAACGGCTGATGGACATTTGGGACATTTTCTATGATATAGCACAGATAAGTACCTGTGTCTTCAGACCTGCATTAGGAGTCAGAAGGTGCGTTTCCATTACCACTAGAAATGCGCAAAACCAGAATATCGCAATAAAAAAAACGGTAATGGAAACACCTAAATTTTGAAAAACCTCTCAAGTGTTTATAAAAAGTTTTTACGCTCTCATAAGGTGGTTTTTCAGA
Source organism: Borostomias antarcticus (assembly GCF_949987555.1). Lineage (NCBI taxonomy): Eukaryota > Metazoa > Chordata > Actinopteri > Stomiiformes > Stomiidae > Borostomias > Borostomias antarcticus. The sequence goes on from NC_140254.1 coordinate 11,058,101, forward strand.
CGTGTCGATATAGAAGTACTGTATATCGCAAAAGTGTAATGAAAACACTTTTTTTGCATTTAGGCCACACGTCACCGGACATGACATAGGAGAAGAGGATTTTAAAGATTTTACATGAGTTCAGTCGCAGTAAATCCTTGATCGCGTCGACATTTTCGCAATGAATTATTAATAACAACATACAGTATAATATTGTTCCTGAAACATCCGACTTTCTAGCGACACTAGGCATTTCTTCTTGGGACCCCATAGGTCTACTGTGCTGGAATGATTGACCTGGTTTCTACTGTGTTGAGATGATTGACCTGGTTTCTACTGTGCTGGAATGATTGACCTGGTTTCTACTGTGTTGGGATGATTGACCTGGTTTCTACTGTGTTGGGATGATTGACCTGGTTTCTACTGTGTTGGGATGATTGACCTGGTTTCTACTGTGTTGGGATGATTGACCTGGTTTCTACTGTGTTGGAATGATTGACCTGGCTCTTCCCATGCTGTGCACACTGTGGGGGGCAGGAAGGAGAGCTGGGTGGATGGAGGGGTCGTGCTTTGATACGCTCACCTGCCGTTACACTGCTGGCTGTGTGTGTGTGTGTGTGTGTGTGTGTGTGTGTGTGTGTGTGTGTGTGTGTGTGTGTGTGTGTGTGAGAGTGTGTGTGTATTTTATGAGCAGTTTAAAGAGGGATTCTACAGCCTGAGCAGCCACTGTGTGTGTGTGTGTGTGTGTGTGTGTTTCTAGACAAGGCCCTCTGAAGCCAGAGGTGCTACCGATCCAGTGGTGCGGGAGGCGGTCCAATCGAAGACTTCAAAGGAACCATAGCTTGTCTCCCAACAACCCTCTCCTCAGCCTCGTCCATGCAGGTGGTTATTCTTAGTCGCACCCCTGACCCCTCACACGCCCTCCTGTGGACACAGCCCTAACCCCTGACAGGCCACACGCCTAGCCCCTGACAGGCCACACCCCTAACCTCTGACAGGCCACACCCCTAACCCCTAACAGGCCACACCCCTAACCCCTGACAGGCCACACCCCTAACCTCTGATAGGCCACACCCCTAACCTCTGACAGGCCACACCCCTAGCCCCTGACAGGCCACACCCCTAACCCCTGACAGGCCACAACCCTAACCCCTGACAGGCCACACCCCTAACCTCTGACAGGCCACACCCCTGACAGGCCACACCCCTAACCCCTGACAGGCCACACCCCTGACAGGCCACACCCCTAAACCCTGACAGGCCACACCCCTGACAAGCCACACCCCTAACCCCTGACATACTCCCCTGCTTCCCCAACACACATGTTTCTTTTTGTAGCTGTTGTTGTTGTAGTCACACACATGTTGTAGTTGTGTTAGGTTGATATGAATAGGATTGGCTTGATAATGATAAATTCATAAATTTGATTTGTATAATTATGTTGTGGGGTGCCCACATTCTTTTCCAGTGAAATGTAATTAACTGAAAAGGCGTGAGATATTGGGATATTTAGGAAGGCTTTTTATAGGACTTTTTGTACTGAATTAGAATCTCTCAAAGTCGCCATCTAAAAGCTTTGACAGAGCATCAATAGTTCCTTGGGTGTTTATTCAAGCCTGTGCAAACACTAGAAGTCATAGATTGAACTTCATCCGATAATTACTTCATACACAACTTCAGAAGTATTAGGGGTCACAAGACACACCTAGTCTTCAATTATTAATGGAATGGAATGAGATGCTGACATTGAATGTGAATCTACATTAAATTACTAGTTAATATCTACATACTGTACAGCATGGTAACGCTAAAGCCAAACACTGCTCTTCTACGACTTCCTAGAAGAACATTTTAGAACACTGTTGAGCATTCTAGAACGTCCTGTTCTGGCAGGTGTGTGTGAGGAGGAAAACCAGTGGATGACTCAGGTCAACAGACTGCAGAAGCTCATCGACCGGCTTGAAAAGAAGGTGAGAGCAAATGATTGAACTCATCCTGGAAATAAATGAGTATGTTGACCATGTAGACATAATGGTGTTATGGTATTTTTAATACCGTTATGATATTCTTAATGGTGTTATGGTATTTTTAATAGCATTATGGTATTTTTTGAAAAATGTATCAACATCATCCATTTTTCTCGTTTACTCAATCCCTCTTTTCTGGCCTAGATTATTTTCTTTTATCACTCCATCTGTACTTCTTCTCTCTGTATCTATCTTTTCTTTTCACTATCTGGTTTTGAGGTACACAGTCAACACATGGAAATGACTCCACACACACACACACACACACACACTGTTGCTTTGTCTCTGCGACGCGGCTCCCGGTTGCTGCTCAATAACTCTGAAAAGCCTCCGTTTTCCTGCAGGAGCTTCGTCTGGAGCCGGTTGAAGAGGAGGTCTGGGACAACACCACCAAATCTGTAACTATTATGAAATCTTCTCTTGTTGCCATTCTCCCCTCTCCCCACTGCCTGTCAATGTCGTTCTCCCGCCCCTGGGAATCACAGGAGGAGGGGCCGCATTCTACTCTGAGCGCTAGCCTGTTGTCAAGGAAACACCGAGGCTGAAACTTGCCGTCAAAGTTCTGTCTCTTCCCTCTGGCAGCGTCTTTCACCAACATTCTTGTTGAGGGCTTTGTGGTCATTTCAAAAGAAATGTTTTGTGGTCATTTCAAGGCCTTTTAAGGCCCTGGTCCCCAGATTCCGAGTTACCAAGTGTGTGTGCGTGTGTGTGTATGTGCTTGTGTGTGTTGTGTGTGTACAGCATGTGCTAGCATAGCTCCAAGGCATGCTGTGGAAATATAGAATAAACCAAAACGCGTCAGAGGCATTGGAGTAACAGTATCTGTGTGTCAATCTGTGTGTGTGTACAGTATGTGTATCTGTGTGTGTGTGTGGGTGTGTGTGTGTGAGGGGCTCATCTGTGGCTTCCTGTGTGTGTGTATGTGTGTGCGTGTGTGTGTGTGTGTGTGTGTGTGTGTGTGCGCGCGTGTGTGTGTGTTTGAATTAGTGTGCATGAGAGTATAAGTGGATGTGGGTGTGTGTCTGCTCCTGGTTTGACTTGGCATATGACAAGGTTCTCTGTTTACCAGGAACACAGCTCCCTGCAACTCCACAGCCAAGACACACAAGCTCCATATCACACCACTCGGATAATCAACTCACTATAAACTACACACACAAGCTCCATATCACACCACTCGGATAATCAACTCACTATAAACTACACACACAAGATCCATATCACACCACTCGGATAGACAACTCACTATAAACTACCATTGACTCATGAGCGCTCAGAGAGCACCATGACTGATACATCATCACAGGAATATGTCTCTTTCTCTTTTGCTGGTTGAGTTTCTTTCATTTTATTTCACTGAAAGAGTTTGACTATGTGTGGTGTGTGTGTGTGTGGATGGTAGTGTGATGGTGTGTGTGTGTGTGTGTGTGTGTGTGTGTGTGTGTGTGTGTGTGTGTGGATGGATGGTAGTGTGATGGTGTACTTTTGTGTGTGCGGGCATGAGTGTGTGTGTGTGTACGGTAGCGTCCCGGGGAGTGTGTGTGTGTGTGTGTGTGTGTGTGTGTGTGTGTGTGTGTGTGTGTGTGTGTGTCGACCATCTCGTCAAGCCGTGCGGGGGAGAGTTTAAGGGCATCGTGTCAGCCGCTCAGCCATCACACAGGCAGCTATTGGCCAGTGGGAGAGAGCTTTCACTTCCTGTACCCATCAACCCCTGTGGTCCTGTCAACAAATCCTCAACAACAACAGGATGTGATGAATCTTTCACTATAATTATCCTGGCGTTTTTACATCACTGATACCTCAGGCCAACCCAGGCAGATGGTTTCACACCAATTTTTTCCCTCCGGCCCTCAATTACACAGCTTCTAGCTGAGGTGAGGACCCCATGTAGAGGACCAGACTAAGAACATGCCCTCCTCCTGCAGCTCTTCACACACACAGTATAGGGGTGCGTCTCAGGGAGAGGGGTTGGTTCATCTCAGGGAGAGGGGTTGGTTCATCTCAGGGAGAGGAGTTGGTTCATCTCAGGGAGAGAGGTTGGTTCATCTCAGGGAGAGAGGTTGGTTCATCTCAGGGAGAGGGGCTGGTTCATCTCAGGGAGAGGGGTTAGTTCATCTCAGGGAGAGGGGTTAGTTCATCTCAGGGATAATTGTTGGTTCATCTCAGGGAGAGGGGTTGGTTCATCTCAGGGAGAGGGGCTGGTTCATCTCAGGGAGAGGGGTTAGTTCATCTCAGGGATAATTGTTGGTTCATCTCAGGGAGAGGGGTTGGTTCATCTCAGGGAGAGGGGTTGGTTCATCTCAGGGAGAGGGGCTGGCTCGTCTCAGAGAGAGGGGTTGGTTCGTCTCAGAGAGAGGGGTTAGTTCGTCTCAGGGAGAGGGGCTGGTTCATCTCAGGGAGAGGGGTTGGTTCATCTCAGGGAGAGGGGCTGGTTCATCTCAGGGAGAGGGGTTGGTTCATCTCAGGGAGAGGGGTTGGTTCATCTCAGGGAGAGGGGTTGGTTCATCTCAGGGAGAGGGGTTGGTTCATCTCAGGGAGAGGGGTTGGTTCATCTCAGGGAGAGGGGTTGGTTCATCTCAGGGAGAGGGGTTAGTTCGTCTCAGGGAGAGGGGTTGGTTCATCTCAGGGAGAGGGGTTAGTTCGTCTCAGGGAGAGGGGCTGACTCGTCCCCCGCCATGCAGGGCCCACGCCCCTGTCCCCCGGGCTCTCCTCTCTCTCTTTTTCCCTCACTCTCTCACCCCCTCTCTCCCCCAATCTTTCACAACCCCACCATCTCTCTCTCTTTCTCTCTCCCCCTGTCTCTCACCCCCCCTCTCTCTCTCTCTCCCCCCCTGTCTCTCACCCCTCTCTCCCTCTCTCTCCCTCTTTCAGCACATCCTGCTGGTCCAGAGGCAGCTGTCAGTATTGGAGGAGGAGCTGGAGGACTTCCGTCAGGCCCTCAGACAGTACATGGAGGGTGCCTGCGCCCAGACCGGCTGCCTACAGTCAGTTCACTTCACTCTGGTCCCACTGTAACCGCCAGTGGATGGCTCTCCAGACCTCGTCAGGGCTATGTAGCAGGTTATAAGGCCTCATAAGCCGTTTATAGGACAACAACTGTAGGGGCTTCAGAAAAAGGTGTTGACGTTATGCAATGCGAGGCCCCTGCTCATAATGGTTCATCACTGAACACCATCTTGCCAGTATGCATACCTTATAAGGGCGTAATGTAGACTGAATGTTATTTGCATACTGTGACATTTGAAGAATGTGACTTATACGACTTTTTCATATTCAAAAATGTATTGGCAGTGGGAAAAATGAACTGTGGCTAGCAGTCCTACTGTAGTAGTGGACTAAACGGAAGATAAGCGGACAAGCAGTGTTTTAATAGCATACCCCACCCAGATCTGTATCCGACTTTGGGGGTGACATTGACACTTTGCAAGAGTATTTTTTGGGGGGGCATCTTCCTGTATGGTCATTTGAATGCCACTACCCCAATCTAAATATTGGGGGGGACATGTCCCCCCTGACCCCCCCAGGATCCCCGCCCCTGCCCCCACCCCCAAGACCCCAATGAATCAGAGATAGTGATAAATGCACCACTGCTGACCATCACCCAATTGGTCACCTCTTTGGTCTTCGTGTGCTCTTGCTTTCGGCAGCGTCGCAGTCCAGAGGCTGGCAAACGAGTCCCGCTTCATCCTCTATGAATTCTGGGAGCACAACAGCTTATGGAAGAAGTAAGTTGGCTTGCGCCATTAACGTAAACAAACTTTATAAGGTGTTGTTTGGATGTCCGGAGTGCACACTGGTGGTTCGGTGTCTTTTGGCTCGTTCACGTAGCCGACACTGTGCACCCAGAAAGCTGCACTGACAGAATGAACAGTAGTACTGTAGTAGTCTGGTGTTGTTTTTTCATGGCTGTCAGTGTACATTACAACATACCAATTATGCCTGGAGACTTTCTGGATGCAACGTGAAAAGATTCAACCCGAGTGACCTTTTACTGTCACAGTTATGAAAAACCCCGCCCATTTCTGTGCAGCCACCTGCAAACCAACTACAGTAAGACCTTCCAGAGAGGCAACGTGGATTTCCTGGAGACCCCAGAGATCACCACCACCATGCAGGTCCCAGGTAGGCAGCTCTCTCCTCTCAGAACCACCTGAGTCCTCCCCCACTCTCTCGTTGGATTGTTTTCATTTGGTTACGTCTCATCCTCACCACATTGGGGGCCAAGCAGCGAAGCTGCGTAGGCCACCATTATGTTTCTACCTTTTCTTCTTTTTCTTCTTTTTCTTCTTCTGCCATTGGAGTCTATGGCAGCCCATAGAACCGTATGGTAGAAAGTTATGAAATTTACAATGCATTTATGCACGCAACTTTTGACCCGTAAGTCCAATTTTCAAAATCAAGGTGCCATATGATTCCTTGGCTCAAGCCGAGTTAAACGAACCCTATTAGGTCATGCATACCATATTGGATTGTCCGCCATTTTGGATTTTGTGAAAAACACTTAAAATGCTACTCCTCCTACAGATTTTCACCAATCTGCAAAAAACTTAATACACATCATCTGTAGACCAATGTCTACAAAGGATTGATTGGAATTGTTGATATTTCAATGCGTTCGCTTGTGACAGCCAATTGAACAAAGCCGCCAAACAGGAAGTTGGTGCATATCTCAAAAGCACATTTAGCAGACTGGTTAGGGACCCTCCTGTGACCTCTGTCACCAAGTCATATGTTGACAAGTTGAGCACTCTAGCGCCACCAACGTGTCAAAGTTGGAGTCACGTTTATGCTTGTAACTTTTGAACCGTATGTTCGATTTTCTTTTTTGGTTTCATTATTTTTTAATTCTCTTGATTGCAGAATGCAAGTTACACTTTTGGTGTTCTACACAATTTCACAGATTTTAGAGTGAGGAGAGACGCACTTTGGAAAAATGTCTTTTCATTTTCTAAACTGCCATCCCTCTTCCAATTTGCACAGCTTATACACATATTATATATAAAAACGTTCACATGACTCTTGGAATTCATAAAATCCAAAAAGCTAAGCTCTCCAATGTATATTTTTTTGCCGTGTGACAGTTTGAATGATGACCCCCCCCCTCCATTGAAACCAATGGAGCCACACACTAACTTGAAGCAGAAAATGACTGAATCAATGTTGTGTTTCTAACTCTTCACCTCTCCTACACTTTTGAAGACAGAAGGACATATTATACCTTGAAATGTTTGTGTGATTGTCTGGATTCTATAGAAGTAAATAGTTACGCTCTGCTATGAATACTTTTCGCCGTGTGCCAATTTAAATGACGACACCCCCCCTCTCACTCAACCGAGAGGAAGCAACCCTTCCAGCTGACATTAATTAAGTGCTCAGGACTCAGGCTCAAGTGTGAGGGGGCGGAAGGGTGGTTTGCGCACTCAGATTGGGATTCATCTAATAAGTTTAGGGGGTTAGCGAAGGCTGACATGCCTTGTGGACTAGGGCGATTCACCTTTGCAACATCCGGCGTAGCACAGTGGATAGCGCGTCGGCCTTGCAAGCAGCAGGTACAGAGATCGAATCCCGTTCAACCATATGTCTGACTTTCTTAATTCTCAGGACCATCCTTGACCCTTGTCAAACACGTCTCATGTCGCCACGTCAGTCTAGCTGATTCATTGGCTGCTTGCAGTTAGACTGCTTGATCCCCACATTGCTGCTAGCAGCTATATTCTAGAATGAATCTCATCTGATTCATCCCTCTAAACCATCATCTATTAGTCTTGTCTGAATCATTCCTCTAAACCACCATCTATTAGTCTTGTCTGATTCATCTCTCTAAACCATCATCTATTAGTCTTGTCTGATTCATCCCTCTAAAACCATCATCTATTAGTCTCGTCTGATTCATCCCTCTAAACCATCATCTATTAGTCTTGTCTGATTCATCCCTCTAAAACCATCATCTATTAGTCTCGTCTGATTCATCCCTCTAAACCATCATCTATTAGTCTTGCTGAAGTCTCTCTTATTCTGGGTCTGCGGTATCTCGGTCTGGTGGTGGTACGGTTGATTGAGCGTGGTGCTACTGCCACAGGATGTGGGTTCAAATCATGCTGTTACCACATGCAGTGAACAATCAATGATGTCTGATTCTAATCAATTAATTCTGCCTGATTCTCCTCGTTAACAACAAGCTTTTCGCTGTGAACCGACAGCCTCTTGGCAGGGAGGATGGCTCTCGTAGCAGACTGATTTCACACTAGCAGCAGACTGATTTCACACTAGCAGCAGACTGATTTCACACTATGTTCGATATCTGATCGATCAGCCGCATTGATGGTTTTGTGTTGTTGAGTCATGTTCCTCCTTCCTTCTAGCTTCCTGGTGGGTCCTGAACAACAACTGAACATGGCCAATCTCACAGACGCAGCCATTATTGACCAGGGGACCAATCAGAACCCGTCGTTTGAAAAGTGTACCAGTTAACATACTTATCAGGGGAGGGGAGCTGTGACCACACTCACTCAACACTAATATGTCAACGTGTAACTGTGAAGTCATGGTGAATAGTCATATCGAAACATGTTCCTTCAATGTAAGTGCTGTAGTGGTCGTGTTTGCACTTTTAGTTGCTTCTACGTTTCTCATTGAGCCAGATAAGTGTCACGGGCTGATGAATGACATCATCTCTGTGTTGGCATACTGCATCATCAGCAGTGGATCTGCAGTTTTGTAGTGAATTTATGACTCAGCCGTACAGTGTGTGTGCGTGTGTGTGTCACGGCATGCTGTTGTACATTGGTTGTGTAAGAGAGAGAAGATGGAGAGATAGAGGGAGAGAAAGTGTGTGTGTGTGTGTGTATATGTGTGTGTCTGTTTGATTGAGATCATTGTTTTCTGGTGGCGCTTGGGAAGAAAGCAACCAAGTCTATCTTCATGACAGTTGATGTATTTTAATGTCTATGTAAATGTGTGGTTAAAGATGTGTTGGTCACAATTAAACAAGATATTTTGCTGTGTATCTTGCTGTGTCTCTCCTTCTATATTTCACATGTATTGACTTGCTTGACTGAGATTCATGTTGAGACAGTCGTATAATAGTGAGTCTATAGCTGAATTGCCTTGTGGGAGTTTGAGACCATTTTGTGTCTCAAACTAAAAAAAAATAAAATAAACTACCACCACCTTGTGGCTGTTGATTAGAAGTACAACATGCACTTCAATTGACATAAATACATAATACTGACGCTTTACAAAATGAAGTGGGGATAAAACGAACTACTATATCGATTTTGGACACAGGGTAGAGTGAGAGGAACAGTTTGCCCTCGTTTGACGTAATGCTCTGTCCAAGTGAACTCATACTGCCTGAGGCATTTTGGGAAGGGCTCATTTGAGAGCTGGTTTGTATGCACTGCACATACTGTACAAAGGGCCACATATATTTTTTTTTATTATATTTGTGGCGACTAAATATAATAAATCCTTGTTTAAAAAAAAGTTCTTCACATCACATGCTGTAATAATTTCCAGAGAGAATCCATGTGAAACCTACTCTTCTGATTTTAATTTGCTATTCTGTTTAATGCATCAAACAGAATAGCATACATGCACACATATTCAAAATAAGAATAACTGAGAAAGCTAAATAATTACTTAAAGAATTCCATCACTTTCTAACCCTGTTTGACATTAGCAGAGAGAGAGAGTAGTAGAGAGAAATACAGTACCAGAAAAAATAATTGACCAACATTGTTGCCCTCTTCCACTGATTTTAAAAGGCAGCATATATTTCAGAATATAGTGATAGTTCCTGAATGGTTGACTGAACTTTAGTGGTACCAAAGCAGTTGTTTCAGGAGAGGTCACGAGTTTCATCATCAAACATCATCTGTCTTGCGTTGATCAGAACATAGGTTACTTAAAGCCTTCTCACGTGGCTGATCAACCTACGATTATCGGACGACCCGCTTCCTCCTGGGCCACTGCGGCCTACACTAACTACAGCACATACAGGAATTGCCATATTTATTAACTTAAACTTTCCAGACTTAGAGCAAAGTTAGAACACTTGTGTCATCTAGTAGAGTTGAATTTTGAATTTGAACAACACAAGGATTTTTAAAGAAAGAAAGCGAGCGTTTGATTAATAAAGAAATAGTATTTTCAATCATCATTATCAATGGAATAAATGTAGGTACTGTAGCTGTATCTACACAAGAGTAGGCAGCAGCATCTAGATCAGCAGTAGTAACACAAAAGTCCAGGCCAGAGGATGGTCAGTGTTTATACAGTGAAAGGGTTTTTACAACAATCACCTCCCTTGCATTTGCAGTACTTATATCAATGGATCTCAGCTCGGTAGGGTCAGCCAGGCTTGCGTGCTCATGCAGGGATCTGGCAGGAGTTCGGGTTTCAAGATCATAATAATAAATCAATCAATCAATCAATCAATCAACTTCCTTCTTACAAAGCCATAAGACTCAGCATTCATAATCATGGGGCTTTGACCTAGAGCTCTTGTTGGTAATAGCATCTATGTATATTTTCCTTAGTTGCAAGTGGTTCTCTCAAAGTCCCTCTCTTGAGGGTTTTGATATCAAATGCATCTACACGCAGGTTGTCAAATGTCTCCAGGTTTGTTGGTGGTTTGAGACACTTGACCAAGAATGTTTCCGCTATCTGTATTCAAGGCCGGCTCTAGACTTTTGGAGGCCCTAGGCAAAATATTCCTTTTGAAATAAACCCCACCCACCATCAAGCAATAAAGAATGAGGCGCCATCATTCCATCGTCATGGAAAAAGGCCATCACTTTAGGCCATCATCAGCAGCCATGACGCACTTGAGTATCATATTCGGTTGGGGCCAAGGCCAGTCAGATCAATCTATAGCTGGGGGGAGAGGGGGCCTCCCCAAAATCTGGGTTTTATGATCACTGGTATGTATGTAATGTTCACACGTTTTATAGAGTTTAAATGAATAAAGTTTTTTGAGGCCGGAGGACCTAGGTATTTAGATAGATGGAGGGACGGACGGAGGGATGGATGGATGGATGGATAGGACATTTGATACAGAGTAACGAAAACATACACTAGATAAGGGGGTAGTGACATAAAAAGGAGAATAACAGGGACTATATACAGTACAACCATACAGTAACTGTGCAGTATAGAATATAATAGATATATATGCACCTACATATATTCTGTTTTTGTGCGTTGGCTGTAAGCCAGCTCACCTAGAAGAGCCAATGTCGGGTTGTACGTATGTCCTGGCGTTGTTGACCTGCAGTTCTATGTCGCTACAACAAGAGGTGGTCACAGAACATCAAAACAAAAGACTATGACACCATTGATTTTCAAGAGCTCTGCTGGCCTAATGGTTAAGGAGCTAGTCTGCCATGCTGAAACTGCTAGTTCAAAACTTGTGGGTTCAAAACTGGTTTTGTGGACAGTTTTTTGTCACTGGATGTTATAGAAGCTATGTAAAAATGTGGTTACCTGTTGGTTGTTTGTCAATTATTGAATTTATGTGCAGTAAGTGAACATTTGAAATACTCCTGTTTTGAAATTATACCTACAATATGTGTCTCACTAATTACCCATTATATATAGACCCTTTTACTGTTGGTAAACAATTAAGTGTGCACATTTTGCAAAAAAAGAATGAACTACGGATGCCACCAGGTCCAGATCAATCAAATACATCTATTGACCGGTGTCATTATAGCGATTCGTGCGCAATGTCGAAACAGGATGATGACGTTGCACAGAAAAGGGTCTATTATGTTATAGACAGTGTGAGCATTTTGACAACAAAAGAATGAACTACGGATGCCACCAGGTCCATCAGTCAAATGCATCGATTCTATTGACCTGGTGGTGCTATGTCAGTTATTGAATTAATGTGGTAGATCCATCGCCCATAAAAACGAGTGGATAGCCGAGTGGATAGTGCTCTGCTAGCCTACTCATTGGGAGCAATTTGGGTTTCACTATCAATTTGAAAATATGTTGTCTATAATATATTGTCTATGAAGTACACGGTGTGTTGTCTTTGAAGGACTACTCCACCTCCTCTCTGATATAGTTCTACAGTGTCCTGGTGATTTAAAAATACTGACATTTCATTACTTCCATTGTACATGCTGTTTTTACCTACCTAAAATCGGTTTCTGGGGTCTCAGAAAAGTGCATTTTAATGTCCTATGTAGAAAAAAACTCACATTTCGCCCCTGAGCTATCTTATTTCGTCTGTCTGAATGGATTCCTGTGAAAGCCCTGTTGACCAATGAGATGGAGGGGGAGGAGCGGGGGAGGGGTGCCAATTTCTTCATGAAGAGTTGGGACAAGATGTAGCGATAGGTGTGGATTTTTGCAGCCGGAAACAGAACAGCGATGCGGCATAATTGCTGATGTGACGCGCTCGACTTCAGAGCGGAAGCAAACCTGTCCGCTAGGGCGGGACCTGGGCGGGACTATGATAATGTTCCTCGATCTACGTCACCAAAACGTCAGTAACAACGTGGAAAACTCTGAAAATCCGAATGGCTTGTTGAAGGGTTGAGCTTCCAGGGCAGGAGAAAGTGTTCTGACCATAAACAAACGACTGGGTTGTTTGATATCAACTTTTGTACATTAATAGGACCATCAGAGACCAACATGTATATGATAAACACATTACAAAATTGATTTAGCATGTGCGGTGCCCTTTAAATATGAAACAGTAAGTCAACTGTCAGTTATGAAACAATAAGTGTGTGAGAGTGAAATGGTCTAGCCTGAACCTTGGCCCTTCTGTGTTCAGGTTAATAATGGGTATAAAAGCAAGGGGTTGGGGACTAAAGTGACAGAACACACAGAGATTGGAACATGCATGGCATTATCACGTCAAATAATTTTTTTGTACATACAATAGGCTACTCCATTCATACAAGTAAGATGTGCAGCGAAATGGTTTGAATTGCAAATGACCTCTGCCCCAGTGAAAGCGCAGGTGTCTCTGGTGGTGAATGTAGCCAAGTTTACAGGCTGGACTAACGGATAGTCACTGACCCATCAGGCCTCCTACGTCCTCCACCTCTCAGATCTTAACTAGTGTGTGAGATGGTTACGGCCATAGATAGACCAACCTTTCATCCCCTGACAGGCCACACACTCACACACAGAGACATATTTTTTCCCATTTTATTGATAAATTATCATTTTTAAAAAGACAGAAGAGCCATCGTCCAACTCAAGCTACAGTATGTACAAAGAGTTTGAGTGGTTTCTTCGTCACATTCAGAACAGGGTTGCTTTTTAACTGTGCCCATCGGCCTAGAGACAGAGGATTTAGCTAAGTAGCTAGCTAGCTAAGTACAGCGACGCTAGTCGCGACAGATCACTGGAGTGGGAAAACAGGCGATCGGCGCAGAGAAAAGGCTTCCATTCCAAAAGCACAGGTAGAAGAGTGAAGGAGCGGATGTGAACATTTATAAGAAGCAGAACCCTTTCCTTTATGAAACAGAAAATAACAACACTGGTGTCGGTTCGAGGGAAACAAATAAAAACAAACATGCAAAAGGTGACTTCCCATATGAGAGTTTAAAAAAATCTCATTCTCCTCCAATAAGAAGGCCATTAAGATGTGGTGAAGTCATATATTAGGCGCACTTGATTAAAACAACAACAAAACAATAGAATATTGCTCTATGTGAGTGAAAGCAGCAGGAGGCAGAACTACTAGAGAGGACACACGCTCCTTTGCAGGGGTGCTCTTGCCGAAATACAGATCTAGGGCGGCAACAATGGCACACAGGTTTTAAGGAAGATTTCTTTTTAAAAGTTTGATCATTTCATAATATTAAAATCATAAACGGTAGACCTACTATGTCGTGTACAGGCAGGTAAATGGTATATATTATGAGGGCAGCTTTTTGTAGCTGGGGAAACTAGCAGCAAAACAACATGAGAATTGCATATAATTGTAGTGCAATGGGCAAAATTGTTCTTTAAAAGTTCTCATTTGGTCTGGTTGGTAACAAAATGCAGTACGTAAAATGGGTACCATCACGTTCCTCGGGGGCGTACCTAAAACTAGTCCGGAAGAGACCAAATCCAAACGGATTTTCAGTGTCAGTGCTACCTCAAATTAACCAGCGTGATCAACGCACAATCATTCAATTACAATATTGCTTTCACACAATCACCTTTTTTGATCTATCATCAAAATCAATTCATGAAATCTCATAATCAATCTTATGATCAATCCCAATGATCCAAAATTAGAGGATTTGGCAGAAATAAAAACCCGGGCTGGATTTGTGTCTCTGCTGAGCAGATAGGAGACCGACAGTGACCTTTGACCTGTTCCAATGACATAAAAAAAAAAAAACATCAAAAAGGGCGTTGTGGTTCCCCTCTCCGTACGGGCAGTGCCAGCGTGGGCAGCAGCAGCCTAGGCGAAGCTGTTCTCTGGGTAGCTGACTTTGATGGCGCCCCAGTAGCAGGCTCGCACCAGGCAGATGAGGCCTAGCAGGTAGGCGAAGGCCCAGGATACGTAGGTGGCGTGGTAGCGACTGGCAAAGTCCTGGGTGCCCACCTGGCAGAGACGAGGAGGACACGAGAGGGACAAGATGAGAGGACGTCCTTGATCATTCACGTCTGTTCAGTTCTAGACTTCGCTAATATAGTAAGAGGACAGTGGCCTAGACAAGATATGAATTAAAGTTAGGTTGACACTGTACATTTACTACCAAAATGCTAATTGGATTTAGAGTTGACCAAAACCAAGGCTCCGGGAAAATGACCTGAAAAATAGCATTCTTACCATTAAGAACTAATAACTAGTAACACCTTTTCGCAAACCTTGAATACACTTTAAAATATTCTATATCATAATTGATAAAGTTATCAGATCAGAATTCTGATCTGAATTAATCACCACTTTATAATCAGATCAGATCTGATCAAATGCTGATGTGATGTGATTATAAATTGATCACAGTGATTATGCTTATGGTTCATTGTGTGAGCCTGCAGTCTGAACCATATGGAGTTGTTTTCAGGGGGTAAATGCGCTACTTACTGTTAATCCCACCCCTATGAAGATGCAGATCATTCCTACAGTGATGTAGGCACAACAGCGCCTTCTAGGGAGGGCACTGCCCACAGACGATCTGGAGTGACAGATGAACACAAGAACCACGTCAGGAACAATTCACCGGGTACAGTAGGTTAACAGGGTAGGTTATAAGACATGTGAGAACTGAATGGTCAGTCATTTGAAATTGGATCTCTTCTGCACATGAGATGCAAAGTAGCGCTTATAAGCACAAAAATGGCTTTGTATTCGATAGATAGATATATAGATAGATAGATAGATAGATATTTTATTTAGATAGATATATATTTTATTTATCCCTGAGGGTAAATTGTTGTAATATAATGCGCTTCTTTCATTTGTACACGAGTGTTTCCCTGCTCTAATTCAGAAGTGACAGTCTTCACAAAACACTGGTCTCACTCAAATGCAACTGTGGCCTCTTGGCACGGCACATTCCAACAAGAGCAATTAGAGCTGCAGGAAATATCACGGAATGTGCCTTTAGGTTTGCCGTCATTTTACAATTCCCCTCAACCTTTCTGGCATAAGTCAAGTACGGACCAGAGACGTCACCTCCTACTCACCCTACTACGTCTCATGTGATCCTCATGTGACTGGACTCAGGCATTCTTCAGGAATCGCAACAATTCCCATGGCTTAGAACTGCCCTAATCCCCCACTTTCTTTCTTTCTCTCTCCCCACTCACTCTCTCTCTCTCTCTTTCCCATCTCATCCCTCCTCTCTCTGCCCCCCCCCCCTTCCCGCACCCAACAGAGTTCAGAACATTCAAAATTCCTTAATTCAAAACATTCAACACACTCAAAACATCCTAAACACTTTCAATATTCCCCGTACTCAGGATCACAGTAAGATCATCTACTGGGAAACTAGAGCGTGCATGCTCTTCCTGTCAATCACACGTACACACATACAGAATCTGACACACACACACACACACACACACACACACACACACACACACACACACACCCAGCCCTCCTATGCCCCTGGATTATCCCTGGTGTATTCAGGCCAGATCTGAGGCATTAAGACTGGTCACACGCCTAGATCACCCACCACAGAAAACACACGTGAGTGACCCCGTGGTAACCAGAGCAACCAGCTGAGACCGTCGCCCTCTGGTTGGTAAGAGACCGGATGGGCGAGAGAGAGAGAGAACCAGCTGAGACCGTCGCCCTCTGGTTGGTAAGAGACCGGATGGGCGAGAGAGAGAGAAAGTGAGAGAGCGTTGCTTCGTGGAAATATAGGGAACTTACATTTTTTTGCAGTGCGGACACTTGGCTAGCGTGTTGAAGCGGAGCTCCATCCACTGTGAGAGAAATGTTAAGAGACAGGGAGATGTTTAACAACGCACCAGCGGAGAGATCGCATGCGCACACACACACGCGCCCGTACGCACACACCCACTAACACATTACGCACAAACAGACAGACAAAGACAATACACAGACACATTTCTACTGTGAGCCTCTTAAAGTCCAGTAGAATCACACTGACTTGATTTCACTGTTGTTATGACTGCGCATACAGCCCATGCTACATTCTCAACCGGATTTTCCATCGAATGTTCCTACGATTAGCCAGGGTAGGGAGGACGGCTAGGGGGGTATGGGGTGTCATTTCAAAACCTAATGAACATGTTAATATGTTAATTACTGTACATTTCCCCCCATTGATCGTGAATTGGTTTTTAAATGAAGTGAATGTTTATAGCTAATGCTAACCATCCATAGCTGGTGGATGGGGAAGGTGTTAGCCATGTTGTTAATATGTCCACCCAGACCAGACCCCCCCCCCCCCAAGGCTTAGACACCTGCTGGTCGGAGGCAGGGGCGGAGCCTTCAAGGAGGAGCCCAGAGGGGGCCGAGGATGAGCCGGCGTCCTCGCTGCCCTGGGTGACACAGGTACATCGGGCGCACGTTAACACGGGGTAGTCCAGGCTGCAGCTACGCTGACGGACGACTGGTCTCAGACCGCCCGGTTAGGTGTCATCAAGTATAAACGTCAACACTTCATTCAGCTGCTTGTGTTGATAGTGTGATGTGGGTTGTGATCTACAGACCCCTTTCCCAGCAGCCATTTTGACATGTCATAGCAGGGTAAACAGGTGTAATTGATCAAAATAATCAAGGTCTATTAAGGTTATTATCGAAATTAGAAAACAAAAAGTATCCCTTTAATAGTGGGGACACAGGAAGCAGGAAGGGAGCCTCTGTTGTAACTCCAGTTCAAACTGCTTCCCACAGATCATAGACTGTGGTTAGTTTGAGACTGACTGGATACTGACAACAACTCGACGAGCTAAAACAGGTGTGTTACTGCTCGGCTGGAATAAAACTACAGCTACGCTAGCTCTTCACAGGCCCCGCCCCCCAGGTCCTGAATGGTACCTCTGCATCTACTGCTAGAACATGCTGGACCAACGTCCAGACGGCACTCAATCTCACACCAGCACACAGCAAAGGGAAGGGACGAGACGTGCTGATTGGTCAGAGGGCCTGGCCGGGGCGGGGGTCCGTACCAGGAAGGTGTTTCCGCAATGGCCGCAGACCACTCTCATGCCCTCTGGTTGGACGGGAAGGGCGGGCTGGGCGGGCTGCTCCTCGGGGACCACCATCACCGGGCTCAGGTTGATGATGCGTCTGCTGTGGAGACGGATCGTGCGGGGGGAGGGGGGGATTGACGCAGGGTTATGATGCAATAGAAGCTCACACGCTACACATGATGCAGAAACCGCCCACAGCAACACCAGCCCTCCCAGCTCCCATCTCCACAAAAGGAAACCTTTATTATGGGGAGTCAACATCAGTTGTTAAAGGGCACCGCATATGCTGTTTTTACCTACCTAAAATCAGTTTCTGGGGTCTCAGAAAAGTGAATTGTAATGTCCTATGCAGAAAAAACTCTCACATTTCACCCCTGAGCTATCTTATTTCGTGGATTTTTGCAGCCGGAAACAGAACAGTGATGCGGCATAATTGCTGATGTGACGCGCTCGACTCGGCTGGAAAAAAATGGCGGAGTTCAGAGCGGAAGCAAACCTGGCCGCTAGAGCGGGACCTGGGCGGGACTATGATAATGTTCCTCGATCTACGTCACCAAAACGTCAGTAACAACGCGGAAAACTCTGAAAATCCGAATGGCTTGTTGAAGGGTTGAGCTTCCAGGGCAGGAGAAAGTGTTCTGACCATAAACAAACGACTGGGTTGTTTGATATCAACTTTTGTACATTAATAGGACCATCAGAGACCAACATGTATATGATAAACACATTACAAAATTGATTTAACATGTGCGGTGCCCTTTAAATTACCAATGGGACATGAAAGGATCTTCAATATCGTTAGTATCCGGAACCTTCTGTTTTTAGCCTGACACTCTGCACCGCCACGTCGTTTCACTTCCTTATTCAGTCTGAACAGGGTCCTTTGCAGTCGTTCTCTGAGACGGGCGTCGCTGAAGGAGTCCTCAGCGATTACTTTATCCCCTAGCCAATCACGTCGCGCAGTTTAATTCTACCACTATTCAAAGGACGCTGACTGGCCTGGTTGGAATTCCAACCGAGCAAACACTCCGGATGAGAGCACTTCCAGACCCTGATCGAAAATTAAAGTGGTCGTGCGATTCAGGGTCTGATGCCTGGCTATTCTGTTTTGACTTCCTGCAAATGTATCTTGTCATGGCTGGAACAAGACAAACATGTGAATGTGCTAATCATCTCCAGGCGTCATAGGGGGGCTGTAGCTGACTACCACAGACCAGGCAACCGGAACCAATGGTAAATAAATGGCACTTATATAGCGCTTTTATCCAAAGTGCTTTACAATGAAGGCCTCTCATTCACCCATTCACACACACATTCACACACACATTCACAGGGGCAGCTGCCATGCGAGGTGCTAGCCGGCTCATTGGGAGCAATTTGGGCATTTCGACATGTAGTCAGGAAGAGCCAGGATTGGAACCACCGACCCGACGATCACTGAACGACCCGCTCTACCTCCTGAGCTACGGCCGCCCCCATGTCACACCTACCAGTTGGGCCGGGGACATCCTATCCTCCTGGATGTGTCTTTACAGATGAGCAGACAGTTACAGGGACATCGCACGTATTTCTTCCCCGTCGGAGGGTTCTTGATGGGCTGAAACCCAAACACATTTTAGCCTTGAGTGAATTTTGATAGCCTCTTCATAAAAACATGTTTGGTTTGTGTTAATCAAAACATGGCATTGACATCACTACCAACACTTTACCTACTGTACATATAACCATTAAAAGCTTGTGCCATTATAGACTGTATATCCCTAACCACATACAGTCATTGATCCAATGCACTATGGAGTACAAGTAGTCATTTGATATTCTAGGGGCGTATAGGTTGGTACTGTAGTTGCTGAGTCATAGAATGAATTCTGCTTCTGATTGTACTGTATCTGTATTTTATCAACTGATTGTACTGTATTCTGTATTTTCCCCACACAAAAAATGTACCCAACCAGTTACTGAGTAATTCTAACACTATACAAAAAAATACAGATGGGCCTTTATGTGTCACAGAAGCACAGAATAAGCCAGGTAGCAGGTGCAGGACAGTGCACTCGTGAACTGGGTGAGTTAAGGGAGTGGGAAACGTTCCAGTGAATAGCGCCATGGAGCACTTCCACTCTAAAGTGACATTATCGGCCACATGTCTTCATGATCGCCCCGCTCTGCTCCCTCCCTGGCCCTACAGTCAGTCTCATCTGTCCACGTTCTTCCTCCAGCGCCGCTGACAGCTCAATTAGACCCCAGTCAGCCCTTCCTTCAGCTGGTCATGCCTTCAGCCATTCCAACATGTTCAGTCCGTCATTCATTGACGCGTCTGCTCATCCATGCACAGATAGGGCTTGGCATCCTGTGTGGCGTGCGAGTGTTGCGCCGAGGAATAAACCCCAGACGTTATCCAGGACTGTGGGATATATCGGACTCCCAACGGACGGTTGTGGATGACAAAACGGTGACGTGGCTCCTGGAGCTGAGCCCGGATATATAGCCCGGGTGACCCCTCACCCAGGCTCAGGGTGGTAAAAGGATAGCCCCTCGGCCCCAAGCCTGGGGGGAGAGGATGCAACAACGTACCCACACAACGAAGAACATTGAGTCATTCATTCAGTAAGTCATTTGCTCAGCCAGTCATAAACTTTCAGTCAGCCACTTGTTCAGTCATTCGAACGTTCAGTCTTCAGTCAGCCAGTCAGACAGCGGTGAAGAGGAGAACGGCAGGTCTATCAGTGCAGAACAGCCTGATCACCAAAGGCGTCTAATTAACTAATGAAGTCATTAAAGGCCTGTTCCCTTCTTTTCCTTTCAACACAGTCCCTCCCAGACACTGGGGGGGGGGGGGGGGTAAACAAGTCAGAAAAAAACCCACAGCAAAATAAAAAGAGATAGACCTATATCTAAATAAATAAATAAAAACATTAAATATATAGATATATATATAGAGAGAGAATACACACAACACTGACAGGACAAGTCAAGTCAAGACACTCTATACTCATTCAGATTTGGTCAGCGGTTGCAGACTCTTACTCACCGTGGCCTCGTTGCATACGGTGCACTTGACCACGTGCTGGTGCAGCTTTCCGTCCAGGTTGATGAGGGACTGGCACACGCGACAGTTAATGACGGGCACCCCGCCCGCGTCGGGGCTGGCGATGGCTGTGTAGGGGGGAGGTAGCTCAGCTACACGGGGGAGCGAAGGAGAGACGTGTTAGCATGCTAGCTAGCAATTATTAGCTCTCTGTGCGCTAAGGTTGAGGCCTTGGCTAATACCATTACAACGCTGGAAATATTGTTGACTAGGACTTTAAAAGGAATTAAAGAACAAAGCACAGGTGGCGCTTTTGCTGATCAGTTCTATTAGAGGCTGTATTATATACTGTCAGATTCTGCTCTTCTTCTAGGCTACTCTTCTTATTCATGTGCTCATTAACGTAGAGGACAAAATCCACCTAACAACAAAGTAACATTGTATCCGCCTCAAAGAGTCCTTTATGAATTCACGGCCCTTCAGATGATGACTTGTGTCTGATGAACAGGAGAGGTGTCACATGGTGGAGTTCCAGAGGTCAGCGTCATAGTCAGCCTGAGCAGTCAGGGGTTCAGATACACACTTCCTGGATCCTACACACTGTCTCATATGAGAAGTCATGCCCTGTGAGCGCAAGCTCTACTGATTAGTTTCTCTATTCAAGTAAGAGAATATTCTTTCCATGCAGGCAGTGGTTTTTGGTGAAGGAACATTTTGGAATTCTGTTGATCCTTTGCTGTCCTGGGGAGGCCATTTTGAGATTGATAAGCAGTAGCCTATGGCCCAACTGTTTCTGTATGCCCCCTACACACAAACCAACACAGCTTTCTGTGTGAACGCAAACACACTGTTGCACTGTTACACATTAATACAACAGGGTATGAAAGGATAAATAAAGACAGATGACCCTTCTTGGCTTCTACGACCAAAACAACCTGTGGCATACTGGCTTTTAACTATGCGTACGCATACAAAAGATGGCTACCATGCGTCTTCTGCCTTCCTTTGAAGCATAGGCAGCGGTTGGCTGTGCAGGTTCTCAGAAATGAACATGCCGCAAAATATACACTTGTCTATGTGTACGCATACCCCCCCCCCCCCACACACACACACAGACAGGTCAAAGTATAACAGGTATGCACCTTTAAGCCCCATTTAACCCTATTCAATGAATTCCAGAGGGGCCCTTTTCTACAATTACCATAGCTTACTGTTACCACAGCTACTACTGTTAATCCACACAGAAATATACATTCACTTCACTAATTCTCTCTCTCTCTCTCTCTCCCTTTTTCCCTGTTCGGCTCTCTTTCCACACACAGCGTACAGTAGGTGATGTTGTTGTGTGAACATCTTTTGAATCCAGAGGTCTGTCTGTCTCTCAGACTCTAGCAGCACTAGCAGAGTGCTGAACTGAGGCTAGCAGAAACATCAGCCTCCGAAGAAGAAGAAGAAGCATTCTTATCTGTTATTTCACCCTTCCTTCTGTCTATCTCAATAAGCCCCTGCAAAAACAACCTGTTTTCTCCTGCAAATAAATGGTGAACCTACTGATTCTATTTGTCACACAGTGAAATTGAACATACTGTTTCCTCTTGAGAGATAACAAACGATGAACTCTAATTATCCCTGCTTTCCTATATATTCTATAAAACTACACTAAATGACTAACTGAAACACAATGCTACTACAACGTCATTACAGCACAAACCTACACACAACTACTGTATACACACAACCTGTAACCTCACTTCCCTCAACTCCAGGTCCAAGCCTGACGGACGTAGCGCCGGGAATCTCGGTAGAGAGGATAAGGGTGTCAGTGACCTTGGCAGTGACAGCGGTGTTGTGTGACAAGTGCTGTGTGACAATGCAGGGACAAAGAAGATCTTCTCCATCTCCATTTTGGACTAGGCTTGCTGGCTCGGCACAAATAACCAAGAGCCTCAGTCAAACACTATCCCCCTCCCCCTCTCTCTCTTTCTCTCTCTCTCTGTCTCTCTCTTTCTCTCTCTCTCTCTCTCTCTGTCTCTCTCTCTCTGTCTCTCTTTCTCTCTCTCTCTCTGTCTCTGTCTCTCTCTCTCTGTCTCTCTCTCTCTGTCTCTCTCTTTCTCTCTCTCTCTGTCTCTCAGTGTGCTGCTGTAGCAGGGTATTGTATTTCAATAGGAGATGACTTCAGGATGTATACAAAGTATTTCAATGGGAATGAACTTTATGATGCTGTTTATGGTGTTTGTTGCCTTTTAAAGTAGGTGTATCTGGTTGTAGTGGAAAGGCTATTTTTTCTGTTCTATTTTACTTTATTATATTATGTTTATTATATTCTTGATATAGGCCTTCCACTGAACAACACCCATGCACCCTAAAAAGATTAACACTGTAGTTCTGTGTCTATATCTATGACAGCCTGTTTCAACACCATCACAGTAAGGACTACATCTCCCTCCACCAACCCCTCTCCTATGACTCACCAAAACATAACCTTGTGATGAGCTTCTTCTGATAACATATATACATTTGGGTCTCTCACATGGCCAGTGTGGCCTCCTCTGGGAGTGCGGATGAAGGGTTAGAAACAGGAGATGCAACGCCGTAGGTCTTCCCTGACACCCCTCTGAGCTGCGTGTAAGACGAGAAGCACTTTCACAACCACCGCAAAAGGACTCTCCATCTGTCAGTTGCTTCAGCTGGCTGAAAGCACTATAGTTTACCCGGAAACTCCTGTTCTGCCACTTCCCTGAGGTGGGTGTGGCTAATCTTACAATGGGTGGGTGATAAGATATTCAACGAGGGTGGGTCTAGGACCTGTACAACAGCTGTGATGCTCTGGACATGACGTTGTTGATACAACAATAAAATATCATTACAGTATTTATTGTTGCTCCTGTTATTGTGTATAAGTAGCCTGGATCCCTGAATACAAAGGGTGCCTTTATAGATGGTTCATAATCAACCCACAACCCATGTCCAACTAACCAGTCATTTCCTTAACTTCAACCCCCCCCCCCCCCCCAAACAAGTAGCAGCAATGCATGCTGGTAGTCTTTGTAGATTAACCCATCCTGGTCTGACCAGAATGTTTATACTGGAAGCTGCTTTCTTTCTGTTCAGTATTTCACATCCTAAAATCCTAGCTCGGCATTTCTGCCCCAACTCTGTCTTTAATCCCATTTACACATTCTATGTCAGAGGCCTGTAATCCCAAATAGACCTAAAGAACTAGAATTAGCATTGTAATCCAGAGTCCGAGGGAAGAAATCTAGGACAAAGTAAACTAAATGTGATTGTGTTTTATTTTATCAAATAAAGACTGGAATACAGAGGTCATTACAGTCCCATAGTTTAATAGTTTTTGTTAATCGGCTGGTGAAACATGGCTTTTACCATAGATTACTCTTCCTACAGCGTTCAGTGTTCCAACATCAGTGTTCCAACATTATCTCCCGATCGGTCCATTGTCCTATATGTGCATAAGGAGTATTATGGGGTCAACAAATCTGTTTAGACCACCATTTTCTAAATAATAAATTGCTTTGTCAAAGACATTGGCCAGGGTAGAAAAAACAGTGCTCAAAATCAAAAGCGAAAAAGTCCAATCTACTTTTTCTGAGGAGTTTTAAGTGAACGGTAGGTTGATTCTGAAGCTTCATTATTCTGAAGTGCTATTAATAATTTTTACATTCGAAGAATATCAACCCAATATTGATCACGCCTCCAACAAGTTCTGCGATTTAATGTAAGTGCTCTTGGCTGGACTGTATCAGGTAGTTTGACAACTGACGTTTCCCACAGAAAAGGGCTGTGGCAGCTCAAATAAGATAGCATCCCGCTACAAGTACACTGATTCAGCTGGACTTTTTCAGATGGCCTTTTATCTCTGTCAGTTTAGCTGACACCTGCTCAATCTCTTGTCTCCATCTCCTCGGGGAAGCCTGCTGCTTTTAATGGTATTTGCTATCCCTCAGCATCCAAATACTATCTAAGATTGGTGCTAATTCAGTTCACAGACCTGTCTGGACAAAGGCTTACAGTAGAGTGTAGTACTACTGAGGTGTTCAGTGCAGAAAGACATTTATGTGTGATCATCTGAACTGGTGTGAAATAGATATACAGTAACAAGCCTGATCAGATCATCCACTGTTCATATTGGTCACATTAATTATAAACTCTCAAGGAATAGCAACATCCTGATTATGAAAATGTAATAGCCATTCAGCCCTCAGTCTAAAGCAATTACTGTAGACACAGAGAAACTGCACACAATACTAGGATACATGTAAAAAATGTATGCAGTCTGGATGTTTGATTTGAACGGAGAGGCCTATAATAGTAGCCTATAATACCAATACTAATAGTGTAATAGTATAGTAATGGATAGCCTACTAATAGTATCTTTGGAAAAAGTATCATGTGATATTAGCCCAGTCATATGTCTGCACCCCTCCCCCGAAATCATTCAAGAAAAAAATTATCTCCGTAGCCTAGCCCATCACACCGGTCAATAAAATATTTTGGAAATGCTTATTGACATGAAATACAGAGTAGTCTAGCCTATTCTATCTAGCTTCCTGTGTGCCTGATATTATCCATATTCTCGGTTCATGGGCCTTATTAAATTGCATTTGCCAGGCAACCAAATCCAGTTTTCAACGTAGATGGACACAATTACAGTGTTGTCCGCTGCAGTTGATCATATCGGAGACTAGGCTACTCATTGTTTCTGCTTGTATGGAGAATCAATACACCAACAACAGATCGTGATGTGTAGGCTTAGGCTACGCATTTCTGCAGCAAAAAGCTTGAATTGTATGCTATGTTATCGTATAGGCCCTTTCTCACACACTGCTAGCCTATAGATCTCACAGAAGCTCCACCTTTTCTGATTTGTCTGTCCGGTTGATTTTATATGTCCTTGCCCGTGCGTGCAAAACATTGCCCAACATGATACGCCCCAAAATGATTCAGCATACATCCATGGTTAACATTGGTTTACCTCTGGGACTCGAATCCTGCAGGTACGGCGGTGCCGTAGGTGTGACATTCCCGGAGTTCGGCGCTGACAATAGCGGAGATCTTTCATCCATGCCATCGGAGGCCATGTCTGCAGCGCTTTATGCGAACCGGACAAATAAACAAGGTGGGCAACGGCTGCTCTCCACTGTCCAGGCTTTCCCGAGGAGAGGGGGGCAGCCTGCGGATCGTCGGTGGGCTACTGCTTCGGCGCCGGGGACAGCAGCTCTGCGGAGGTGGAGCTACGTCGTCGGCGCGAAGGGGGGTGCGTAAGGGAATGCAGAACGAGGAGACTCCCAAAACCTTATGGCAAATATTTTATTTCTATCTTGAATGCCTCCTAATTTTTGACAGACAGTAGCCTACCTATGCGGACCGTTCCTAGTTTTGATTAAATCTTTTATTTCTTCCAGTTGGCCAACTGGCTGAATATTGCATGAGCATATCCTTTGACTAGGACTACAAAAGGGATATATCACGAATGGACAGTCTGAAATGAAATTGAGTGAATTCAAAGACTTGAGTGATGATGAAAAAGAATGACATTTGCAGTCAACTTTGCAGTACAAAGAGGGATATTATCAAATCAAACTATTTTACAGCGCATTTCATACACAGAGGCAACACAACGCGCTTTACAGAGAGCAATGGGGGGTGGGCATAGATACCCCTTCATTTTCCAGAGGGAAATAGGGGATGGATGGAAATAAAAAGACAATGTGTGTGTGTGTGTGTGTGTGTGTGTGTGCGTGCGCGCGCGTGTGTGTCAAAGGTTCCGGGGTTTTCTGTGAGTGCCTAAATCAAAAATTTATTTTTGGCGAGATTAAAAAAAAGAAAGAAAGAAAAAAATACTATTATGTCAGCGGAAGAAAAACCTAACCAATCAAAGGACGCAATTGAGTTTGACCAATAGAAATCGCTCAACCCCCGGAAGTACAAGTATGGCTAGCGTGACTAGCATCAACATGGCACAGTAGGTCTGTCAAGACATGTAGCTAGCTAATGCAACACATCATCATCTTAGACCTCTGTTGAGTATTTAGCTGGCTATTTCACGTATTCATTTAGCAAACAAGATATTTTTAAATTTCTGCTAGGCTTAAACACGTTACAGTATGGAGGTGGAGACACCGGAGGAGATCTTGGCCAAGCAACATCGCAAGGAGAAGAAGGACCTGCAAGGTAAATATTTTCTTGTAATTTTCTTGTATTGTATTGAAATTGTAGCTTTATCTAATAGCCACAAAGGATTACGTTAGCGCCGTTTTAGTTAACGGTAGCTAGCTAACTAGCAAACAGCTACTGTACAGAGCTATCAAGACTAGGTCTTGACAAGTCTTGGACTAGGCTTAAACATGTTTGTAATTAGCTAGACTAGCTATCTAGTTTGTCAACACTGAATCCTTCAGGTATTTGAAATGATCATACAGTCTGTTAGTCATCCAACTTAAAGTGAGAGTATTATGGTAGCTAGACAATGATAGCTATACTTTCCCTATCCCATCTCTCAGGACAGCTCTAAAGAAGTGCATCAGCAGCTTCTGAACTATTCTCTCATTTTTCACAGCTAAAATCCAGAGCATGAAAAACGCTGTCCCCAAAAACGACAAGAAGAGAAGGAAACAGCTGACAGATGACGTTGCGAGGCTAGAGACCGACCTGAATCAGAAGCACAAAGAGGAACTCGAGCAGATAAACTGTAACGTTACAGGTGGAGAAAAGGCAAGTGGCCGGTGTTTGCATGGTCGATGAAGTGAATAATTTCCGCATGGAAAGATGGAACTTATGTCTATTATGTTCCCCCCAAATCTTAAGGTGGCTGTGGAGGAAGTGGTGAACGGGGTAGAAGCTCTGGTTGTGCACGGCGAGGAGGAGAGAGAGAGCAAGCAGACGCGGATGTCCAAGGCTCAGAAGAGACGGGTCAGCTCCAGTCTTTATTATCGTTAATAATTAGAATAATTATTTATTATTATGTTAGTATATTATGCACACGGCTATATCACTGCTTCCAAGAATGTTAGCCCTAAGCTTTCTGGCTCTGCTGTTATCCAAATCCTCAACTATGGTCCAGTGTCAGTGTTTATCCGTGTGTCATACCCAAGGTGAAGAGGTCTGTGTTTGTCCTAGGGCTGCACAATTAATCGTGAATTAATCGAAATCGCGATTATGACCTCCGCAATTAACTAATCGCAAAAAGCCGCAATTAATGTGATTAATAATTTTGCTTTGAATTTAGTGTGCTAGGACTACACGGACGAATCACAGGCGCTTATGCTGTCTGACCAATCACATGCGTTCCTGCTGAGTGCGCTGTGCGCAGCAATTTCACTGAGAAGACAGATAGCAGTAGGTCAAGACACAAGAGCTGCAGCCGTGAGTAGTGAAAAAATGAGCGAAAACTAGGTCAGTGAGTTAGTAGCAAGAAAGGGATTAACGTCCGTGATTTTGGTTACGAAAAAAGATGATGTCGCTCAAGCCCAGCAGGTCATATGCAAACTGTGCAGAGCTAAAGCTATTACTTTGAAATATTAATCGCAATTATTAATCGCAATTACCATTTTGAAGCAAATAATCGCTGTTATTATTATATTTTGTCATAATCGTGCAGCCCTAGTCCAGTGTCAGTGTGTCATACCCAAGGTGAAGAGGTCTGTGTTTGTCCTGGTTCCAGGATAAGAAGGCGGTCCAGGAGAGGGAGCGGGAGAGCCGGATCGCCGAGGCAGAGGTGGAGAACCTGTCAGGCCTGAGGCACCAGGAGGGCCTGAAGCTGGCCCAGAAGCTGGCCGAGCGGCATCTGCAAATCAGGGAGATCTCGTCGGACGGCCACTGCCTGTACCGCGCCGTGGAGGACCAGCTGGCCCGCAGAGAGGCGGTGGGTAGACCGTTCGGAGGATAGTAGTGTTGTTGGATCGTCCGGAAAGGTTGCTAGTCCGAATTCCCAAATGGAGCACAAACTGCGCTGGCGATAAAGATGCTGCTGGTTTGAGCTTTCTGCTCTCCTGGCGTGACGTAACGTACCGTTGGGCCCTTAAGCAAGATACTTTATCCCAAATCCCCCTTCCTCCCGGGGTTTCTGGGACCTGGCACGCGCCAGATCGTCTGGAAACTGGCAGGCACTTTCAAAACTACTCCACAGGTGATTAGATGAACCCAGTCGATCGCGAGAAAATCAAATTCTTACCGAAGCCAGTCGGGAGAAGAGTGAAAACATCTTTTCCGCAGAGAAAAGCCTTCAGTGTCACTCTTTGCTTTTCTTTCAATGAAGAAATACTCTCCAGCTCAGATATAACTGATGCTATAACAGCATCTACGCTAACCTCCGCCATTGTTGTTTTGGAACGAACAGTTGCTTCTCGCAAAATCTACCTAGCTGCTAGCTGGCGACTAGTATTTACTCAAAGAATGCTGATTGGCCGTTCATTTTCTGATCGCGCACAAACTGATCTCTATGGAGCTTTGCCAGACTGATGTGCGGAGTGAAACAACGTGAGCTTGCGAGATCAGGAAGCTCTCATGAAGCTAGGGTTTGTGCAGTACAGTACGACCTATCTTATACCTAAACAATTGTGAGGGGGTTGAGAGCATATTAGATGATATTTTGGTGTGTTGTGTTTTGTTGCAGCTTGAGTTAACTCTCAGCTTGAAGGAGCTCCGTGCGCGCACCGCCCAGCACATGAGGAGGCACGCAGGCGACTTCCTCCCTTTCCTGACCAACACCAGCACCGGGGACACCTACACTGCAGGTGAGAACCAAGAGAGCAGCTAATACGCTACTGAAACCTCACCTGACGCGCCGGAGGGTTTGTTTCACACCGAAAGAT
Organism: Borostomias antarcticus; assembly: GCF_949987555.1. NCBI lineage: Eukaryota > Metazoa > Chordata > Actinopteri > Stomiiformes > Stomiidae > Borostomias > Borostomias antarcticus. Next base: position 11,087,605 of record NC_140254.1, read on the forward strand.
CAGTTGGAAACTAACCAGACAAGAGGAAGGAGGGAGCTGCAGCCTTCCTCAGGTGAGCTTCATAGTGAGTGATGAAGGTGCTCTGTTGGACTCACTCGGGGGAGGTGTCCCATGTGCCATGAGGTGTCCAAGGCAACACTTCAAAAATAGTGCAGCACGGTGGCTCAGTGGTTAGCACTGTCGCCTCACAGCAAGAAGGTCCTGGGTTCGAATCCCAGTCGTTCCAGGTCCTTTCTGTGTGGAGTTTGCATGTTCTTCCGGTGCCTGCGTGGGTTCCCTCCGCGTACTCCGGCTGCCCCCACCATCATAAAGACATGCAACGTATGAATTTGAATGAATGAATGAATGTTGGTGGTGGTCGGAGGGGCCGTAGGCGCTGATTGGCAGCCACGCTTCTGTCAGTCTGCCCCAGGGCAGCTGTGGCTACAGATGTAGCTTACCACAGCTTACCACCACTGTGTCTGAATGAATACTGGACTCTGTAAAGCGCTCTGGGTATCATGAAGGGCGCTATATAAATCCAACTTGATTGATTGATTGAAAAATAAAAACGATACCCTGACGAAGGCCCTGAACTGGCTGAAACACGTTGGCCTGATTTTTCTACAATGAACTTTTTATTTTTAAAGTGTTGCCTTGGACTTCTCAGTTGGAAACTATTTGGAAAAGGCACTTTCTAAAAAAAATACAGGGGATTGGATGAACTGTCTGTCTGTCGCCATCTAGCACAGGCTTCTCGCTGTCGTCATATCTAAAACACGCCAGTAGCTGCTAGTAGTTCCCAGGACGCTGATTGGCCCAACCAAATTCTGTTCGGGACCAAACGGATCTCTGGAGCTTTTCCAGACTGATCCGTGGAGAGAAACAGAATGTGAACTTGTGAGATCAGGATGGTCTAATGTTTCGGATCGTTTGTTGCGATCACTGCCCATCTGTCTACTTACTTTTCAAACTGCTGTATGTGTTTTCAGAAGAGTTTGAGAAGTACTGCAATGATGTGGAGCACACAGCTGCATGGGGTGGCCAACTGGAGGTAAGATCCTCTGGTGCCACATAGGCATAATTCAACAGCAATGACAGGAACAACACATCACACTGTATGGGCACAGAAATAGAATAGAACATATTATACTTATATTATACTATACTACTGAATTTTATATCTCTGGTTGTGGGTTATCCCTTAAACCCACCAAATGCTAGTTTTATTATGAAATTCCGCCGCCCGCATTTGGCAGGTTTTGGCCATAAGGTAATATTAGTTGATAATATGAGGTCAATTGTAGGAGGCTGTACTCTATCCAAGCACACACTAGTTATAAACTCAACAGTTGTTTTTCCTAGTACCAACCGTGGTTCAGGTTATCGCTCACCTACAGTAAACATCTCTAAAGCAAGTGTTACTGTCAAAGGACTCAAGAAATTAACTATTCATAATCATGTTCTATTGCAGCTGAGAGCTTTGACACAAGTGCTCCAACTACCAATCGAAGTGATCCAAGCCGATTCTCCCACGATTATGATTGGAGAAGAGTATGACAAGGCAGCCGTCACCCTTGTGTAAGTACTTATGGACATGCTCTGTAACTAACTGCTAGATTTCACTATCCTCGCGTTGCCAGCCTGATCACGTGAGCTCACATTCTATTTCACTCCATAGATCCGTCTGGTCATCCACCCATTCAAACTGATTTCCACCTGACCAGATATTTGCCGGGCCAATCACAACCGTTGATCTAATATGGGGCGAGTTTGATACAACAACTGTACCCACTTGATACGACGATACAAAGACTGACCCACGTTTCGTTGCTCTGATTGCTTATACAGTAGGTCTATCCAATTGCGTCCAGAGGCGTTTTGGTCTGACCGTTGATAACACCCCTTGACAATCGAAAATAAACACAGGATTTCCAGACCCTTCGCATTTTTGCGAATTGGGTCTGGCGAAGCCAGGCTAACATTTCACAGCAGTCGGATAGCAAACCCCATCGTGTGACGATCAAATGACTGATTGCATTTGATATTGTGGGGCTGTATTTAGTGGTCGATGCATGAAGAGCTATGCTATGTTGTAGGAATCAAAGTGAATGGTGGTTGCAGGTGGTCGTAACATAAAACATAAAGCAGTCAACTCCCGTTTTGAATGTGAAGGCTTATCATGTTGTTGTTTTACAGTTACATGCGTCATGCTTACGGACTTGGAGAGCACTACAACTCGGTGGAGCGCTTGAAGGAACCTGCGAATGAAGAGAGCTAAGCCTTCATATCAAACAATGTCATTCTACTTCCTGCCAAGTCATCACTGTGTAGGGGTGGGGGGCTTCCATGCCTCATCCAGCCTCATCCAGCCTCATCCAAGCCTCATCCAAGCTATCCATGGATCTCAGATGCAGAACAGAGCCAGTGACTGTCAAACCATTTTCTACTGTAATAAGGGAAGGTTGCAGTGAGATGGAAACAGAGTACACCCGTTTCTGCTTGGTCTCCATGGAAACGTTCCCCACATCATGGCAGTATTATCTATTGAAAATTGCAGTGGTGATGTGCAGCAATATATGATGCTGATTTTATCATGTGGATGATTATGGTGATGTTGTCTTGTGCAATAAAATAATTAAAAGTCAATTTTGAGTGGCTGTATTTCCACATCTGTTTCCATTGAATGCATGAATGTTTTGTGGCTGGAATGACTTTATAAATCATGTCGTTAAATTTTACTTTACATACCTGCCAAACTAAAGCCTAAAAACCATTCAGTAGGATTGCCGCTAGATGCCGCTAGTGTCGCAAATTGTTTTTGCTCTGGTTGTGTCTTGTTGCTATGGGAACGTGTTACGTCCTTTGTGTAGTAAACTTGTTACTGATGATTTCCCAAGATAAATGGCTAACAATGTAGTCATCAGGGCATTCAAAGCAAATTCAAAGTCTTTCAATTTGAGTTCGAAGAGGATTTTACACGTCCCTAAATCAATTTCGAGATTAACAAATCTTTCAACACTACATCTAAACAATAATTGCCTTACAACTTTGCCTGTAGAACTGCGGTCATTGCAACAGGTGAGTTAGAACTAGCTGTCCATTGTTTTCGAATTGTGTTTAGCTAACATTAGCTAGCTACTTGTACAGTAGCTCCTACAAACCAAAGCCAAACCAACCCAACAATATTTCACTGGTACCTTACTCTGCTAAAATCTTGCTTGCTCTGTTTTGCATGTTCCTAGTTGACAGAATTGAACTTGGGCAATAATGCCTTGGAGGAGATTCCATCTGTCCTGGGGTGCTTGCAGTCCCTGAGAAAACTCTACCTGTTTGGAAACCGCATTACAACAGTGCCCCCAGATGTGTTGGGTATGCTAGCTAACTGATGAATATGATAATAGAACCAGGTATAGGTATACCATCAGCAGAGGCTATGCAACCACACCACTGTGTCTGTTGCCCCAATTACACCTGGCATTAAAATATGTTTTGGGTTTGGGATTGAAATCTGATGGTGCTAAACCACATGAAAGTACAGGTGTAAACGCACCCAAAACATTTTGAAGATGGATTGTGATCTTATCAGCCAAACCACCTCTGGAGGTGGTCAGGGACGCATTATGACCACATTGAACACAAGTGTAAACGCAGATGCGTTTGCAGTCCACATACAGCAGCGTTAAACCAATGTGGCGTTCGGTTGTTTGAGCTAGACAGAGCAATCTGATCTCAATCAGATCTCACTGGAGACACATATTAATACTAGGTGTAAATGTAATCAGGTTAAATCATATCTAGATACAATCTGGAATTGAAGCGCATTTTACTGAGGTGTAAATAGTGTCATTGTTGTACTACAGGCGGACTTCCTAACCTGGTTCTTCTCAATCTGAATCACAATCACATATACTTCCTGCCACCAGCAATAGAGAGGTACACATTCCGCCATGCCATGTTCATGACAGGAGAACACAAAGCTACCTGCAATTTATGTCTGTAGCCACTGCACCAGATTCAGTTTGTTATATGACTATGGAATATGAAAATGTTGTGTTTTCTCAGGCTGGTTAGTCTTGAGACCATCAGTCTCCTGGACAACAGGTTGGAGGAGGTGCCTGTGGAGTTGGGTTTTCTCAAACAGCTGGTTGAGATTAACTTGACTAAGAACAGACTGACCAGGTTACCACAGACGCTGTACAATCTGTCACATCTGTCGAGGTTATACCTGGCCAGAAACCAACTGACAGAACTGCCAGAGGTGAGTGTGTTCAGTCTGCTCTCAAATGTGTTCAGCGAGTCTACATGATAGCCTACCTACTGGCTGTGTTCGGTATAGTGCAATAGAGCCAAACAGTGGTGATGAAAAGTTCTAAAGTCAGTTACTTTATTCATTTCCAAACTCCTTCTTCCAAACTTCTACCCGCTCTACCGGCTGTAGCTCAGGAGGTAGAGTGGGTCGTCCAATGATCGTAGGGCTGGCGCTTCAAATCACGGCTCCTGCTGACGACATGTCGAAGTATCCTTGGGCAAGACACTGAACCCCAAATTGCTTTCAATGATTAGGCTAGCACCTTGCATGGCAGCTGCCGCCATTGGTGTGTGAATGTGTGTGAAAGGGTGAATAAGAGGCCTTCATTGTAAAGAAGCACTTATATAAATGCAGTCCATTTACCATCTTATATTCCTGCTTTTTGTTTATTTTATGTCTTGTTATTATTTTATAAAAAGGCAAAAGAGCTGTGCGCACATCCAACCTTACAGTAGAAGGCCAGGTGCTGGATCTTGGAGTACATACGTGAGAAGAGGAAAGATCCGCACACTGATTTCTACACTTTATTGAAAATATCGCAACGTTTCGACCCTTAGGTCTTCATCAGGCAACTTCCTGAAGGGTCGAAACGTTGCGATATTTTCAATAAAGTGGACCGGGAGAAATCAGTGTGCGGATCTTTCCTCTTCTCACGTTGTTATTATTTTATATAATGTTATTATTATTATTATTATTATTATTATTATTATTATTATTATTATTATTTTCTTCTACTGACTTCTGCCCAGGCTTCAAGTCAGCTGGATTCAATCAGTACGGCAATCTTAGAACCAAGAAAGAATCGTACAGTATGTAGTAACTGAGTGTAAATGTTATCGCTCAACATTGTTCTCTCTCCCTCAGGGAATCCGAGGTTTGTCCAGTCTCAAAGTTCTGGACGTGGCTGGCAACAATCTGTCCATGTTTCCTGTTGAGGTATGTACAGACTGTTTCCTGTTGAGGTATGTACAAACTGTTTCCTGTTGAGGTATGTACAGACTGTTTCCTGTTGAGGTATGTACAGACTGTTTCCTGTTGAGGTATGTACAGACTGTTTCCTGTTGAGGTATGTACAGACTGTTTCCTGTTGAGGTGTGTACTGTACAGACTTTTATTAGATTTATTATTCACGTTAAGGCCTTTCACAGAAAAGTATTGTTGAGGGACGAGAGAGTGATGATGTGTGTGTGTTCAGTTCCAGTTCCTCGCCTTGACAGAGTTGCTCTGTGAAGGGAACAGCTTTGTGCAGTGTGAGCTGATGGAGGCGGTACAGGAGGTGGAGGTGCTGTCGTTGAAGGTACATCGGTTCACAGTGATGCTTAGCTATGCTGAACGCAACCAAGCTGACCTCTACTGTGCTTTTATTTGACCATAGCTGCATCCAGCCTGGGCAAATACTATTTGACTATCACTGCCGATACTTGGAATACGCTGATTTATAGACCTCAGATACTTTAAAATAATGCTGTAATTCACTTGAGCCAGGTCTTGTCAGGAGAGTAATTGTACATGGGTGAGTAACAGCAGCCGGTGTTCCCGTGTGAGTCCAGGAGCTGACGGCCAGGCTGATCCTGGTGGAGGACAGGAACAGGTTGTCGGTGGTCCACAGGGCCTTGCTCCGGCGGCCGGACCTGGCCCGCATGCTGGCTGAATGGGGCCGCTGCGCCCTCTGCTACCAGCCCTTCCTCTCCACCTGGCTGGAGTGTGTCCAGTTCATCCACCTCCGCAAGGTACAGCTGCAGAGGAATTCAGTTAGGGCACAAACAGCAACACATAATATCCCAATCACACACTAACAGCCTGGCTCCGCTGGCGTCAGCGTCTGTTAATGAAATTCAAGTATCAACCATATGTTCACTCCCAAAATAGTTTTTCTGTTTTCCTACTTGATTGATGTTCCTGAAGTTCTCTGAGTTTATTGTTTTACAACGTTTGTGAAAACCAGAAGTTAACTCCATTCCCACAGAATCTCTTTATCAAGACCATTTGGTCTGTGATGTCACTCACATCCTCTGTACCATCCTATAAGAGTTGATCCCTGACTCAGTATCATTGCTCTGACTATGGAAACACTTCCTGTGTGAGAGACCGCTTTTGAAAAAACGTATTCCAGAATAAATCTATTGTCTTTGTTTGAAACCAGCTTGAATCGACCACTCGCGTGCTCTTATTTTTAAACCAAGTATAAAAATACTTTCATAATCAACCATCAACTATCAGACGCTAAGAAAAATGAATCCGTTGTAATAATGACAGCAGCTCCACTGCAGCCGTTGCGTTGCGTTCGATGCCAGCATCCGACATTTTTCCTCGGGAATCATTTCTGGATTTTTGACGGATGCTGACAGTTGACACTCACGGACGCAGTGGAGCCAAGGGGTAATGCTGTGTATGAGATTGTGTTGGCACTTATATGCCACTATGTCACACCTTGGCTGTTGTTCCAGGAGATGAAGATGAGGAGCCGGCAGGTCGTCCCAGTGCGTGTGCTGCTCTGCTCATACCAGTGCTTCAATAAGAGCGGACACTCCTACTACGGCGTTGCTTCAGCATAAAGACCATTCACATCTGTGTTTGCATGGAACTACACTGTCTTTCAATTTGGTGTTGATGCTTCTTTAGTCTGTTGACTAGCGTAATTATTTACCAGGCACCAGATATGGCTGTACTTTTACGCCAGTTATTTTTTGTCAACTGAGCTGAGTATATCCGCTAGGGGGCGCCATAGGATCACAGTGAGAGAGAACGGCCATGTTCATAAAGCCTCAAAAGCCAAATAACACAGTAGGGCCTTACAGAGAAATTACAGAGCACTTTTAGATAGTGAGCTCAACATCAATTCACACATTGTAAAATGATATTCAATATTGACATTGTTTTTGCTTGACATCTAGCTTACACGTATTCTAGGTAAGGTTTTGTATGCTTTAGGCATAACTTTGTTGATTCATCAAAATCCAGGCTCTGCTATTACTGTATGCACTAGTATTACTGATGTCTCTCGGGTACGGTGACATAATGCCATATTAAAAATGAAAAATACACTTTATCTAGATTTCACACGCGTGATTTGTAATTCTGCGGTGAATATCTAATCTCACCCTCTTCCCTCATCACCGTTGACCTGCCGCGCCGAGACCTCCGCGTCTCATCACCATCTCTCCCGACCGACGCATCTGTTCCAACCTGCGAGAAAAAACTTCATTTCTCCGAATTAATTTCCCATCCACGCCTCCAGAGCTCGCTGTGCGGCGTGTCGGCAGAGTTGGGCTGATGAATTATGCATCAGGTTTAATTGCAAACCCAGAAACTAATGACTTTGGACTGGTTAACAGCAGGGGAGCCATACATCTCAGGCAAACCGAATGAAAAATCAGGTCTGGAAAAAGAAAAAGCCCCCTAATAGATGAATAATTGAAGCCTTGAGCTACTGGGCATAATTGTGACATTTTGTTTCAATCAATTCTCCAAGTGGCGGGGCAAGTGCACTTAGGAGACGGGCATTTGACGAGGGCTGCAGGGAGAGAGGGGTGGACAGTGGAAATAGCCGTGGGGTCATCTGTCATTAGAACGGCTCTCCCTCCCTCTCTCCCTCTCTCTCTCCCTCTCCCTCTCTTGGATGCATTCAAATACAGGTTTTTTTTTTCTCAGTGCGAGAGCAGAGTACTCTACTGAGACAGGTCTGCTCTGTCCAGCCAATCGGCTCTCCCCCTTACATTTTCGCTTTCACATAGGCCTACTTGGGCTCAGCCTGGCATAGTGAACCAACACGTCTGTTGTGTGTGTGTGTGTGTGTGTGTGTGTGTGTGTGTGTGAGAGAGAGAGAGAGAGTGAGTGAGTGCACACGTGAAGTGTGTGTCTCTTCAGCAATGTTAAAATTCCCCTTTGCAATCAGCACCACAGATGAATGGTCATTGAATGGGGCGTGGCAGTGTGCCATCCATGCCTCGGCAGCAACCCGGTGGAACTGCCCAGAGAGGCAGCCTGGTCCTCAGCTAGCTGGCCTGGCAGCTCCACGCCTGGAGGTCAAACCTGGGGGTCAAACAGACAGAGGACCAGCAGCAGGCCAACGCAGCATCTGACTCGTCTCCGGGAGGGCTGGGGGCAGCGCGGGGCATAGCGCTTACAATAACAAAGGGTGTCGGTTCCACTCCCACTGGAACCGCTAGTACACGCACACACACACACACACACTAGGGCTGCACGATTACAAAAGATAATAATTGCGATTATTTGCTTCAAAATGGTAATTGCGATTAATATTTCAAAGTAATAGCTTTAGCTCTGAATAGTTTGCATATGACCTGCTGGGCTTGAGCGACATCATCTTTTTCGTAACCACTCAGCGGGAACGCATGTGATTGGTCAGACAGCATAAGCGCCTGTGATTCGTCCGTGTAGTCCTAGCACACTCAATTCAAAGCAAAATTATTAATCACATTAATTGCGGCCTTTTGCGATTAGTTAATCGCGGAGGTCATAATCGCGATTTCGATTAATTCACGATTAATTGTGCAGCCCTAACACACTGAAATCTCAGTGCCTGCTGAACTCTGAGGAAAGTATCTAGGTGAATGGTAGCCTACATGAATGGCAGACTATACAGGACGTGTGTATGTATAATGTATCATGATATTGTAGTCTATGTAGGTCAGTGGTCTGTGCTGGCACCCTGGTAACCGCAGAGCAGAAAGGTCAGCAGAGATGAACAGGCCTTATCCAGGGCAGCAGATGTTGGGTCCTGGAGCGCTGGAGCGAGCGGCCTAGGGGCCCCGGACCTGGTGTCAGTCACACACACACACACACACACACACACACACACACACACACACACACACCCTAAATAACATCACTTTGTTAATACACAGCCTAGCCTATCAACCCCCTACTCCTTTGTTTTACTAATGCCATGTCACCCATACACCCCATACATACTGTACACACACACACATGCACTCACTCAAACACACATCTTCTTTCATGAAAAGCCAACTGTGTTGTTCATATCACAGGGCAGCCACTTCAGATGCACATATGACTGTACATCTAACCAGGGAATACTGTACCTATTATGCCATATGAATTGAGTTTGATTGACGGTAATGGAAATGAACTGGAGGTGTCCTAGGAGGAGGAGGAGGTACACGGCATACAGAGGAGACGCAACGCTCCGACCGGAGGAGCCTCAACCCTCTTATCAGTTCCTGACACCGTTACCATGGTATGATAATGAGCAAGCCTCACCCTGATATAATTACAGAATAAAAAGAATATTGCCTTTGGTGGAAATATCTCCACTGTCTAACTGTACCTCGAGGGGCCACGGGCAAAGTAAAGAATGATAAAGTAGCTGTGCATAAATTCTCATTTAGCGCGTTCCAGAACGTTCCAGAACGAGGCAGAGTGATGGTTCTAAATTCACCCAGGATGATGTATTGGAGAAGAGCTCCGGGTTCCTCAGCTCACCCCTCCTCTCCTAGACTGGAGCTACAGCCTCTTGTCATTTGACAGACTCTGTCTGAAGTCTATTGTCGTGGGAGAGACACTCGGATGTTTCGGGGGAAATTTGGTAGCTCTAGATTTTAATATCTCAGGCCCAGAATGAGGATATGTTGAGGATGATTATGGCTGTAATGAAGCACTTCAATAGGAGTGTTAGTAGTCATGATGTGGCATAGCAGCACTGGTGTATTTACTTCGTCTGTAAGCGATTCTATAAAAATACATCTTTAATTGCCTTCCCTTTCTAAATGAATCAGATTCAGAGTTTATTCGTCACATACATAATCCAACGTAGTAGTGAAATGTAACAGTCGGCTCCATAGTAGATATACACACAACAAATCTGACACAACAGACAAAAGCAATAACAGACATAAACAATATACATTCATGATGTCAGAGGGTTATTTCAGTTAAAAATAAATATAAAGTGCCTGGGGGAAGAAACTCTTCCTGAGTCTCTCTGTTTTAGCCATCAGTGAATGGTATCTCTTCCCTGAGCTGAGCAGAGAGTCCACTGCTTGGGTGAATCTCAGGATTCTTCTGGCCTTGGTCTTGCAAATGTTAAAACGGTGCACTCAATTTACACTCAATTTATAACACTAATTATTACACTCAAATAATAGGTTACAGTATATAACCACAGTTCAACCTACAGACTCCTCTATTTAGATCGTTAATGCCTAGTGTGACCTCTTTGAGTTTAGTTCCCAATGTGGGTCATTTATTACTCCTGTATGATGGCATGTCTGGTCCTGATTTGAACGGTTTCTTCACTGGTTTTATCTCTGTTCTAAGACAACCTTGAGTGTCTTGAAAGATGGCAAAAAAATAAAATGTATTATTATTATTGTTGTTATTATTATTATTATTATTGGCCTGTAGGTGTGAGCAGGGTGACATGTGTGGATGAGCAGCTGACCAGGGGCTTGCTCTAATTACCCAGCAGTCTGGAAAGTCTGGTGTTAAAACTCAACTCTGCTGTCTCCTGTCCTGTCTGGGGTAAAAACTCAGTGTCTGGGGTTAAACTCAGCTCTGCTGTGTCTCTCTGTGCGGTGACGACCTGATCGCACATTGTAACTGTTTGTGTTTCAGAGTTAAACAGGATATGTTTGTGTAGGGATTGATCCTGATTTGTAGGACAATAGGATAGGAGAAATCACTGGATGTGGGATCCATTTATGTTCTTTCAAGGCTCAATCCTTTTGGATTCGTTTCCCATTCCTAATGAATTCCTGTTCACTTCTAGGCATGTGGTTTTATTATTATTATTGTTATTAATAATAATATTATTGTTATCATCATCATCATCACCCCCCCCCCCAAAAAAAAATAAAATAAAATCAGCCTTCTCTCTCCATCATGGAAATATTTCACCAAGTTAAATTGCTCTTTTTCCCTGATAGCTCACTCTTCTACTGATATCGAGCACTAGCTCTCCAATCAGTAGAAATGTGTTTCACTTCCACTCAGAATGGCTGATCTGGTATTGAGTTGCTGGCAGAGGACCAGTCCATTGTCAGCGTGATGGCCGTGGCCATCAATTCTGTGTTGTTGTTCTTCTTCTTGTTCTGGGTAGTGGCCACTAGGGGGCAGTATGTTTCTCTGCTGTTTCTAAAAGCGCAGCGCACATTGTGGGAGGATGGAGAGATACCCATCACATTGAGGTGTCTGAAGAATGGAAAATGATGGTTGCTACAACGCAAAATTATACCTTATTGAAATTCAAATGCTAAATGAAATGCAAGCATCAGATGTGTAATAATAATAGCAGATGTGTGACTATTCTAGTTGATAAGTGTGACCAATATGAGAAAAGATTAACGATTTTTCCTCCCTCTCATTAATGTAGGCCTATCAAAGAATGGAGAGATGGTAGAGATAGCGTGAGATAACATCTTGCACAGATATGGACAATCAGTTATGAGCTATCTCATTATCACCACCGAAACCACAGATACGTTATGTTATTTAATCGAAGGAGTCAAGGAAAGTCTCTAACCATTTCACTTATAGGAAAGTCTTAAGACAGACAGACAGACAGACAGACAGACAGACAGACACACAGACAGACAGACAGACAGACAGACAGACAGATAGATAGATAGATAGATAGATAGTGTGGTATCTTTTCTTCTTAACTTTTGGGCAAAATGAAAGGACTTCAGGAGCAAAATGCGGTCAAAACATCAATTTATTGAGCATGCCTAACACAGGTCAAAACTTCGGCAATACTAAGGTTCTTTTACGAGGTGGCGAGCTTATATACTTGGCTTCAGGCCAAGATCACATGATGACCAAATTTGCATACAAGGGATGTACATTAACACAGATCTGGTCAACTAGTCTTGTAATTGGTCAACAGGTCACTGAGCTCTGCCCCCCTCCGGACATGGGGGCAATCAAGAATTCTTCCTGTGTCCTGCTTAGATCACGTTTCAACTGTAGACGAGGTGTTATCTTTATTGACCCAGAGGACAAAGGACTGTTTACTCAGGACAGGGCCTCTGTTGTAATCTACATGTTAGGTTGCTTGTAATTACAGAGTTCTACCTAAAGTGAAGTTTATTCATTATTCTTAGTAAACTGATTACTACATGAGAGTAATACAAATGTATTGATGTAATACAGTATAAAAATATACTACAATAGATAGATAGATAGATATTCAACATCTTTAATTCCTGAGGAAAGACTATACGGCTGGAGAGTTCTTCAGGATGAGCAGGACTTGAGAAAAAGATGAGGTCAAACTCAGTGGGTGCGTTAAGTAGCTGAGCGCTCAGTGAGCAGAATTCACTTAACAGGTTGCTCAGTAGGCTACGCTCAAACTGAGCTGCTCAAGTGAGCAGTTTTGAACTACGATCAGTCTGAGCCAAACAATCATCATCATCACCTGGGCAAAAAAAAAAACAAGGATGGATGTCGAAAGGATGCTCGTTACACATGATTGACAACAGGTGAAAGGTTTCCTAGAAACCCAGCGCTTAGAGCAGACCGTTAAGTGGGTCATTCAGAGTGAGCGCTCAGCTAACGCACCCAGTGTCTATAGCTATAACAGTACCAGTAGAACCGCAACTCTTTTCCCGTATAGCTGGACGATGTGAATCAAACACAAGGTCCTGGGAGCTCATAAGGAGGTCGTTCCCGCAGACAGCCTGGACTCATTACAACGGTTTGGAGAGACGCAAGAACCGACAGCAGGGCCTGTACTGGTGCCGGGCAGCTCTGGGTCAGTCACAATCAAGGAGCAACAACCCCCCTCCCCTCCCCTTGTTGTTAAAGGAAGAAGGAAAAACAACCATTTCTTGCTGAAACTTCAAACATACAAAAAAGAAGCCTTGTGCTCGAGTCCTCTCCCAAAGAAAATGTCTTGATATCCGGGGCGGTATCTTCTCCTGTAGGCAAACCATGAACCTGCACTTCTTTTTGTTTGGAAAACAGGAGAATACCACGTTTTTAGATGGAATAGCCTACATTTGAAGGGGAAAAGAATCCAACTGTTTCCGTTTGATGGAGGTCTATTTTCTCCTAAGCATATTCTCTGTTAGGTTGAATAGCTGACAATGCTCACACGACACTATATCTCTATAATTGTCTGTATTCCTTTTGTATTGAATTGTATTATGTGCCAGTGTTTATTTTCTGTGCTAGACTTTCATTCATACGTTTTATTTTCTGTAGTGTTTTTTTTGTTCTAGCATCCATATGCATTTTCATAAGAGGCTTACTGTATAGGCTACTATACTCCAGTTCAGCGCTTCTTTGGCTCTTGAAGGCTTCTCTTGGTATGATCGTACTGGCCGCTTCGCCCTTTTTAACCGTGGATAGGAATGCCTGTGCTAACCTAACCTAACCTAACCACAGAAGTTGAATGCACATTGTGCAAACTGCACATTGTGTCCTGCGTATGCTTGGTAACACATGTATATTCGTACAGTAGTTAATATTGTTGGTTTTGTACCTGGAAAACGCCTTTAAAAGTTTTAAATTTGTCCTAATGCTCTGGGATTATACCATGTTGGATCATACACGTTCCTAGTCTTAGGCCTTTGTCTAATAATTATGGTTCTTACACGGGTTGATTCACACTAATTCCCTGAAAACACACAACAACGCGGTGTAAACAGACCTTTTTATTTTTATTTTTTTACACAACAACCATGATGGAAAGCTTGTGAGCGTGTTGGACGAAGCTTGGAACCCGACGGGGGTCACGTGACCGGGCGGCTGGCGCGTGCCCAGTGTTGCAGGCGGCGGCTGGCCTAGCGGCTGGCGGACACCAGGGAGCAGCATCTGGTCCCCGGGTTTTTGTAGAACGCGCGGCGCCCGTGGCGCTCCGGGCCTCGCTGGCCGAACATCTGTCTGTGGAGCACAGGCTGCGTGAGCGCCTGCCAGCGGGCGGGCGGGCGGGAGGACGTCCTTGAGGAAGGTGTCGGTTATTATCGTTAATATCTCTCTTATCTCTCTCAGTCATCTCTCTGTCCCTCTCTGTCTCTCTCCACCTCTTTCCGTCTCCCTGTTTCTCTCCCTCTTTATCTGTCTCTCTCCCTCCCTCTCTCTGTCTCTCTCGGTCTCTCTCCTTGTCTCTCTGTCTCTGTTTCTCTCTCTTTCTTTCTCCACCTCTCTCTGTTTCTTTCTGTCTCTCTGTCTCTCTCGCTGCAATTGTAATAGTCCTCACCCATTCTCTCTGTCCCTACACTGTAAAGACAGGCCTATGCACACCATGGGTATGAAAAACCTCAAGAAGGATTGAGGAGGATTAGATGGTTGTGTTGAGAAAGTAGGCTAACCTACTCAACCATGTGAAAATACTAAAACAATTAGATTGGCTGATATCTGATACCTGATGTGGAAAGAAAGAGTCAAGATGGCGGCGGATGATGGAGAACAGGTGAATGCTGAAGAATGACTTCGCATCTACCATGTTGTAACGTTTAGCCTACTGTTAAACCAAAGAGATGTATTGAGGGCTGAGGAAGCTGGGCTGCAGTAGCTATTTGGGATTCCTTTGTCTCGGTAAGGGCTCATCACAAACATTGTTCTAAACAACTTCTAAAATGCCCATTTATTGTCAATAGGATCAGCGTCTATATATTCCATTTTCTATACAACGTAGGCCTACACTGCTGCGTGCGCTGAAAATCAGACGCCAGGCTATTCCAGTGCAATATGTATACAACAAGGTATCAGGCGCTCGATCTCTCCCTCTATACTGTGGCAGTAGAGGTCACGTTATCTACGCCGCTATATTCAGTGTCACATCCATGCGTTACGCGCCTGTTTGTGTGAAAACATCATTCCAGCCCTGGAGCGCGAGGGAGACGAATGTGTGACTGATAGACGGATGCGTTCCCGCTCATTGGCATTCTGCGCGAGCGTCCAGATTAGAGCGATATGCATCAGCGCGCAGCAGTGCACGAGCGCGCGACTATGGAAGCGGGGTCGACGGAGTAGGCAGGTGTAAAAAACGCGTACGTGTACTTCGGTGACAGGAAGGAAGGATCTCGAAACGCGCGAGATGGAAAACAGACAGGTTAATTGTAGCACCTGGCCTCCACTGACCTGTCTTCTGAATGATTATTTTCGAACATGCTTTCATACACTACTTCAAAGTGAAGGAATTCTGTAGGCTAGGCTACTCTCCGTTTTCAGGCTAACAACAAAGTCTGTCAAAGTCTGAATAATCCGTCGTGGTCGCAGCCTGTAAAGTGCAAGTGCACGATGTGTGCAATATATATATATATATACAGGCTGCGACCACAACAAATTATTCAGACTTTGACAGATTTACATGGGTGGTCATCCTTCTCTACGACTCTACTGTATTGTTTTGCACCCACAAAACACACATGCACACACACACACACAACATAACACAACACAGCCCCTGTAAGCGCCCCGACGCCGCGCCCCTTTGCCCCGTCGAAGCGAGCCGAGCGCGGCGACAGATGGCCGTCTCTCCCACAATGCCGTGCGGTGGCAGATGCAGACAGAAGAGGTGACAAACACTCTGCAGGTGTCTGTCCCTCCCGCAAGAGGGGGGGATTGTGGTGGGGGGAGGGGACAGAACAGAGGGACAGGGAGCACCTTGCGTGCTGATAGGGCGGGCGGGGGAGGGGGGGGGCTAACTGACAGTAGAGGACAACCCTGTGGCAGGAACTGTTTCCTCGGGCCGGGCGGCGGTCAGCGGGACGCCACGTTCTGGAAACGTTTCTGGTAGAAAATGTGTTAGGAGGTACAAAACAACACCCTTCATCCATATCTCATTGAATAAAAGAAGGATAGAGCGCCGGGATGTGGTTCTGGTTCTGGGCTCTGTCTGCCGGGCCAGCATGGTGGGCCATCTTGCCGGCTGCCCAGATGAGCAGACTGGTCAGAGGCCCAGGTGAGCTGGCTGGTCAGGGGCCCAGGTGAGCAGGCTGGTCAGGGGCCCAGGTGAGCAGACTGGTCAGGGGCCCAGGTGAGCAGACTGGTCAGGGGCCCAGGTGAGCAGGCTGGTCAGGGGCCCAGGTGAGCAGACTGGTTAGGGGGCCAGGTGAGCAGGCTGGTCAGGGGCCCAGGTGAGCAGGCTGGTCAGGGGCCTCCAGAAGCCGGCGCTGACCAGATGTCAGTGTTGCCACGGGGCACGCAAGGCAGGCAAACACACGCACGCACACACACACAAACACACACACATGCACGCACGCACACAAACACACACACACACATACTCCCACACATACACACACATACGCACGGGTGCACACACGCACATATGCACACACACACGAACGGGTGCACGCACACACGTGCACACACATACACACAGACACACACACAGACACATACACACACACACACGCAGACACACACACACAACAGAGGGACAGGCCAGTGAGCGAGGAGAGGGGATAAGAGATGTGTGGTTTCATGCAGGAACAGGGAGAGGGGTTATAACTCACACGCACAGCACAGTCATATACAACCCTCTTCACTTTGGAAACGCACATAAATGTCACCAATAAATTCTCCTCATTTTTTCCAGGGGAGTTGAACTGTCTCCCACCAGCTCCGGTTCTGCTCTATACTGTCCAGTGACCAGATGTTGCAGAGGTGATTTGGTAACACATGTTGACCACCCTAGCCTTTTGCACCCCCCCCCCCCCCTCCCTCCCCGCCCACCCCGAGCTAACTTCTCATTTCCCAAAGTCCAGGCTTTAGTTTGCTGGGCTAGCGTGGTCCAGGAACACGTAGAGGTGCTTGTGTTCAAACGCCGTTAGCCTGACATACTGAGACCAACCCTTCCTTGCGCAGAACGACTGTAGAACTGAAGGTGGCGCATTGTTCCCCTCTGTGAGCGGCTCATCGTTCCCCTCTGTGACCGGCTCATTGTTCCCCTCTGTGACCGGCGACCCGTAAATCACTACTCCAGCCTGACTGAGGGAAGACAGAGGCTCAGCCCTGCGTAAATATTTATTCAGCATCAATATCATTAGGCAGCGCCATGAATCATGTCAAACGCATCCGACCATCGCTCACACACACACACACACACACACACACACACACACACACACACACACACACAGGCACACACATACACACGAACACACACACACACACACAGGCACACACGCACGCACACACACACGCACGCACACACGGTTGAATAATACAGAGAGAACAGCTTGGTCAAACATTTGTTTTAGATCGGGGAGGCTTCTGGGACGGAGACGGACAATGGATGGACGGATGGATGGAGGGAGAAGGAGGAGGACAAAACCAAGAGAAGATGAGGAGGAGCAGGAGGAGTAGAGGGGAAGGGAGGAGCAGGGGAGAGGAAGGAGGGTGAGATGAGAGGAGGAAGAAGAGGAGGAGCAGGAGGAGTAGAGGGAAGGGAGGAGCAGGAGAGAGGAAGGAGGGAGAGATGAGAGGAGGAAGAAGAGGAGAGTGGGAGGTGGCGGAGGAGAACAAGGTGGAATGGAAGGGAGAGAAGAGGAGGAGGAGGAGGAGCACGTTTAGCGGGCGTGTCACCTCCCACAGCGCAGGGACTCCTGCTGTCGCAGGGTGGGAGACGAGAGAGGGAGAGCCACTGATTGGACGCAAGAGGATTCCAACGGAATTTGAACATGTTCCGGAAGCTTAATGAAATCTGGCAAAAGGAGGGGGGTGGTGAGGTAGGTAAAGATTGAAGAGAAAGAGAGAGAAAGAATGAGTCAGAGAGAGAGAGAGAGAGAGAGAGTCCCTTGACCTGGCAGGGTTATCCTCTCTCACACACCTGCTCTGCAGATAAAGAGCCCAGCAGCCGGGCTAAGCTGCAGGGCCTCGGGGGCAAGCTGGCCAAGGAGGCTAACATGTGTTACTGCATGACAGGACTGAACACAGAGAGAGAGAGAGAGAGACTAGGACTGAACAGGGAGAGAGAGAGAGAGAGACTAGGACTGAACTGGGAGAGAGAGAGAGAGAGAGAGAGAGAGAGACACTAGGACTGAACAGGGAGAGAGAGAGAGAGAGAGACTAGGACTGAACAGGGAGAGAGAGAGAGAGAGAGAGTCTACTGAACAGAGAGAGAGAGAGAGGTTAGGACTGAACAGAGAGAGAGAGAGAGAGAGAGAGGTTAGGACTGAACAGGGAGAGAGAGAGAGAGAGAGGTTAGGACTGAACAGGGAGAGAGAGAGAGAGAGAGAGAGAGAGACACTAGGACTGAACAGGGAGAGAGAGAGAGAGAGAGACTAGGACTGAACAGGGAGAGAGAGAGAGAGAGAGAGTCTACTGAACAGAGAGAGAGAGAGAGGTTAGGACTGAACAGAGAGAGAGAGAGAGGTTAGGACTGAACAGGGAGAGAGAGAGAGACACTAGGACTGAACAGGGAGAGAGAGAGAGAGACTAGGACTGAACAGGGAGAGAGAGAGAGAGAGAGGTTAGGACTGAACAGGGAGAGAGAGAGAGAGAGAGTCTACTAAACAGAGAGAGAGAGAGGTTAGGACTGAACAGAGAGAGAGAGAAAGGTTAGGACTGAATAGAGAGAGAGAGAGAGAGAGAGTGTAGGTCATTTGAGGCCAGGGTTCAGGAATGATTCATATTCATCACAGTAAAATCAGGGAATGGTTTGTAATAACACATATAAAGAAAAGTGAATTTGAATGAGTTTCAGGAAGCATTTAATTGGCTGTGTGCATACGGGTGTGTGTGAGTGTTTGTTGTGTGTCTCTGTGTATATGTGGCTGTATAGTGTACTTTGGGTGTGCGTATCATTCCGACTTCCATTCACTAGGGGATTGCCATCTCCGATCAGAGTATCTCAAAGAATCACAGAATAAAACGTCCATATCCTATCAGACAAACTTTACCCAGAATTCACTTCTCTTCCTCTGAGCCTTGGCTCGCTGCCCGCATTGGTGTAATAAAAAATTCAGCATAAACTATTCATTTTGCGAACTGATAAATATTCTCTAATCAGGAAGAGAACTTGACATGCCCATGGGGCTTTCTGTTTCATTTATGACTTTTATTAATACATAAATATCAAAATAAAATCATTTTATAG
>NC_140254.1:11109426-11129426 GCF_949987555.1 Borostomias antarcticus
TGTAGTTAAACACTGTATTCACAAAGCTGTCTAGCTGAGTAAGCCTGACTTTTTAGCCTCTCTTACTCTGAAATGTAATTTAATGTAATGTATTGCTTTATAAATGTTCTTAGCCGGTAGACAAACATACTCCAGGAGCTTGCTCGATCGCCTTGTTGAGAGGGGTCAGGGAAGAATTTTTACAGCTCACTTATCTGGCCCCTGGGTGATACTGTTTTTTTTGCTTCCCTCTGGAATATGTAGAGAGTGGGTCGTATGCCCACCTCCCTTGTTCTCTGTAAAGCGCATTGTGTTGCCTCTGGGTATGAAATGCGCTATACAAATAAAGCTTTGATTGATTGATTGATTGATTGACTTGTGCACAAAGTAAAAACCTGGAAAGCTTCTTTTTTTTTTTTACGTTCCAGATTTAAAGAGTCTCAGGTTTTACTCGTTGCAAAAGTCAGGCTTTCTCAGTTAGCCAGCTTTGTGAAACACCCCCCTGAACATCACTGAGACGCCACATTCTTTCCTATCTGTTGAAATCTACTGTATGGACCCGGAGGGATCTGAACCCACAACCTCAAGTTATAATAATGGGCTTTCATCATTAGAGAGCTTCCACAGTTATATTGAAAGGTGCTGATTATACATTTTTAGAATAAAACTAGGGGAAATCATTTTGAGTAATATTCGTAATCTTACGCTCTACTTTCTCTAAATAGAACTGTATAAAAACAAGCTTTAATGAAGATGTACTACATGTACGCACATACGCACACATACGCACACATACACACACACATACACACACATACACACTCATAATTGTTCCACTGGCTCTTAATCTACATTTTTACATGCTACTTAGTTTCACTTATTTATGTGTGTATGTGCATGCGTGTATGTATTGGTAGGCTATGTATGTGTATGAGTTTGTGTGCGCATAATGTGCATGTGATCAACCATTGGCTCTTTTTCAGCATTAAAAAGGGGTGTGGGGGGGACTGTGAGTTCTCCTACCCACGGGAACCCTGGAGAGGAGCAGGGTAGAGGTAGAGATGGGGGTGGTTTTTCATCATGGACTCCTCTGGGTTTTTCCACAGATCTCTCTCTCTCTCTCTCCTCCCCTTCCTCCCTCACCTGCTGAGTAGGATAGAGTGTGAGATGACATTTAAAGTCATGTCTCCTTTGTCCTTGGCCTATAGGTGTCTAACTCGGAGTCCTTGCCTCCCAAGCTCCGTCCCCACAACTGTCTACGTCCTCTAGCTCCGCCCCCACCACTGTCTACGTCCTCTAGCTCCGCCCCCACCACTGTCTACGTCCTCTATTCTCTCCCAAGCTCCGCCCCCACCACTGTCTACGTCCTCTATTCTCTCCTCTCCACTCTCACACTCAGTCTTCCTTCACTAAATCTCTCTATCAGCCGCAGTCTCTGGTCTCACACCCTTCCCTTCTCACTGTCCTCTCCTCTCCCCCATTTCCTCTCCTCTCCTCCCTATCTCCTCTCCTCTCCTCTCCTCTACCTCCCTATCTCCTCTCCTCTACCTCCCTATTTCCTCTCCTCTACCTCCCTATTTCCTCTCCTCTCTTCCCCTATCTCCTCTACCCCCTATCTCCTCTACCTCCCTATCTCCTCTCCTCTCCTCTCCCTCCCTATTTCCTCTCCTCTACCTCCCTATTTCCTCTCGTCTCCTCCCCTATCTCCTCTACCCCCTATCTCCTCTCCTCTACCTCCCTATTTCCTCTCCTCTACCTCCCTATCTCCTCTCCTCTACCTCCCTATCTCCTCTCCTCTCCACCCCTACCGCCCCCCCCCCCCTGGTCTCACACCCTTCCCTTCTCACTCTCCTCTCCTCTCCTCTCCTCTCCTCTCCTCTCCTCTCCTCTCCTCTCCTCTCCTCTCCTCTCCTCTCCTCTCCTCTCCTCTCCTCTCCTCTCCTCTCCTCTCCTATCTCCTCTACCCCTATCTCCTCTACCTCCCTATCTCCTCTACCTCCCTATCTCCTCTCCTCTCCTCCCCTATCTCCTCAACTTTCCCATGTCTGTTTCCCAGTCCAGGGAGACAGGAACTGCACCCCCCCCCCCCCCCGCCACACACACTCAGCCCAGCCGGAGCAGAGACGCTGCCCCACAGTCCCTTAACAATGTCATTCTGTGGGGAAGGCTATTAGCGATTACCCCTGGCCCGGCTGCCCGGAAGATAACCTTGTGTTCCCTAATTTAATATCAACACTTCCACTGTGTCTCACTGCGTTAACAACGCACACAAACAGGCCGCGTCCGCGTCCCCCAAACCCTGTCCCCCGGTCCCCCAAGCGAAAGAAGGAGAGAGATAGAGGAGGGATTACAAGATAGCGGATTCCCGCAGTGTCGCAAATCACCCCGATGGCTCAGAGTGCACGGACGTGGGAAAAAAAACAGGTTTGTGAAAGATTCTGTGAGATTTAAAGCGACAAATTTAACTCTGGGCAGCACATCACAGGGCGGCCCATCTTTTAAAGGCCTTATTTGGAATAGTTTGTTTGTTTAACCCTTTTATTCTTCCCATGGACCAGAGTAGCCAAACAAGTGTCACATATTGGGTCAAATACCCCCCCAAAAAAGTGTTGTGAAAATTCTGTCACACCCAGTTTGATTTAAAGTTGGGGGTGGGGGTGGGGGTGGGGTGTACAGCATTTAGTAGCAGAACTCTTTGGAATGCAATCCCACGCTCTGTCCCTGGACGCATTTCTATCTGGTGTCGGCTATCATGGCGTCGGGAGGAGCAGGCGGATTTCTCGGCCCTATCACTCACTGCCACTCGCGCTCGCCGGCATTACCACCAGTTTATCTCGTCACCCGCAGCCCGCGCTGGGGCCGACGCCCCCTCCTCCAGGCTGCCTTACTAATAACCAAGGCCTGTACTCCTTATCAGGCCCTCTCCACCTCCGCCTGTGATCAAAGACCCAATTAACAGAGCAGGGAAAGGTGAAGCATTCTAATAATAGAGACAGCTGTTTTTCTCCGTTTGAAAAAATCCATTTGTATTGTTATCGGCCGAGAGCAGATCCCAGACCAGCGCTTAGTTCAGGCCCTGTCCACGGCCCAGCGACACTTGATAAAAGGAGTGAGAGGGAGAGAGAGGGAGACAGAGAAAGAAATAGACAGAGAGAAAGAGAGAGAGAGAGAGAGAGAGAGAGAGAGAGAGAGAGAGAGAGAGAGAGAAGAAGAAAAAGCACCAGGTCAACAATGAACTTGGCAGGGAGAACGACAGGAGAGCCCCAACTCATCCCCCAGAGCTGTAAGTGTGGAGATAAAGAGGTCCTTAAAAGACAAGCACCTGCAGGCCCTGGAAGTGCATGGTCACTCACTTCTTCTGCCGTTCACTTTGATTGAACAAAATAGGAGGTGTGTGTGTGTGTGTGTGTGGGGGGGGGGGGGGTAATTTGAGATTATATGTGTTGTCTTGGAGGTCGGAAATCTGGGGGTTAATTGGGACTGTGCTGGGGAAGCGGCTAAACACGCTAAATAGCCCCGCCGACATCACTAATCTAATATGTTGACAAAGTATGTCACCTCTTTCAGTGTCAACTGTACCCTCTACCCCTCCTCACCTGTACCCTCTACCCCTCCTCACCTGTACCCTCTACCCCTCACACAGCAGGGCCGTGCCCCTTAGCAGAGCGCCTTCAGTCAGCTAGGCAGGAAGCAGGAAACTGAACCAACCAATGTTAGCTAGGCCTGGAGAGATGCTATTGTATTTTGATAATTTTTTTTAGGATATGTATTGTATTTTGATAAATTTTTGGGCACCAGTATTTTGTATTTTATTTTGATACACTTATTTGAGGGGTATTTTGTATTTTGTATCAAAATACATTTTTATGTATTTTTGCCCATCTCTGCTAATGCCTACTCAGGCGTTGTAGGCTACTGTTTGTATTTCAGACACAATTTTATGATTTTTTAATTTAAGAAGTTTTAAAGAGGGCCTCATGTATTTGTCATTTGTCTCCTTCCTCCCCCTCAAAATCCCCCGATCCAATGTAATTGTCCAAATCTGTAATTGATTGATTGATTGATTTTTTTTGATTTTTAAGACAGGGACAAGGTACAGTAGATGATAATTGGAGAAGGTGTCCGGATGATCCATATTCCTATGTTTTCAATTGACATCTGACACCACTGTCACTTTCTGCCACCAGTTCGGCACGTGCAGAACGGCCAAGGACACTGAACGGCCACTGCACTAGTTGGTAGAAATTGTCTTCACCAGAAATGCAACCTGTTTATACAGTAAACTGCCATTTCTAGATCATTTTTTTATGGAAAGGACAACGTATGTCTGGTAAAACCCGTGATTTTACCATTTAACAGAGCCCTATCATAAGTAGGGGTCCAATAAAATAATTGCAAGACAGTGTAAGTTGTTGCGAGTTGGATTCCATTTTTCAGATAGAGCACTGTTGTAACTACTGCGGGTGGGCTGATACACAGACCTCTGTCAGACCACCCTATGCTGTTCTTCTCCATCTGATGTCTCCCTTTTAACATCAAACCAATGCCCTCTGATGCCATTATATGAGGGGGGAGGTTGGGCTACCAGGCCTCTCCCCCTACCTCCCAGTATGTCTGCTCACTCCAGGCAGACCAAACTACTATTACCAGCTAGCTGTGAGACTGATCAAGGGCCCAAAGAGACCCCAGGACCCTGGACTTCAAAGATACTGTGGACTGATATAATGGCTGAGGAACTCACTCTTCACTGAGGATTCAGACCCGAGAGCTAAGGGCTCAGAAAAATACTGTCATTAGCTCATGATTTGAGGCAGAAACCATAAAGAAAATCCAGAAGAAAATATCAGGCGAAAATGTATTACAAAGTAGACTGAGAAGCAGCAGTCCCTGGTAAAATGTTGAATGACTACTTTGCCACCAACATTTTGGGAGGGTTGAAATATTAGAGTAAATCATTTTAAAGATCTTGAATTGGACACACACCTGGTCAGAGAGAGTGTTTTTCTGTAGTAATGCTTCTGAGAGCCCCTACTGAGTGGCTTTCAAAAGGAACATGTTTTGTTATTAGCATATTGGCGAACTTCATGATGGGCCCCACAGTGACATTTTTCGAAAGTGTTTCCACAGGTAATATGATGTTAGAAGTTGCATCAGTCAGCTTTCATATCTTAACAAGAAGAGTTGGATGTTCATCTCAGTGCTGCACACTGCGCAGCACACAGTATCACTATGGACATGGATTCATCTCTACGCTTGCAACTTTAGTGTAACGAAACAATAAACAAATAACAATACTTGGCAACTAATGTAAATGTGAAACGGTGTAATATCGCTCTTTTTTGGATAATACAGTAGCTCTGGTCTATGTCGTATGAGGCAAGGGTGCGCGCTCAGATCCATTACATTCTCAACCTGTCATGTTACAAATAGAACACAAGTCAAGTCTCCAAGGCAGGTATTAACATATTTATTACACCGTAAAGAGAACAACAATACCAGAATTATACTGCAAAGATTCACAGACTGACAGACCATAGATTACAGCCCAAAAAAGAATATTTAAAATAAAACAAAAACTAAGAAAATAAAAAAATAAAAGAGAATTTAAACAAGAAACCACAGTTCTGACATAGTAGACTCAAAATCTCTAGAGTATCCTGGTCCCATGTGATCAAACGCCACTGGAGATCAGTCTAATCTGTGGTTCGTGTTTGAATTAAGTATTGCACAACAACTTCAAATCATTTGAGTTTTTCACAATAAATTTCTCAGAGACGCCCCCCCGCCCCCCCAACCCAAAGTTCCATTTCCCCAAATCATACTTATTTGCTCTTCAACTTCCCAAGTCCATTTCCTCAAAGTTTTCTTCACAAATTAAATTATATTGTCCCCTCAAACCAATTATGAAAAGCAGGCATGCGTAAGTTCACTAGCCTTCAAAAACCTTTTGAACAAGCTGAGTATTTTGAAAATTGATCCCCCTATCAATTCCAATCTAACCGAACTCGACAAGCTTTTAGCGTGTCGTTCAACAGAGAAAAAGAGAAGGGAGAAGAGGAGGGGGAGAAGAAAGAGACAGTACAACATTTCTCATCTGCGACCAAAATGCTTGTATCTTAAAAATGGAGCCATCGCTCAGCACAATTTGATCTGTTAGATTCACAAATCAAACTCTTAATGTATCCTAGAAACCTACGTGACAAGCATAAAGGAACGTAACAAAAACATTTTTTCAGTTGTTTTTTTCTCATTTTATTTTATTCGTTAAGTTTTTTATGAGGTCTGCATTGTTACCAAGTAGTGATATGGTTTTGCAGCTGTATGAGCTTCAACTTTGGGTTTATTTCCTGTCCGCTTGTGCCCATTTGGTTCGACTAGACCAGTGTCTGCTCAGTGACTGGTGCTCTTATCGTGCTGTAAGAGGTAGTGAGGCTTTCTGCCACCGAGGAATTTGTAGCAAAACAGACATAGAGATAAGAGAAAAGAGAGGAGGGATATATGTCGAGCATTTCAAGGACTCGTTAAGCAATAAGGTTCTTTCTTCATGTTTTTACCCAGGTTTGCCCTGATAACAATGAACACACACATCTTGTTTTTATACTTTTCAATACAACACACTAGTGTTAAAACAGCTTTGCTGCTTCTTCACAGCTTCTGAGGAGTGGTGAGAGGGTGTCAGACACCTTTTTGGATTATTTAACCCTTAAGAGTCAAGAACACAGGTTTTTCTATGAGAGAGAGAGAGAGAGAGGTGAGGGAGAGACTCCCAACATTCCAGAACCTATGTAGAACTTACTCACCGCAAGGTCAAAGGTGAAATACGCTTGTACGTAGCACCAAAGTGGTGGGGGGTGAAGAGTGTTCTGTGTGCATCAGGATAAGTGCTCTTTCTGTCAATCATCGAGGTTTGTTTGCCTTATGTGGGAGTGGCAACGTTTAGAGACGAGGACATTGTTATATGTATGTAATCTCACTGACATGAGCTGATAGTACAAACATAAAAAACCTGGCAGTGGTGCTCATATGACAGTCTGGCATCAAATGTCCCCTTTGAGGGGTCATGACCTCAATTGCTTAAAGCTGATGTGAGGTCTCTGGTCTGGCGTTGGTGGAATGAAGGAAAAGCACAACACATTGACCCGGGGGGAAACCTCACAGATGCACCTCAAGACCTCCACGGGCATGGACAGCAGTTCTCATATGCCACCCTTGCTATTATTGCTCCTGTTAAAATGTAAGACATCCATTCTGCAGTGCTTTGAAAAGCATTTCTTAGTTTCACCACAAGCTGGGCAGGGCTGATCATGCTTCTAGACAGGAAAGGGTAAAAGTGAGAGTCGGAAACTGGTTTCCCCCCAATGAAAGCTTGGGGAACGTAAATAACCATGCATTTGTGAGAACAAACCTCTTTTTTTCTTCCTTTTTAAAAAATCTTTAAGTCAGGATTTGGTCCTTGGTGTCAGTCTTTGGCTGTCTTCCATGTGTTTAACTCTTGTGTTAATACTGTGTGTGTTACCTGGTGCTCTGCAATGTTAAAGCTGTCAATCAGAATCTACACCTCTGCATTTGGAAAGTTAGTTTTGTAGAGTTTTTAAACATTTTTTTTTCTTATTTTTTTCCCTTTTGTAAAAAATAACAACAAATACTTCAACGAACGTTCAGTAATGTGCATGCACTGTCTGTAACTATTTAAAGGAAAGTTATGAACTCTTGTTATCATGTTCAGAAAAAAAAACATTATTAACAATAGGTGGATTGTGTTTACACATTTCCAGCTTTACAAAAAAAAGAAATGCACAGAGCAGGTACGCTAGCACTACATACAAAATCAGTAAGTATGGCTCTATTATACCCAAAAACAAGTTTGCCAGAAGAAGCATGCCGAGATAACCTGTGACAGTGCAAACACATGTATGTACGTCCCTTGTACAAAAACATTTAGGTTAGCATTCCGTGAAACATGCTAGTTCTCAGAAAAGATCAGACTGAAGTAGCAGCTCTGAGATATAGCTTGTCTTTTCTCGAGGACAAACAAAATAAAAATAAACATGTTTTTTTTTCCTTCGTGAAGTACGCTACAGGGGAAGTACTACTCTGTGAAGTACACTACGGGGGCACTACCACTTACACACAGAAATAGAAAAGCAGCTCAGAAATGTTACACTTCTTTTTTTTCTCTTTTTGCACCGCTAGAGAGGGATATGGGGCCTATAAAGTTGACTGGTTAAAGTACGATGTATCGCCACAAGCGTCCAACACATTTACAATAAATTACCATTTCTGACGCCACAGGACAGATGTGTTAAACACTGTGAGATCTACAAAGGGGAAATAATAATATGGAGGATAAATATTGGCGGAGCTAGATTTGGGCAAGACTGGAGAGGCTCTACGCTGTCCAAAAGTCAGGGGACAAAGATCTTCCAATGCATTAGGGGTATTGTAGTGTTTCAGCCCTTGGTTGCCAGTGGCTATCATAGTGAGGTTCTGACAGTCTTGCACTGGTGGGCCAATGACTTGGTTTCCTGTTTGAGCGCTTCCTGTCTTGGAAGCACTCAGAGATGCTCTGGAGAACATGTGCTATAAGGTCAGGGTTTGTATCACATCCAAGGTGGTTATTCTTCCTTTTCACCCTTACATCCTTCAGTGTGACAGCTTTTATGTTTCTCAGCCCATTGACCTGGATATGATTACAAGTCAGAGAGAGGGAGAGAAAACAGCTGGGTTTCTTTAGAATCTGGTGCACATCTGCTCCACTCTTGTGGAGGTTTGAGGAGTCTTTAACCCAGAGATTCTGTTCACCCTTCTGGCCAAAAGTGTCCACGCTGTTCTCTCCAGTCCGCCTGTCTGTCCGCCTGTCTGTCTGTCCGCCTGTCTGTCTGTCTGTTCGCCTGTCTGTCCGTCTGTCTGTCCATCCACCTGTCTGTCTGTCCGCCTGTCTGTCTGTCCATCCACCTGTCTGTCTGACTGTCTGTCTTTCATGGCATTTCTATCTGTTGTCTTTGTCACAGACTATTGGGGTGTTTATCTTCCTACAGTAACAGCTACAGGTACGTCTTGTAGTAATCCCTTGGTATGTTGTTTGGTAAAGTGTCTTTTATGAGGTCTACTAGTTTCATATCCCAGGTAAAGTAAATAGGAATAAAAACATTTTGGGAGGTCAGATATACTTGTCTGGAGTTAACCACTGTTTCTGCTCAGTCTCATCTTTATGTTCATATTTACAGGAAACGGAATATAAGCAATGATGACATCTTCAACAACAACAACAACAACAACGACAACAACGACAACATAGACAACGATAATAGCGATAGTAACGATTAAAAGACAATTAATAATTAAAAACAAAGAATATCTTTGCGTTCTTTAAATCATTAAGTCAATATGACCTGATATGAAGCTCTTCCTGCTTTGTGGTCACTACTCCCTCCAAGATAGATAGGTCGACGCCATCTCTCTCCATAAGCATGTTAGCTTTAGCGTTAGCGTCTTTGAATAAGTGAGGCAATTGAAACTGTCATGATGGGGAGTAGGGCGACAAGGGGGGGGGGGGCGGGGGTTAGGGTCCCCCGGTGATGGGATGTCGTGTTTTTTTTTAGCGCGCCGCGGCCTCCAGGGTGGAAGAGGGCGTGCCCGGGGTGGCCGAGCGCGGGGTGGCGTTGGCGGGCGGGGTGGCGGCCGGGCTCCCCGCCCCGCTGCTGGGTGTGGCTGAGGAGGAGCTGACGGGGGCGGGGGTCTCGGCCCCCGGGGCGCCGCCCCCCCCTCCCCCTCCCCCCGCCTGCTGCTGGGCCTGCAGGGTCTGGCCACACACGTGGTGGTGCTTCTCCCAGTCCTTGTGCTGGCAGAACGAGCCGCAGTAGCGCGCTGTGTTGCAGCCGCTGCACGTCTCGCTGGCCTTGCGCCCGCAGTTCCAACAGCTCTACACACACACACACACACACTGGCTTACAATCCTGCAACGCCTTTTATGATACAATTAAACTCATAGGTGATAATAATTATGTTTATTTATATACCACGATGTCTTGATACACGCATTACATTAAGTCACAGTTATTTAGCCCCCTAGACACTTTTATCCAAAGCGAGTACTACTACTCTCACCACAAGTGCATCTCCTTTCTAAACAAGTGACTAAAGGCGTAATCTAGTGTTAACGGCCAAGTGCAAGAGTAGCAAAAGAAAAATATAATGGGTGCTTAAGAGGGAGGATATATATATTGTTTAGCCTGTTCATATATAAAATAGTGTGTGTATTAAGACATTGTGGTTGCTTATATGAGCATTCATCTCTATAACATTAGTAATTTAAAAAATGCACAATAAGTCCATTCAATGAAAGTAGTCAAGTGTACCTGTACTACTCACCAGAAATCAGAAGTGCATCTCTTTCTAAACAAGCATCTAAGAGCCTAAACTAGTGCTATTAATAAAATAAATCCTCTCAGATAATATCTAAAATAGATTTGGATTAGATTAAAAGAGGTTTTATCAAAGCAGAAGCCTGCAGGATGAACTGCAAGGGAACAATTGCCACACGCTAGATGACTGCAGCCCAGCGCTGAGATCAAACCCTGGTTCAGATTACACTTAAGGCCTCTTTGTGTACGTCTCTAAGTTCAAAGAGGGGGCCGTTATGACAGAGGCTGGGTTCTCCGGCAGAGTTCTAAACAGCTTCTGAACCTTCCCTGGGGAGGGGCCCCTCGTAAACACGGCTCTCACAATCACAGTCAGATGTGAGCTGGCGTTGCCGTGCTAACTGATTAAACGTTGAGGTCTCTGACGGTGATTAGTGACTGAACGCTACCTTCCCAATTTCCTCTCTACTCAATTGGTACCACCTTTCTAAACTCGACAGCTAACGTTGGGAGAGTGAGGGGGAACAGATGCACATGCTCGACCAGCACTGCTTTTCTCTGATCTACTGAAGCTTTACTCTGATCTACTGAAGCTTTACTCTGATCTACTGAAGCTTTACTCTGATCTACTGAAGCTTTATTCTGATCTACTGAAGCTTTACTCTGATCTACTGAAGCTTTACTCTGATCTACTGAAGCTTTACTCTGATCTACTGAAGCTTTATTCTGATCTACTGAAGCTTTACTCTGATCTACTGAAGCTTTACTCTGATCTACTGAAGCTTTATTCTGATCTACTGAAGCTTTACTCTGATCTACTGAAGCTTTACTCTGATCTACTGAAGCTTTACTCTGATCTACTGAAGCTTTATTCTGATCTACTGAAGCTTTACTCTGATCTACTGAAGCTTTACTCTGATCTACTGAAGCTTTATTCTGATCTACTGAAGCTTTACTCTGATCTACTGTAGCTTTACTCTGATCTACTGAAGCTTTACTCTGATCTACTGAAGCTTTATTCTGATCTACTGAAGCTTTACTCTGATCTACTGTAGCTTTACTCTGATCTACTGAAGCTTTACTCTGATCTACTGTAGCTTTACTCTGATCTACTGTAGCTTTACTCTGATCTACTGAAGCTTTACTCTGATCTACTGTAGCTTTACTCTGATCTACTGTAGCTTGTTTCATGCTGCTCTTTTCTCTGACTGCCAGGCCATCCTCATTTGCATTAAGAGTGATCTGGGGAAATGTTACAAAGATCTACTTTGATATTACAAAGCTGCAAAAAATATCAATACTATTATGATAATCAGACATAAAATCAGTGTGTTAAGTATTCTGAATAAATAACATGAGCTTTTCTTGTAAACATGGATATGCTCACCAAGGCTGATGATGGTTGTGTTCTATTAAGTCCATAGCATGCGTCCTCATGTGCAGGGTGTAGTGTGAGGGTGAGAGATGATGGTACGTGTCCTACCTCGCTGGAGTCCTCCTGCTGGTTGATGACGGTGAGCGCGTCCTCGGCGGCCTGCCTCTTTGCCTCCGCCACCGTGCGCTCCATCTTGGCGCGTTCCGTGCTGATCATCTCATGGGCCTTGCGTTCCGCCTCCGACACCGCCTTCTGGAGCTCCGACATGGCCTGCCTCTTCACCTCGTTCACGGCCTCTTCTGAAAGAGGTGGGAGACAAGCTCAGGGGCCGTCCGCAACTGGCTGTTCACGGCCCACAAACACCACTCAACACAATATGAGCTTTGTGTGGTGTTGAAGGAGTCGTTTTGAACTAACCAAACCTCACACATGTCAAGTGAAGTGAAATGCACTGTAAATCCATGTAGACAAATTCTCTGATATGTCATATATCATTATTATTATCACAGCCTACCAACACTAAACCACACAAAATGGCACTAGTCCTTCTGTTCGGCCTGTTCATTTCCTATCATTCACACACTTATTTTGAACATCTATTCCCTTATTTGCTTTTGCTCAGACATTAGTAAAGTAATGTTAATCAGCTGAGAGCTAAATTTACCGCAATTATTGGCTTTGCATTTCTGAGAATAATTAGTACCCTCTTTCTAAAAAGCGATTGTAGCATGTTTAATTGGTTTGATCCACTAGCAAGAGGGTGAATGATGTCTGCCGTTGCCACGCATGCCTAGTTGAGTTGGACTGATGATTTCTGTCTTTGATCATGACGGGTAAACAAGATGGAAATTCAAACATGAATCTGTCCGTGCGTTTTGCCTTCAATGAAGAGTAATACTTCCTTATGACGGCCTAATGCCATTAATCTCCGGTAATCTCTTGAATAAACGTTTTTAAAATCAGAAATGCATGTTTTGGATCATTTTGTGCATTGGGTAAAAGCCCGGGCGTGGGTGTTTAACAGTGACATTCCTGCTGAACGTGAGAGGCAGGCAATTCTTTTTTGTTCAAGGCTGTAACTTGACTAATTGTGTATGCAAATCAGGCAATTTATATTTAAATTATGCATTTCTATTGTGATCCCTGCGGCCCATGCGGAGTGGGAAGTGGGGAAGTGGTAGGCTGTGGTGCAAGGTGCTTGAATATTTATCACCAACTGTAAACATTTAGCCTGCTCAAACAGATGTGTTCACCACAGTCCTCCAGTGAGTAAAAAATCTTAT
The DNA here is from genome assembly GCF_949987555.1 of Borostomias antarcticus. Taxonomy (NCBI): domain Eukaryota; kingdom Metazoa; phylum Chordata; class Actinopteri; order Stomiiformes; family Stomiidae; genus Borostomias; species Borostomias antarcticus. The sequence continues at coordinate 11,122,425 of NC_140254.1, forward strand.
TTTGCAGCAATCCTCTACATATTTAAATCTGTCAGCCTTCCACCACAAAAAAACTATATTGCTGAAAATAATACTGTACACTCAAAAAAGAATATTACATAGAAAACATTTGAATGAGTAAAACCATAAATTCTCCAGACAAGAAGCCAATACTTCTATTTCGATCCAATACACTTCCGTCTTTCAAGAGCTTAAGTGTCCCATACTCAATTGGAGAGGCCTTCTACTGTATGCAACTCTATTAGATCAGATATAAAAAAATGTTTTCAATATCAGCAAATACAATGTGTTTCAAAGGTAATTTTTTTCCTGTTGTGATTGAGCTAAATTGTTAAACCGGGGTGTTTTTTGTGTGCTGGGACTTAATGTGCAGTGCAGACAGAGGTGTTGGAGATTGCTCAGTGCAGCTGATATAGCTGTGTGCAGGGAAGTGTGATCACACCAAACACCACAGATGGAAGATCAATCCTCGCGCAGGAGAGCGCCAGTCGAGTCACCACGGTGATACTCAATTCAATTTAAATGCATATTACCCGTTCCCAGTATCTTCCACACATCATGCTTGGCCAAGCAAGGGCCGGCAATTTCATTCCTCATGGGGGTTTCAAAGAAAGGCCATTGACTCCTAGATACACCCAAGATTGCCTTTCACTGAACTCTTTTTCATATTCTAGAACATTCACACAGCATCCAGGAGCGTTCTATCAAGAGGAGTCCGTGTTCTAGAACATCAATGACAACCAATCCAGAGTCCATAGCTGGGAAGTCTAACAGATGTGCTTCCTGTTTTTAGTAAGGAACTATTTAATATTGACCGTGTCGTAATAATCACTGATGCTATGGTTCCTACTGCACCTTTAATAGCTAAACCACTAGACTAGCGTGAAGGAGAGGGGATTACTTGTTCGGCCACGGCCGTAAAACTAGTTTATGACCTGACATCATATTTGGAGTGTGTGGACCAGCTCAGAGAAACCTCTGGACTTCCTACTGTATAATAATTCACTGAGCGTTATTCTGGGGTACGATACCACACTCTCCTCACAGGCTGAGCGCTGCAGAACTTAAGAGTCTAAAAGGGAGGGGGGCCTCTTAACTGAGAGGAGCTTTCTTTGAATAGCATCCCTCCAGACAGACAGAGATGAAATGGACCACGCAGGGAGAGCTCGGTCCGGCAGCCGGCCGAACCCTCAGAAGCTTCCTCTCTCTAATGCTGTGTTCACACTGGGCGCAAATTTTTCCTGCGGCGCGGCGAGTTTACATAGAAAGTCAATACAATTCGTGTGGACTGGGCGGTGGGCGGCACGGGTGGTGCGAATCGCAGAACTCGACGGCGCGGCGGCCAGGATTCGCCGCGCGGCGACATTCACAAAAGTTCAATTTGGATCCCGCGGTGAGATTGGGCGAACTGGGCGGCGCAAAATTTCTCGCCGCGCCTGGTGTGAACACAGCATTAGCAGAGTGGACGGCAGCTGAAAGACAGCACCGTGTGGAAAATCACCACTGCGGCGAATGTGAGGAGTTTAGCAGGCGATAGGAGGGACATCTACAGATGTGGGAAGTTAGAAATGTCACATTCTGCAGCATTTCTCCTCGCGGTATTTGGCAGGGAAATCCCGTTGGAAATCTCGTGGGATTTCAGACGGGTGTTATTTCGTTTTAGTGATGCACCACCGCCAGGTGGCGTCTTTGAGTAGATTTAGCAGGCTGGGCTCAGTGTTTTTCTCCTATAGTCTACGAATGAAGCATCATTAAATTTCACATTCCTTAATTTAAATGCTCTGTTATAAAGCACTTTGAGCTGAATTTATCTGTATGAAAGGGGCTATACAAATAACGTTTAATTGTTATTATTACCTTGTTCTCAAACACATGTTTTCTCCATCTCGATGTAATTTAACTATTACGAACACCTATAATATATCTAGGCCTACAGTAGCCTATCTATCTCGGCAACTGACGTCGGGTCAAGACGTGGTGTCTGTTAAGTCAAATGCGCAAAATAACAGTATTGTAAATATATTTGTTAGTAAAGATGTGGTGAACGTGAGGGTTTTGCGTTTTGTTTCTGGAACGCATTCAACTGGTAGGCTACTCGTAAACCCCGGAAGTAAATTTGAAGACAGGGCACCAGCTAATGTAGCCAAGTCTGAGCGCAGTAGGCTATATGGCTTCAGCACGATACAAAGAAAAAATAAGCTTGATCGGAGGTGTGGATCCATACAAAATTGAAATAGTCGCCATGAGTAAAGATCACTCATTGCCAATCATATCCGGACATTAACTATCTTGTGCATAGCGGCAGGTTTGACAGTGAGACATCAACCGATAATTGTAATAATGCGATTATTGAAATGGTCTTGTGAACGCCTTTATCTGATTTCCAAAATCGGGGTAAGGTCCATAGGACGATTGTGGGTTTTCATTTGCACATAACTATATTTTAATAAAACATTGAAGTCCGCCTGTCAATGACTTTCCCTAAAATTGTGTTCTGTTGCACCCCCTATTGTTAAATTATAAATGAAAAAAACATACACAATATTTTGTTATTTGAATGATCTTGAATATATATATATATTCAAGATCATTCAAATAACAAAATATCGTGTATGTTTTTATTTATTTATACCGGCCGCCAGCTGTTCAATGAACGGCTATAGGGAATGCGCAGTTTCGCGCTGGCTACAGCCTATTATATGCACAGTTTCGCGCTATGTAGGCTATTATAAATAAGTATTATTCATTGGGGGAGCTTGAACTCGCTGGGGACTGGTGGAGAGATGCAGAGCCTCCCCAGACGCGACATCCTCCAGTTGGCTGAAGAGCTGCGCGCTCTGGCGTCCAAACAGCCACCTGCGGCGCCCCTCGCAGTGTCCACAGAAGAATACCCCCCAAAAAATACTTGCATGGTGAAGACAAGCTGCCGCAAGAACAGAACTGTCTACCAATGCATGAAGTGCACCTAGCTGTCTGTGAGAGGCTATAGCAGAGGATATGTGCGAAGTGTATTTGAGCTGCCGCCTCAACCGTGCGTATAAGAGCAGAGCGCATCATATAGCTACAACTAGTAGCCCATAGCCATTAAAACGGCTTATTGTTTTATTCATATATCAACTAGATAATTCGATAATAATGAGTAGCCTAGTAGGCTATAAAATGAATTCAATAGGGCAAGCCTTAAGTTGTAGCCTAGGCTACAGTACAATCACAAGACGCATAGCCTAGCCTATCGTAAAAAGCGTTGCGTTCTCATAGGCCTATATTAACTTAGATAATTATTAATTATGCTCAGGTCATAATGTCCGTTGAAAATAATTCCCTCTTAAGCAGAATTTGAATTGTATTAAAATAGGCTAAAATTAAATTTCCACATATTCTGATTCCTTCTAGGTCTATATAAAAAAAAACATTTTTTTAATGTGTAGCCTATAGGCTTCTGCGATGAACAAAACAGCCACAATGTAGCCTGCTTAGCGAGCGAGAGGGCAGTCTACCATAAAGTGTATAACCATAATGTAATATATCTAGACTACATGCATTGTGGTATTTCTTTATATAGCCAATTGTTTCTCAATAAACAGTTAGCCTATGTCATCCTCTGAGTCCGAATGTAGGCTAATAGACCGGCAGCTCTAAATGCCTTCCCAATCAATGAGACATGGTTGTAAAAATGATGTTTTATTGATGAAAAGGGTAAAACTGAAAAACATGGAGAGTCATTGCATTGATCGATGCAGTCCGCTACCAGCAAACACTGAAAATGCAGGTCCTCAATTTATTTAGATTAGACTAGCCTATCCAACTGGACCACTCCAATGAACGTTGAATGTAGCCTACTTTTATTCTTTAGGTTTTACAGAATCGGCCTACAATGTCCACACATGCATGCGCCATCTGACTAGCTCGTCACTCGCCAGCGAACCTGGACTAGACTATTAACTAGTAACTAGTAACCCCCCCCCCCAAATGCTTTTATATTCAAATAAACTGGATGAACCGGTTTCCTAGCCCTGGATCGTGGGGAGGGGGTAGCCTGCGTTAGCGGGTGCTTTGCCATGACCGGCCATTGAATTCGCTAGTTTGATTGATAGATGGATGGATTAACGTCCAAAGTAGATTGTGCAAGTATTGTATAGGCCCATGTGTAAGAGATGAATGGCTGTAACCATGAACTCAGCCAGAGGTAGGCCCTACTGTAGATTATCAGCATTATCACCAGTCTCAATTTATGTCTCAATTTATGTGTTGCCATTCATTTAAACCACCATCTCATCTAGACTACTTCTGTTGCTGCATTTTTACATTTATGCTTTCATGATTTTAGAGCGCAATAAACATTTTCCAGGATTCCAATAATCCATTCATCCAACTTTGTTCTGAGCGCAGCGCAGGCTGGTAGCCTACTGTCAAGGCTCTCGACTGATGCACTCCCTTAACACGTCTCGCATCCCCAGACCATCAAGAGAATTTCAATATAAAAGACCTTGGGATTCCAGGAGTCAAGGCCGTTTCAGACGGGGAGCGACATTCCGCCTGCATTCTCGCTCGGAGCGGGGGACGCACGCGTCCTGCGCGCAGCGGGGAAAGCTGACTACAATTCAGCTCTTGTCGCGGGCGGGCGCACAGCCTAGTTCCATATGAGAACACTCCTCGGTCCAATTCCGTATAGTAGATCAGCCTGTGTACTTTCAACGAATGTATTATTAGACATAATATCATAATAATATATATAGCCAACGACCTCCTGAGCTGCCTGCCTGATGGTCTCAGGGCTAAAGAGACCGCGCGTCGTTTTCCTCACCCTAACTCTTGGCATGCTATCAATGAAAGAAAATACATTGTAAATAAACATGGTTTTAGGCTATTGTTTTTATGTAGGCCTATAGGTTAAGCTATTTGTGTTCATAAGGTAACGTCATTGTAAACGTCTCATTGTATAGCCTATAGCCTATAATCCAATTGACTGGAACCAGGGGGTTTGACAAAAGTTATGAGGCAAAATAATTTGTCTTGACTGCATTCAAGATGTATCTTTCACATTAAAACTACATACAAAGCTGGGAATGCTAAGAAAATTGCATATGTTTGCAAACTAAAACAAGTGAACACAATTTTACAATCGAAAATGCTTATGAGACCATTATTTTACTTATATGGGGCAAAAGTGGTTTCTCTTCCTGCTTCTGCCTAAGCCCTCCACAATACCACAACACAACGGTGTCATGTTTTACCGAAGGAGAAGTGAAGAAGACGGTAGCTAGCAGTAGCTAAAGCAGTTAGCTAATGTAAAGATCATTCCTCTAGCTGCTTTGCTGCTAATGCGAGTTCGTCTCCGTTCCTGCCCGAGAAACAGAAGTTGAACTAATAGCATCAAAATCAAAATAGCTACAGGAATCATCGTTGTAAAGTTAGCTATCTGTTTTTTAGCCACCGACAGCTACCTTTAATATTTTGGAAGCTGCTGTCGTGAGCTAACTTGCTATCACGGTCTTATCGTGCAGCTTCACAGCCTGCTATTAGCAGACAGCACTAAAGTTGACAAAATCACACTTGCACATCATTAGAATTCCAACCATTTATATGGGATTTATCATTCAACTAAACATGGAACCTGAATACTTCCTGATATTTCAACCTGCTGCCATCAGTGATCGGCGCGTCTGCTTGTTTGAGTCATGAATATCTTACGCAGTTACATTCCATGTGTCCCAAAACTGTTAAATCATTCCCCATGTAGTTCACTATGTCGCACTCAATACATCCATGGTAATAGGGAATAGGGAGTGAGTGAACCATTTCAAACACATCTCTGGTCATCTCCGTTAGCCATCTTACTCGCGCCTGTTAGAATACCGCGGGTCAAGTTACATTCTTATGTTCCCACATCTGTATCTGGATGACAGCGCCGTCGTTGTGAATGCTACCGTCATTGTGTTCCTGTGTGTGTGTGTTAGGTATGAGCCAAGCCCCCAGGATTCGAAATCTAAAGTGAAGGCCTATTGAACCGCGCCATCTTGGCTAGATTTGTAGTCATTTTGCTATTTCCGGTGACTTTTGTACTTGCGCAGTTGTGCTTTTCTGTCCGACGCGCGTCCACGCACGTTCCCGGCTCTCCCCGCTTTGATTTAGCAATGAAAACCGGCTTGCATATTAACCTGTTTTTGTAAAATATATCCATTGGAGAAATTATTTTTTCATCCAGGCATCTTAGTTTTAACAGGTTAAATATAATTGAACATGTTTTGTTTGCTAGTAGATGGTATTCATTCCGTTCGCGATAACGTTATTGCAGCCAGGCTAAATTCCTCCAGGGAGCCAGTGACCGGCGAGTTGAAGAGCTTCACTCCCCGCCAGCAGGAGCTTTGGCCGCGGCTACCGCATCTCGGATAACCCGCTGAGTTCGTGGCTGCTATTTCACATTCGCCCCTTGATCAATCCCAATACCGATCCATGGTAATAATGAATCAATCGTTCAGATCGGCAGTGCTGCATGCATGTTACAACATCATTGTTAGCTTTATTAACATAACCATAGCCTACATTTATCTCTCTAACGTTAGGCTATCCATCTTACACCAGTCGGCCATTCGATAGCTAGAAGCGGTGCCAACGTTGACCGTGGACGTGGACGCGCGTATGACAGAAGTACAACTGCGCAAGTACAAAAGTCACCGGAAGGCCAGAAAAGCACAACTGCGCAAGTACAAAAGTCACCGGAAATGGTCAAATGACTACAAATTTGCCAAGATGGTGCGGTTCAATAGGGCTTCATTGTTGATAGCGGTCAGTGAATGGAGTGGCTGTAACCAGTTCTATTAATACATCCATGGTATGAGCACATAGACATCACAACGCATCATATAAAAACATCAAACCCAGTGTAACACCGTGTCCTAACTACATGCGACGCGAGCGAGCGTCAGCGACACAATGCGTTCCATTGCTTTGTTTTCTGTTGTTATGTCCTAACTGGACGCGAGCGACGCAGCGCGAAGCGGC
>NC_140254.1:11134426-11141926 GCF_949987555.1 Borostomias antarcticus
TGTTCTTGTGTAAAATAGTTCAGGCCTTTCTGTAGAACTCTCTTAGACAAAGTAGTGGCATTTGGCAAATACAGTAACATACATAGCAGTATTGTCAGGAATCCTTGAGAGAATCATCCGGTAACCTATGTGCTGTTCAGCGTGTGGGGCATAGCAACAGTAACTGGGGGAGGGGGGGGGGCGGAGCTTGCCTCTTGAATAGGAGAGGGCCATTACAGCCTCAAATCTTCTTGAGTATGATGCTACAAGCTTGGCACACCTATTTTGGGGCGGTTTCTCCCGTTCTTTGCATCCTCTCACGCTCCGTCAGGTTGGATGTGGAGCGTCGATGCACGGCCATTTTCAGATCTCTCCAGAGATGTTCAGTCAGGTTCAAGTCTGGGCTCTGGCTCTTGAGTCTGTCAATGACTCAAGGACATTCACAGACTTGTCCTGAAGCCACTCCTTTGTTATCTTGACTGTTTGCTCAGGGTCGTTGTCCTGTTGGAAGTGAACCTTTGCCCCAGTCTGAGGTCCTGAGTGCTGTGGAGCAGGTTTTCATCAAGGATCTCTCTGTACATTGCTGCATTCATTTTTCCCTCTATCATGACAAGTCTCCCAGTTCCTGCTTCTGAAAAACATTCACACAGCATGATGCTGCCACCACCATGCTTCACTGTAGGGATGGTATTGGCCCGGTGATGACAGTGACAGATGACAGATAAACAGTGCCTGGTTTCCTCCAGACATGACGCTTGGCATTCAGGCCAAATAGTTCAATCTTGGTTTCATCAGACCAGAGAATCTTGTTTCTCATGGTCTGAGAGTCCTTTAGGTGCCTTTTGACAAACTCCAAGCAGGCTGTCATGTGCCTTTTGCTGAGGAAAGGCTTCCGCCTGGCCCCTCTACCCTGGCCTGATTGGTGGAGTGCTGCAGAGATGGTTGTCCTTCTGCAAGGTTTTCCAATCTCCACAGAGGAAGGCTGGAGCTCTGTCAGAGTGACCATTGGGTTCTTGGTCACCTCCCTGACCAAGGCCCTTCTCCCCCGATTACTCAGTTTGGCCGGGCCAAACGTCTTTCATTTATCAATGATGGAGACCACTGTGCTCATTGGGACCTTCAATGCTGCAGATTCTTTGTTCCCTTCCTTAGATCTGTGCTAAGATACAATCCTGTCTTGGAGGTCTACAGACAATCTCTTTGACTTCATGGCTTGGTTTGTGCTCTGACATGTATTGTGTGACCTCATATAGACAGTTGTGTGCCTTTCCAAATCATGTCCAGTCAATTGAATTGACCACAGGTGGACTCCAATCAAGTTCAATCTCAAGGATGATCTGTGGAAACAGGAGCTCAGTTTTGAGTGTCATAGGGAATGAATACTTATGCACATTATATATTTTTATTTGTATTTATACATTTGCAAACATTTCTAAAAAAACTTTTTTCACTTTGTCATTATAGGGTATTGTGTGTAGAATTTAGAGACTATTTTGGAATAAGGCTGTAACATAACAAAATGTGGAAAAAGTGAAGGGATATGAATACTTCCCGGATGCACTGTTATTCCAGACCTCACTGCACAAAGGGATCCTGGTATGATCCTGGTTAGGCCAGAGATCATGCTGAGAAACCCTCTTTGGCACACACACACCCTCACACACACGCATGCATGCGCATGCACACACACGCATGCATGCGCATGCACACACACGCATACACACACACGCACGCACACACACACACACACACACACACACACACACACACACACACACACACACACACACACACACACAGATGGGAAGTTATTTAATGAAATGTATTTAAAATATGTATTTTAATTACTTTAAAGTATTTTGTAATTTGTATTTAGCTTGAATTTTAAAAGTAATTTGTATTATGTAATTAATGACACATATAGCCTGTATTTATGTATTTTAAATAAATAAAATATTATTTATATATTATTATTTATATATTATTATTTATTTATTTTATGGCATTTTATTCTGAAATGACATGTTTATTCTCCCCTTTTAAAAAAACAACAACACAATTATATATTATATTATTATTATTTACTCAAGTCTGATTGACTTAGCTTACACCAACAAAAATATCATGCCTCGACATGTCAAATCTGAACCAATACATCCCACCTATCATCACATAGCATCGGTATATTGTCTGGGAAGCCTCGAGTTGCAGGCAGCTGGAATTTCTCCTGGAGACAAAGGTAGGTCTGTGTAACCTAGCATTAAACTAACTGTATGATCAGATATTGTAGGCTATGTTAAAGCAAGCTTAATGTTATCGCATGGCACAAAAATGCCCAACAGAGCGATTTGAAATGTACTTTAGCTGTCGCTCACCCTAGCTAGCTAGCTAGCCAACTCACTACTAACGTTAGCCTAGCGTTACTGCTAACGTAGCTAATAACATGGTTGAAATAGTGCTACTGTAGTAAGCTAGTGGTCTTGTGGTGTAGCAGTTTGGGACTGGGGAGCTTCATTGGTGAACCATATTCTTAATGTTAGCAACTTCTCTGACTGAGGACACATTTCTAGCATAGCGGGGGGGGGGGGGGGGTATTTTTTAATTACATAAATACGTAATTATCATTAATTACATTTTTCAGACTAATATTTTTTATTTATAATTAATGACATTTTTGAGCAAGTATTTGTAATTTGTAATTAATTACATTTTAATGTATTTATGCACATCTCTGCACACACACAATACAAACCCACAAACATACACACCCACACACACAGTTTGTCAGGTACACACATATGCACACTTTGCACCTAGGGCATCTGGAGGTCTATTGTTGTGGCTGTTTCAGTGGAGGATTGTACTCAGTGTGTGTGTGTGTGTGTGTGTGTGTTTATATTTGTGTGGGACATTTCAGGGTTAGACAACGCCATAGCTCCCCCCTCACCTTCTAACCCCCCATCCCACCTTCTCAGTGTCATCTCTCTCTCTCTCTCTCTCTCTCTCTCTCTCTCTCTCTCTCTCTCCCTCCCTGACGCAGTTCTCTTCTCTCCTGTTACCACAGAAACAGATTGAAATTCTTAATGAGCTGGTTTTATGGGCTCCTAACGCTCATCCGCAGTAGTCCATATGCTCTGTCCCTCATCCCCTCTTCATCCCCTCTCTCCCTCTCCCCCCCTCTCCTCTTCTCCCTCTCCTCCCCCTCCATCCAACCCTGCAACAATGCTGATATGTATGCACACACAATATGTACGCACACACACACACACACACACGCACACACACGCACACACATGCACACACACACACACACACACACACACACACACGCACGCACGCACACACACACACACACACACACACGCACACACACACACACACACACACTACTATCTGCAAAACGTATGCCTAGACACAATTGTCTTCCTCAATTCCTTGGATGCTGCAGTTCTGCTCATACTGCATAGGCTTATTCTAATATCTATGCGGCAGTAGGGCATGCATAATATATTATGCTAATCACCAGCTTCTTATATTCCTTACTGGGAAGAAAAACAATAAGCATAATACTGTATATGCAAAACTTATGTACCCAATGCAAAAATCCCTTTCGAAGGTGCAATGTGTATTCCTAACAAGTTTCCCAAGGCCTGCGAAATTAATCAGGGTGAATTGATCATGCATTGTATTCCGTGAATAAAGACCGGCCGTATTCCCGTTCACATTCCGATATTCTGTCCTCGGGATCCAACGAGGAGGCGAAGCAGAGGTAAGCAGAAAAGAGAGCTGCTTAGCCAGCCATATTGGTGGAGGGCGCTCATCTGTATGTGTTACCGCCCATCTCCCTAGGCTCATACACACACACACACACACACACACACACACACACACACACACACACACACACACACACAGACGCATGTGGTGAGCACAAAGGTGCAAGCATGCAAACCTACATGCGCACCCATCTACAGTATAGACGCACAAAGATGCGCGCACGCACACACAAAGACACACACACTCACACACACCCCCCCACACACACACCCCCACACACACACATATACACCCCCCCCCCCCCCCCCCACACACACACACACCCACACACACACACACACATACACCTATCTCCCTAAGGGCTCCCTCTCTGCACATCAGGCTGCTGCAAATATGCAGGTATTACAAAAAAGGCAGCAGCTCACCCAGCCACTGGGAACTGAGGTGAGAATTATTAATACCAGATCCTCTCCACTTTTATTTTTTCCACGGCAAATATAAAAAGTACATTTTCTCTCGCTTGAATAAAAGAAAAAGTAATCCCTGTTGGAATTTTCCGCCTCTCAATTCAGAAAGCCCCCACGTTCCGGCTGGCGTCACGGCCAGAACACGTCTCTGTTTCCTCTCTCTGCTGTGATTGGAAGCAGACGGGCAGACGGACGTCTGGAGGTTTAACGGTTATACCACGCTCTATACCACGCTCTATACCACGCTCTATACCACGCTCTATACCACGCTCTATACCACGCTCTATACCTCGCTCTATACCACGCTCTATACCACGCTCTCGTCCTCTGCCACCACGCGTCTCAGCTCCACTCCGCCGGGCCGGGCGAGGACCGCCCGCTATACGGGGCTGGAGAACGGCGCTCACGCTCACGCTCACACACACACACAAACATACACACACACACACACACACAAACACACACATGCACATACTGTACACAAACACAAACACACACGCACAGACATGAACATGGACAAAGATAAACACACATGGACACACTGATACATACAGGTGCAAGCTCTCAGACACACACACACACACACACACACACACACACACACACACACACACACACACACACACACACACACACACACACACACACTGTTTCTTCCTATCCTGGGTTCTCCAGCTGTGTAGCTGGCCTGGCGCTGCGTCTCTCTGTCCTGGTGGACACATCTAACCCCTCCCGCCACACCTCTCCCCCTGTCACATGACCTCCCGCCACACCTCTACCCCCCGTCACATGACCTCCCGCCACACCTCTACCCCCCGTCACATGACCTCCCGCCACACCTCTACCCACCGTCACATGACCTCCTGCCACACCTCTACCCCCCGTCACATGACCTCCCGCCACACCTCTACCCACCGTCACATGACCTCCCGCCACAACCTCTCCCATCACACATCTGAACCAAACGCCCACAAACTGGTTGTGTGATCGCAAATCCTCGCGTCAACGCGACACCTTTACCAGTTAATGTGAGGACGAAGATGCCTCAGACAAACCCCACTAACCTGCTTCCTACCTCTATAGAGTAGATTCAAGTGTATTCATCTTTATCACAATTATTGAAAGACTGTCCACTAAGTCCTAAACCTGCGTTTAGACTGCACCCACCTGTCTGGGCCTCGTGTCGTTGTGTTTGTACTGTCGACAAATCCTAACCATGACCCTAATCCCACCCCTAACCCTAAATAACATTACTTGTCTAAGTGTTTAGATCGGGTCCACAGGTTTTAAGGCTCTTCTGATTGCCTCGTGCTAAAAAAAAACCCAGCCCGATGGCATGACTTGTCCCCCCGGCGTCAGGACCCGACTCACCTGTCCGGCGTCCTCCTCTTGCCGTTCTCGTTGACGTCCAGCAGGAGCTCGGAGGAGTCCACCGGCGAGGTGGTGCTGGTGTCCAGGAGCAGCTGCTCGTGCTGGGCCAGGTACTGGGCGGGGTTCTGCTTGGCGAGCCGCGCGCAGTGGAGCAGCTCCCGCTGCAGTAGCGGCAGGTTGGCCTGTAGGGGGAGACGGCGGTCAGCACTGGAGGTTCCAGCCTCTTTTACGGGTGCGGGAGACAGAGGGAGATGGAGGAGAAGCGATAGACAAGAGGCGGAACTAGTAAGCTGACACCAATTGAGGAGGACCGAACCGTAGTCCACCATAGACGACGCGCATTGAGGTCGCTTGACGCCGTTGACACTCGACCCGATTTCCGTTGGCGCATCGCAGAGTTTCTTCCGAGGAAATCCGAGAGAAAAAAAAAGTATGATTACCTCAAGACCAAAGCTTCCTGTCTCTTACCCAGCATGCATTAGTACTACTCCCAGAGTTCCGCTTCCCTTAGAGACTGGGTGAGCGCTACCTTCAAAGCAGGTTCTTTTTTTCTCTCCCTTTCTCTCTAGCGGGATGAGGAGAGAGGGCCAGGGGACTGGCGCAATGGGGGCGTGGCCTCACCTTCTCGCGGGGCCGGAAGTGTGTGCGACTTCAAAGGACGCCTGATGGGAAGTGTTTTTTTGAGGCGAGATGATAAAAGGGTTCGCCATTCTCCTTCCGAAGTGGAGCGGAGGCCATTACGACACCTAGCGAGTCAATTATCCTTCCGGAAAGACTGGCTTTGTCCTAGCCCATCCTCTCCTAGTCTCTCTCTCTCGCTCACACAGGCCTTTCTTTCCTACTCTCTTCTTCTCTCTGCTCCTTTTCTACTAGTCTCTCCCCGGACTCATTTAGGTTGAATCACTGCGCTCCGTATGCTACATACTGTAGTAGAGTCTGTGCCACTTCGCAGCCCAAGCTGGTATTCTGAGGACGTATCGACGGGTCAAAATTGAAAGAGTGACAGGTCGTAGCAGCAAATGAGAGACACTAACCAAGGTTAGATGGGCGGGGCATATCTATGGGTGGGAACACCTGATCGCGAAATTATCTATCTGTTGAAGGGTTGTGGAGAAATATGGGGGAGAGCAGCATCCACACACTGCCGTGTTGGACCGCTCGGGTTTTTGGGTTCAAAACTGGCGATGTGTTGACCAGAATGTGGTCTGGTGCAGAGAGAGGGGGGGTGGGAGATATATTGGAGAGAGAGAGAGAGAGAGAGAGAGAGAGAGAGAGAGAGAGAGAGACATAAAGAGAGAGGGAGAGACAGAGTTAGTGAGATATACTGGAGAGAGAGAGAGAGAAAGAGAGAGAGAGAGAGAGAGACAGAAAGAGAGAGAGAGACAGAGAGAGACAGAGTTAGTGAGATATACTGTAGAAACAGACAGACAGACAGACAGACAGAGTTAGTGGAACAGCAGTCTCAGAGCCAGAGTTATGTCGCTGATACACAACGTGAGCTATGCTAACTACGTTACTGCATGCTGCAGATCTCTCTATGGGTTTGGGGCACTTCATGCAAAAATCTGGTGTTCAAATCCTGGCAATTCGTTGACAGCGCAACAGATAATTGAAAGAGTAACAGGTCGTAGCAGCAAATGAGAGACACTAACCAAGGTTAGATGGGCGGGGCATATCTATGGGTGGGAACACCTGATCGCGAAATTAACACCTGATCGCGAAATTCGTTACTGATTGGTGTTACCGGGATTCTGGAGCTGTCAACGAATTGCCAGGATTTGAACACCAGATTTTTGCATGAAGTGCCCCAAACCCATAGAGAGATCTGCAGCATGCAGTAACGTAGTTAGCATAGCTCACGTTGTGTATCAGCGACATAACTCTGGCTCTGAGACTGCTGTTCCAC
>NC_140254.1:11154426-11156926 GCF_949987555.1 Borostomias antarcticus
ATTGATCGCTTTGCGCTGCTTATTCCTCATCCAGTGATGGATGGGTGGATGGGAAACTTTCAACTGAATGTTCATATTGTTCTGATAATTGTAAGCTATAGCAACATAAGAGTGGCAGCTTTGACAGCAACCCAAATGAGCTAATCCCATAGCTACCATTGCTAGCTAGCCATGAGCGAACTGTTGGATACTGCATTTGCTGTGCAACGTATTCCATTGTCCAGTTGTCAAATCTATTTGCCAACAAACTGTTTGAGAGCCAGCACACCTCAGTGTCCCCTAATCAAAAACATTTTTCATATATCACCTAACCTCTCCAGCACCTCACCAATATCGATTCTTTTCTCTCTTTAGAGAAGAGTACAATCCATTACAACCACTACTGCTTATAATGTTTTATTGTTGTTTTGTAATATTTTATCATGAATATGATAAATAAATGCTGCATGTAGTTAAAGAAAGTGTTATTTAGTTTTTCATATGCTAAAATTGACTGTAAATCCACTTTAAAGGACAATGCTCGTTTTTGACAACCTGGACCTTATTTACGACATATTATAAGACGTTTGACTCACCGAGATCACTTTGGTGTAGTACGGAGGCATGTAGAAGAAATTTAAAATCCAGCGCGAGCCAGTATATCCATGTAATGGCGGTGGCCGGGGCACTTAGAATGCAGTTTCTAAAAATCTATTTTCTGCCGCGAAACGGTTGTTTTCATCAATCTGTCTTGATGAATCGCTAGTTGTGCTTACATAGAGCATAGGCCTGTTGTGGTTTTCACATGCCATGATCTTTAGAAACGTCTTTCGAAACGAAATAGCTTCCTCACTTGCTCCAGCACAGCGCGCAATCGTTGCTCCAGCACGCTGTGCGCATGAGTGCTGGAGCAAGTGAGGAAGCTATTTCGTGTCTAAAGACGTTTCTAAAGATCATATTACAGAGGCATGTGAAAAACCAAAACAGGCCTATGCTCTATGTAAGCACAACTAGCGATTCATCAAGACAGATTGATGAAAACAACCGTTTCGCGGCAGAAAATAGATTTTTAGAAACTGCATTCTAAGTGCCCCGACCACCGCCATTACATGGATATACTGGCTCGCGCTGGATTTTAAATTTCTTCTACATGCCTCCGAACTACACCAAAGTGATCTCGGTGAGTCAAACGTCTTATAATATGTCGTAAATAAGGTCCAGGTTGTCAAAAATGAGCATTGTACTTTAAAGCTGACATTTCAAATAATAACTGACTGAGGGAAAGTGCCACCCGGCGCCCATGGGCGGTTCACCTCTCTTCCTCCTGTCCTCCTCAGTTTTTTTTGTTTTTTGGTGTGTGTGTGTGTTTGTGTGTGCGTGTGTGCGTGTGTGTGTGTGTGTGTGTGTGTGTGTGTACTCACGTGTGGTGGGTGTGTATGAGCTGGTCCTGGGTGTTCCCTGTGTGGTGGGTGGGGGGGGCATGGTGGGAGGGGTCAACCTGGACTGTGTCTTGACATCCGCAGGTGAGTCGGGCATGGTGGATCGCTTCTCAGTGCGATCTGGAGAAAACACACACACACACACACACACACACACGTTAGACGACTCAGTATGGCTGGGAGGGGGTTAGACAAAAACGCTGTCTTCATGTAAAAAAGGATCATTCACAACATGCAGAAATGTGCTTTCGTAGCAAAACATATTTGAAACTGTTCTGCCTTCACTCTCCCTAGTGCCTCTCTCTCTCCCTCCTATCTTCTAACCAGGTCCAGTGGATGCCCCACTGTCACCAGCAGACCTCCCTGAGTCCGATAGATACCCCCGTGTCTGCTGTGGATGTCGTAGCATTTAGTTAACACACACACACGTACACACAGACATACACCAGCCCACTTCCGGCTTTAGGCCTGGGCCATAGCAAACACACACCAGTTTTTTTTAGCCTCTCTTACTCTGAAATGTAATTTAATGTAATGTGTTGCTTTATAAATGTTCTTAGCCGGTAGACAAACATACTCCATAGCTTGCTCGATCGCCTTGTTGAGAGGGGTCAGGGAAGAATTTTTACAGCTCACTTATCTGGCCCCCAGGTGATACTGTTTTTTTGCTTCCCTCTGGAATATGTAGAGAGTGGGTCGTATGCCCACCTCTCTTGTTCTCTGTAAAGCGCATTGTGTTGCCTCTGGGTATGAAATGCGCTATACAAATAAAGCTTTGATTGATTGATTGATTGAATCATAACAATACAAATAAATCACATACCCTTACAATTAAAACCTATGCAAATGTAGTATTAAAGCCAGCCCCCCGCCCATCCCAAAAACAGAACAAACCACATCATTAAAACACCACTGCAATAACTCATCGACATTGCTCATCAAGGAGAAAAGCCTAAAATCAACCCGGACTCTCGCTTTCACCAGAGCAATAAACAATGAGAGAAAGTCTCGCCCCTGAACCCCTCAATTTGACATTTCCTAGTCTTGTAAATTGACAACTTTGCCCCACCACAAAATTCAAC
>NC_140254.1:11161926-11166926 GCF_949987555.1 Borostomias antarcticus
AATCACCAATCACATGACATCATCCAAAACACCATCACAGCGTATCACCACGACGTTGCGACTCAGAGATCACCTTGTCCGGCACATACGCAGTCCCATGCATAATTCATCTCCAAACAGCCCCTTGAAACAAGGATCTCTTAAGCATCTTAAACAGCCTTGAAAAACCAAATCGCCCTCACATGCACACACATCTCCTAATGCGTCTGTAAAGTTCATCGCTGTATGACTTAATGTGCATATATAGTCAATTTATTAGTCAGTTAGCAGCTCCTACCTCTACCAGAACTATAAGAGGAGGAAGTAGCAAACATGAATATTAATATCAAAAGCTCTGGCATGTATCTATTGATGTACGGGAGATTTAATGCGTCTCCCAGAAAAGACAAACTAAGTGCTTCGACTGTGCTCCCGCGAGGCGGCCTTTTACGACTTCTCAGAAGTGCTCGCCGGTAATGCGGACATTAGGGTTCACCGCGGTAGGAAGGCCGTCGGCGCACATAGCAATTAACGCTGAGAGACGAGCCATCCACTTTACCTGACCCCCTGCTGCTTCTCATCAGATTCTAGATCACACCTCTGACCCTGAGGGGTGTGGATCCCGGCCGGCGGCGGCGGCTGAGTCCAGCCTTTATATCACAAAGCCTTGAGCGCTGAACGTTGTTACGATGTGGCGTGTCAGACCCCCACCTGCCTACAGAGACACGGTTCTGTGTGACGCAGACCTGGAACAACTACTGTTTGCAAATACTGGGGGTGCACTTGATCTATCGCACCCAGTGCAATGAAACCCGTGCCGACTGGGAGGCGAATCAAATGCACCCCAAGTAGCCACGTCTGGTGAGGTGGTCCTTCATAAAGCAAATGCAGACAAAACATCTACTACGTATTTTCTCATTCCACTACCTAATCCCTGATGCAAAACATCTGGGGGCATTATTCACAAAACATCTTAAGGCTAAAAGTAACCTCTGCCTTGCTGATTTAGGAGAAGCTCTATAATGGGTGTGTCACTCTTCATTTTAGGAGTCCTACTTTTTTGTCCTACGAGTATTTCACAAAGCGTTTTAGTGCTAAAACCAGCTCCTAAGCCTGTGAGAAGTTAGGCATAGTCCCTAGGAAGTTAGGCATAGTCCCTAGGAAGTTAGGCATAGTCCCTAGGACTCCTAAAACACTACGATCAAATCATAAACAATCCCAACCTGGCAATCACATCAGCATTTTGGCGACGTTGAAGGACACACAGCTTTTAAAAGGGCATGGGTTCCATCGCCAGGGTGTGATGATCATAGTAGAGTGAGCGCGGGACACAGTCACATCATCAGCAAACAGAAACAACACATTAACGACGCAGATCGAGGTTCTGACAACTCTCCAGGGAAAATGCAGCTACTGTAAGCAGCACAGATAAACTGGGCACATCTCTGTCATCGGTCAGTACAATATCACACCAAACCATAAATGTCCTCTCCAGACCCCACATGGTCAAGTTCCCTGCCACCGTGTCCTAACTGCTTGCGACGCGAGCAACAGAACACGACATTGCATGCTTGCTGTCCTAACTGAAACCGTTAAATTTCCTGTTCTGTTACGTCATTTGTCTATATTCCCAACTGAAGACAGTTAAAGAATGAACGCCTGTCAACGCGAGCGACAGGAGGAAAATAGGAACAGGGCGAGCGTCAAAAGGGCAGTTAAAACCTCGCGCCGCTTCGTGCTGCGTCGCTCGCATCCAGTTAGGACATAACAACAGAAAACAAAGCAATGGAACGCATTTTGTCGCTGACGCTCGCTCGCGTCGCGTGTAGTTAGGACATGGTGTAACTGAGTTGCAGGGTCAACGCTCCTCCTCCTGCCCCTGTCAGACAAGTTGCTCAAGGACACGAGACATTTCGCCGCTGAGACATGGAACGATCCGCTACCCCACCGAGGGAACAGGCTAGAGAGCCTTGAGAGATGAGCCTCCACCTAATGACGCATTCAATATTTCCAGTTCCATAGATCACATGTAAATAATCTGCAATGTCATGCTTAGCAAGGTTCATTTATGTCTAAATGCATTTATGTTTATTTTTGAATACATTGAATGGTAGAGCATAAAACATTGTGTTTTAGTGTTGTTGAAAATTATTTTCATGCATGTTTTCCCAGGCTTCCTTTTTGGGGTTTTGGGAGTTATCCCAACTACAAATGTCCCTTTAATGATGTCCCTCCTCTCATTAACACGGTAAGAAGTAACAGCTGTTCTGGCCTCTAGTTTGGTTCTTGTTTTTGTTTCAAAGTTTTATTTTCGGCCGTGGTTATTCTAGTCTGATAATTGAAAGGCTGCTTATATCCACTAACTGTTTCTGAGAAGCAGACATGTAAGAGGCAGACAATTAGATGAATTGATGCAGTATATTATTCTTGGTTTCATGTTGAATCAGTGACACAGCAGAATGACACTTCCTTCTTCAGTGTTTCCATGATGACATCACAGAGATCTGTCCCCGATCAGCCAATCACTGTGGGCACAGTAAGCTCGTTCATGAACCATGACATCATCCATAGCAATGGGGTCAACCCTGCGCTTTCTCTTAGCTTAAGAGTTCTCCCAGTTCTTTAGTAAAACGTTGGCGTCCTGCTCACGTGAGCTCAGATCAGTCTGGACATCCACCCGTTCAAAGAGATTTACACCTCACCAGATACGTATTGGTCGGACCAATCACAACCATTTACCTAATATGGGGCGGGTTTAATATGATGACTGTACTTCCCATTTTTTGCAAATTGGATCCAGCGAAGCCATTCTAGGTCTCAGCAGCTTCACAGGTTTTGAGAGCATCATCTTATCTAGGAACTTTTACTGCTATTTAGGCACACTCTTAGTGGCAAGCCCTGTATAATTACGAAATGAAAAGAGTATGCCCAAATCTTCAGTTGATGCTGGACCTCTGATGGGGGCTGGCATAAGGGTGGCAGAAGTGTTTGGCTACACACAAGTCTGTGTGAAGACTCCTTCATTTTTATTTAGCCATCAGGGACGTCCTGGATGTTAGAAGGGCGGAAGTTTAAAAAAGGGCACTTAGGTTGTGTGGCGTGCGCAGCACATTTTTACCTTAATTAGCAAAATATGTAATGTAAATGAATAAACAAAGTAGGGTACTACTAGCCATAGCTAGCTGCATATCTTATGTTGTGAGGGTTGTGAGCCGTACACGCACACACACACACACACGTGCACGCACACACACACACACACACACACACACACACACACACACACACACACACACACACACACACACACACACACACACACACATTATAGAAAACTAGCTGATGGTAACAAGGACTTAGAGGCTGTTCATTAGTGATAACTGTACCTGCTATGCTTTCCTGTCACAGTAGATGGTGGGAGGCCTGTAGGTTGTCACGGTGATGTTGTGAAGATGCGCATTATCCTACAGTATTCCAGTAGAGTGAATGGTTAAGTTAGAAGCCTAGAATTAAAATTGCACTGTTACTGTTTAGTGATGATATTGGAGAACATTTAGCCTATTTTCTTTAATTGGACAGAGAGAGAGAGAGAGAGAGAGAGAGAGAGAGAGAGAGAGAGGTGGCGTTGCCTAGCTAATGTGAGGCTACATTAGCTAACTAGTACAATAAGACAACATTAAAACGACACAATAGTACGACACAATAAGACAACATTAAAACTCATGAGGGAGAGAGAAAGAGAGAGAGACTGATTCTTGCTATTAGGCCTAGTACTAGCAAAAGGTACAGTAAAGCACATCAATAAATCACTATAAAATGAAAATAAACACGTTTACTAATGTTACCCAATGGCCACATACCTGTAACATGCCTGTCTGCCTCAAAAAGACATTTACTCGACTGACTGACTTTCAAAACTATCGAGCACCTATCGCGTGTGTGTGCAGGTGCATTTGTTTTGTGTGCAGGTGCATTTGTTTCACCAAAGTGTGCACGCTACGGTAGCTAGGAAAACAAGACAGAGGGTAGGTAGGGCATTGCCTGGGAGTAACAAATTATTTTCCTGCCTGATATTTTGATTCAATCCAAATTTGTGAAGCAGGGCAGGCTCTACTCAACAGAACAAAGACTTTTCTATGAGAGGCGGAAAAGGCAGGGTCCCTCACCGCCCCCCCTGCCCCTCTTGAGGTCCATGAGTGCACGTGCATGTTAGCCATAATCCGCTGTTGGCACAACAGGAACTGACTGACTGCATTAGTGCAACAACGGACACCTCGAGTGACGCACGCTGGGACTGGCGGGACCAACAGCTAACAAACAACAAACAAACTGGCTACAGCATCAGCAACAGCTCCAGCAGGTAACTCCCCCTGTCAGGAAGATGTCCGCACACTTGCATCAGCCTCTCTCTGTGTTGCCTACTGCCTTTACACAACCCCAACTGGGTTCTGACTGAGCCTTCAGCTGCAACTGACAGATACCCAAAAAAAGTTTTTATCCCCGTTGAATTTTTCTTTTTCCTTCTGCGTTTCTGAAGTTACACGGATGTTACATCACTCTTTGTGAAGACCAGACCAGCAGGGATACTACTGACAATGATTTCAAAAAGGCGGAACTAAATGCACAAGTCCCAGAAGAACTGGGAGGAAATATGGAAGCGTAAATTCATATAGAGCCAGACTCATGAAAGACGGCTATGAGGATCTTGATCTTCATGCCTTCACAACTAGAATTACCTCAGAGAGAATTGTGTGTGTGTGTGTGCATGTGTGCATGTGCGTGTGTGTCAGGTGATGATGACACAGGATATGGATGTGCTCAGCAGAATGATAGCAGTGCTTGTAATAATATCACAATTGAGAATACTTCACACAGACAAATGGTATACCTCGACATGACTATAGACTGGAAACGCCTCCAATCTTTATCTCAAAATATCCGGTGTTCCGGTGCGTTCCGGTGTGTGTCATAAACAATTTATGCAGGAGCCTCTGTGAGTAGCTCGGTCATTATATGAGAAA
>NC_140254.1:11174426-11179426 GCF_949987555.1 Borostomias antarcticus
GAACTGCAAATGCTCGTCTTCAGAAAGTTGCCCAGGCTTAAACCCACACCGCTGCTACAGCTACTGGGAGAGATTTACCTTAGTGGAGCCTTGTATGTCTCTCTCTCTCTCTCTCTCTCTCTCTCTCTCTATCTCTCTCTATCTCTCTCTCTCACTATCTCTCTCTCTCTCTATCTATCTCTCTCTCTCTCTCTCTATCTCTCTCTCTCTCTCTCTCTCATTCTCTTGCTTTCTCCTCTTACCCAGCAGTCCCAGCTTTCATTCACTAAAGAGAAAGACAGACAGACTGGAAGACAGACTGGAAGACAGACAGACAGACAGACAGACAGACAGACAGACAGACAGACAGACAGACAGACAGACAGACAGACAGACAGATAGACAGACTGTAAGGAGAGAGGCGAAGATATTCTCCCTCTCTCTCTCTCTCCCTCTCTCATTTCATTTCAAACCTTTATTTATACTCGTAGAGCAATTGAGGTTTCCCTCATTTTCAATGCTGACGAGTTCACAAGCAAACACAAATAATAACAGGGCAGCACACGTACACATATATCAACAGAACTGAACAAAACAATAAACTAGAAACAATAAAATAAGACAAAGCAATAAATAGACAGGATCAAAAACAGTTACAGACCAATAAACAATTGTCAGAGGGATCGAGGGATCTCTCTCTCTGTCTCTACCTCTCTCTCTCTCTCCCTCTATCTCTACCTCTCTCTCTCTCCTGCTCTCTCTCTCTCTCTGTCTCTACCTCTATCTCTACCTCTCTCTCTCTCCTGCTCTCTCTCTCTCTCTGTCTCTATCTCTACCTCTCTCTCTCTACCTCTATATCTACCTCTCTCTCCCGCTCTCTCTCTCTCTCTCTCTCTCCCTCTATCTCTTTACCTCTCTCTCTCTCTCTCTCTCTCTGAGTGAGTGATTGGCTGGGTGAGTGTGGTAGAGAGTGTTTGTGGATGGGTGAGTGTGGTAGAGAGTGTTTGTGGATGGGTGAGTGTGGTAGAGAGTGTTTGTGGATGGGTGAGTGTGTCAGAGAGTGTTTGTGGATGGGTGAGTGTGGCAGAGTGTGTGTGGATGGGTGAGTGTGGAAGAGAGTGTTTGTGGATGGGTGAGTGTGGTAGAGAGTGTTTGTGGATGGGTGAGTGTGTCAGAGAGTGTTTGTGGATGGGTGAGTGTGGCAGAGTGTTTGTGAAAGGGTGAGTGTGGTAGAGAGTGTTTGTGGATGGGTGAGTGTGGTAGAGACTGTGTGTGGATGGGTGAGTGTGGAAGAGAGTGTTTGTGGATGGGTGAGTGTGTCAGAGAGTGTTTGTGGATGGGTGAGTGTGGTAGAGAGTGTGTGTGGATGGGTGAGTGTGGTAGAGAGTGTTTGTGGATGGCTGAGTGTGGTAGAGAGTGTTTGTGGATGGGTGAGTGTGGTAGAGAGTGTTTGTGGATGGGTGAGTGTGTCAGAGAGTGTTTGTGGATGGGTGAGTGTGGTAGAGAGTGATTGTGGATGGGTGAGTGTGGTAGAGAGTGTTTGTGGATGGGTGAGTGTGTCAGAGAGTGTTTGTGGATGGGTGAGTGTGGTAGAGAGTGTTTGTGGATGGGTGAGTGTGGTAGAGAGTGTTTGTGGATGGGTGAGTGTGGTAGAGTGTTTGTGGATGGGTGAGTGTGGTAGAGAGTGTTTGTGGATGGGTAAGTGTGGTAGAGAGTGTTTGTGGATGGGTGAGTGTGTCAGAGAGTGTTTGTGGAAGGGTGAGTGTGGTAAAGAGTGTTTGTGGATGGGTGGATGGTTTTTCAACCCTTTTATGCTCGTTTTCGTTGTATTTGTCCGTCTGGTGTTGTGCACCTTTTCTGTGTTTCCCGTTTGTGTTTTGCTTAGTTGGTGAGTTAGGTGTAGTCCTTGTTTGTTTGGTGGCCGCTGCCGCCGCGCCTACACTGCTGGGCATGGTGGCACGGGGCTCCACCTCCACCGAGTTGGAGAAGCTGTCGCGCCGGCATTGGTTTGGACTCTCGCCGGCCGTCGGCGTGTCAGTGGGGGAGTGTTGTTTGGCTGTGGGCGCAGTCGTGGGGTATAGTAGCGTTTTGTCGGCCTCTAGGATGAACAAAGCGGTTGTTATTTTTCTCGACTCAACCGACAAAGTAAATGAGATGGTGGAGAGTGGGGTGGTGATTCAGGGAACTCTAACTCCGGTTTTACCGCTCGTCACTCCTGCCAAGAAAGTAATCATGTCAAATGTGCCCCCGTTCCTAAAGAACACACTTTTGGAGAGGGAGTTAGCCAGATACGGACAACTGGTTTGACCAATAGAAACGTTCACTCTCGGCGGTAGTTCTCCGCACATTAAACACGTTGTATCTTTTAGGAGACAGGTACATATGATCCTGAAAAAGAATGACCAGGAACTGAATTTAGTATTCCGATTCCGTCTTGATGGTTTCGATTACGTTGTTCATGTTAGTTCTGACAGGCTGAAGTGTTTTGGGTGTCGGGCGGAGGGGCACTTGATCCAGTCCTGCCCGGAGAGAATGGATGACCGGCCGTCTGCTGCGGTTGCGCCCGAGCCGACTGGCGGAGATGACGGTCAGCCCGTGGTGAGTGGTACCGCACCGGACACACTGGGTCTGTCCCAATTCAAGGGTTGCATCCTACCTAGGCCGGATTTGAAGGCTGCTACGTCACAGCGGGGCGACAAGTGCTGTCCCAATTCCTTCAGCCTACGAAGAGTCCTCCGAATACAGCCCACAAATGCGGCCTACATTTGACGAATTTGAAGGATACAACTGATGGATCCTTCGCGGCCTGCCTTTGCGGCCTCCCTCCCAGAATGCGTTTCGGTCCAGATGAATTCCTGTACCAGCCGTCATTGCTCGGATTTTAAAACGTTTTTAAACCTCTTTGATGTTAATATTATTACGTTTTAATAAAATGTCATGCCTGATAGTACCACCATAGAATCCCAATATGTGGAAACTTTATCCAAGTTACGCCTGTATCTACGAGTTTAGATAGACGATTTAGATAGCCATTTTCTGTGGTGTTTCCATAACAACAGGACAGGTCGCGCAAAGTTACCTCAGGACAGGTCGCGCTACCAGCACGCGGTGTGCTTGGCACGTGCTTGGGGCTGCCTAGGCAACAAAATAACGAGTTGGGAATCTTCCATAGGCTAGACTGTCCCATTTCACAAAACGTTTACATCCGGCCTACCTGGCCTGAAGGACGCGACCTACGTAGGCTGCGACCTAGGTAGGATGCAACCCTTGAATTGGGACAGATCCACTGACAGTTGAGCCACAGGGAGGGGGTGGTGGCGCGGGCGGTGATCAGAGCGGTTGAAATACTGACCAGACTGACAGTGTGGATGCCCCTCGGGGGGGGGAGTGCGCAGCGCGATCAGGCTGAGCCGGGAGGGCAGTTGGGGAATACTGCGACCAGAATGGCTGAGTCTGTATTGGATGAGGAAGAGAGTGTGATGGATGATGAACTGTTAAAAATGTCTGTGAAACGATTAACCCGTGGGGGGGGGGTGTATCATGTGGTACATGATACAGTGGTGGCCTTTAGTGCTATCTCCTCTGCTAAGGTGAACTGGCAAAAAAGTGGGTACAGGCCTGGTTGGTGGGTTTAGGTTGCCTGGGGGCCTTGTGTGGAAAAAGGGGGGGGGTTAAGTACCTGGGGATTTATCTTGGGGATGAGGTGTTTTCTGCCAGGAACTGGGACGGCCTGTTAGAACAATTTGATGGCTGGTTGAAGCGATGGAAGTGAATTCTCCCAAAGATGTCGCTTAAGGGTCGGGTTCTGGTCATCAATAACCTTGTGGCTTCCATGTTGTGGCACCGGCTGGCATGTAGGGACCCTCCGGTGAACCTGCTGTCCCAGGTGCAGGCTCGGATGGTGGGCTTGTTCTGGGACCGTCTGCACAGAGTCCCACAGATGGTCCTCTTCTTGCCCAAGGAGGAAAGGGGACACTTGGCGAGTCGGGGGGCTGCTTTTAGGCTCCGTTTCATTCAGAGACTCCTGACGGGTCCGGTGGAGCTGGTCTGGAGACCCGTGGCCCGAGCCATACTGGAGCAGTGTGGTGGGCAGGGGGGTTGGCTGAGACACTGTTCCTAATGGACTTGAAGGGGGGGGGTGATGAGGAACTTGAAGTGTTTTTATAAGGGTTTGTTTACAGTGTGGGGGCTGTTTTCCAGAGGGAGACTCAAGAGCTGTGAGTCCTTGTTCTGGCTCCTGCGGGAGCCGGTGGTGCATGGGAGTGGTTTCCGGGCCGGAGCGGAGCTGTCTCTGCACCAGCAGCTGTGTGAGGAGAAGATCTTCACCCCCGGCCACGTGCTGGAGGTGTGCGGTCCCCGCCTGGACGATGCAGCAGGTCTGGCCGCACGGCTGGGCATCAGGTCTGTCAAGGTGGGCGGTCAGCTGCTGGGGGGGCTGGGCACAGCAGCTGACCCAGGACGAGCTGGAACTGCTGCGATGGTCGAGGCCTGCCTGATGTCACGGATCCTTTTCCTGAGGTGAAGCTGCTTCCTGATCTCAAGTATGCTGGTTGTTTGTTGCAGGTTAACAGTGTGGTAGATTGCAAGCTGGACACTGTGTCTGGGAAAACCATGTATTACTTGTGTGTGAAGGTGTTAAACCAGGCTAAGCTGAAGGACAGGGTTGACCACCATGCAGGGCTGACCTGGGCCTGACGGGGGCTCAGAGGCCCGGGTGGGGAGCACTGAACAAGCCCCCTCTGACTAGGAGGGTTGGGGATTTACACTGGAGGGTTCTGCACGGTGCTGTTGCTGTCAATGCAACTGACATCAGGATTAATCACAGAAACACCTGTGATTAATCCTGATGTCAGTGCTACTTGTCCATTCTGCACGGGGAGGGAAACAGTTTTTCATTGTTTTTTTGGAGTGTGGTCGGCTCTGTGTTTTTCAGTTTTTTGTCCCGTATGTTTGTATGTTTAGTTTTCAAATGTTTATTTACAGTACAGTAGGAAGACCAGGGTGAAGAGTCAGCTGTGCAA
>NC_140254.1:11181926-11184426 GCF_949987555.1 Borostomias antarcticus
TGAGGCAGGGGAGGACAGTCCTCCTCAGTTTTTGGAGAGAAGAGAGGGGTTAACATATAAATATATGAATTTATTTATTCATAATTAATATTATCTCAGTTTTGTTCATAAAGCAGGTTTTCCCTATGGATAAAAAGCCATTATTGAAATTCTAAAGCTCCAACAGTGACATCTATAACATGCAGCTGGAGGACCCATAGATATCTATGGAAGGGAGGCTTGCCTCCCTTAGGCGGTTCTTTTCTCTTAAAGGACAATGCTCGTTTTTGACAACCTGGACCTTATTTACGACATATTATAAGACGTTTGACTCACCGAGATCACTTTGGTGTAGTTCGGAGGCATTTTGAAGAAATTTAAAATCCAGCGCGAGCCAGTATATCCATGTAATGGCAGTGGTCGAGGCACTTAGAATGCAGTTTCTAAATCTATTTTCTGCCACGAAATGGTTGTTTTCATCAATCTGTCTTGATGAATCGCTAGTTGTGCTTACATAGAGCATAGGCCTGTTGTGGTATTTCACATGCCTCTGTAATATGATCTTTAGAAACGTCTTTAGACACGAAATAGCTTCCTCACTTTCTCCAGCACGCATGCGCACAGCGTGCTGGAGCAACGATTGCGCGCTGTGCGCATTAGTGCTGGAGCAAGTGAGGAAGCTATTTCGTTTCGAAGACGTTTCTAAAGATCATATTACAGAGGCATGTGAAATACCACAACAGGCCTATGCTCTATGTAAGCACAACTAGCGATTCATCAAGACAGATTGATGAAAACAACCGTTTCGCGGCAGAAAATAGATTTAGAAACTGCATTCTAAGTGCCCCGACCACCGCCATTACATGGATATACTGGCTCGCGCTGGATTTTACATTTCTTCTACATGCCTCCGAACTACACCAAAGTGATCTCGGTGAGTCAAACATCTTATAATATGTCGTAAATAAGGTCCAGGTTGTCAAAAAGGAGCATTGTCCTTTAAGACATGGATACATGGATATACTGGCTCGCGCTGGATTTTAAATTTCTTCTACATGCCTCCGAACTACACCAAAGTGATCTCGATGAGTCAAAGGTCTTATAATATGTCGTAAATAAGGTCCAGGTTGTCAAAAACGAGCATTGTCCTTTAAATCAATGTAATGCCTTTTTTTCTTGCTAATTTGTGATTGGCCAACACGCTAAAAAATTACGGTAAGGGAGGACAGTACTCCGGCCCTGTCTGAACAGGATTCAGATATTGACATTTTGTTAGTCCAATCACATTCCAGATTCCAGATTTACCACAGTGAAGGCTGATTGAGTTGTCTGTGTTTCTCTTCCCTGTGCCATTGGAGACTTTTTGTGTGTTCGTAGCTCCATAATATAATACATCCGAAAGTATTATGGGACATATTATACATCAAACTGTTCGTCTATTTGTCTTAATTCTAGCCATCTAAATATCCAAGTTGACATAAATACTTTTTTGAGCTAGAGCCGTCTGAACACGACAGTTCCACTGGCTGGCTATAGCCGGTAACGTTAGCTACGAGGTGCACGTCAGGCTACGGCATAGGCAGGCGCGCAGATTGGCTGGAGGCGCAAACTGTCGGCAACTCGTCAAAACATTTCTAGAGACTGGGTCGCAACACCGGATCAGAGAAATCCCACAGCCTGGCTCCTGCTTGTGTGAGAATTGATCGCTTTGCGGTGCTTATTCCTCATCCAGTGATGATGGGTGGATGGAAAACCTTCAACTGAATGTTCATATTGTTCTGATAATTGTAGGCTATAGCAACATAAGAGTGGCAGCTTTGACAGCAACCCAAATGAGCTAATCCATAGCTGTACCATTGCTAGCTAGCTATGAGCGAACTGTTGGATACTGCATTTGCTGTGCAACGTATTCCATTGTCCAGTTGTCAAATCTATTTGCCAACAAACTGTTTGAGAGCCAGCACACCTCAGTGTCCCCTAATCAAAAACATTTTTCATATATCACCTAACCTCTCCAGCACCTCACCAATATCAATTATTTTCTCTCTTTAGAGAAGAGTACAATCCATTACAACAACTCAATCAATCAAAGCTTTATTTGTATAGCGCATTTCATACCCAGAGGCAACACAATGCGCTTTACAGAGAACAAGGGAGGTGGGCATACAACATAACAACTATTGCTGCTTACAATGTTTTTTATTGTTGTTTTGTAGTATTTTATCATGAATATGATAAATAAATGCTGCATGTAGTTAAAGAAAGTGTTATTCAGTTTTTCATATGCTAAAATTGACTGTAAATCTACATTTTAAAACTGATATTTCAAATAATAACTGACTGAGGAAAGTGCCCCCTGGCGCCCATGGGCGGTTCACCTCTCTTTCTCCTGTCCTCCTCAGTTTTTTGAGTCACCAGCCGCCAGTGGTACACACACACACACACACACACACACACACACACACACACACACACACACACACACACACACACACACACACACACTCTGATGGACTAAACA
>NC_140254.1:11196091-11201091 GCF_949987555.1 Borostomias antarcticus
CGGGGGCCTGAGGCCTGGTCTGCTGCGCACGCGTACCTGGACGTCCCTGGACGTCCCTGGACATCGGGCTGCACAATTATCACAAAAGATAATAATTGCGATTATTTGCTTCAAAATGGTAATTGCAATTAATAATTGTGATTAATATATAATATATAAAATAAATATATAATAACCAAAATGCTCCCAAATCACGGATGTTGATCCCTTTCTTGCTACTAACTCACTGACCTCGTTTTCGCTCATTTTTTCACTACTCACGGCTGCAGGTACTCTTGTGACACTGGTCTTGACCTACTGCTATCTGTCTTCTCAGTGAAATTGCTGCGCACAGCGCACTCAGCAGGAACGCATGTGATTGGTCAGACAGCATAAGCGCCTGTGATTCGTCCGTGTAGTCCTAGCACACTCAATTCAAAGCAAAATTATTAATCACATTAATTTCGGCCTTTTGCGATTAGTTAATTGCCGAGGTCATAATCGCGATTTCGATTAATTCACGATTAATTGTGCAGCCCTACCTGGACATATGACACACTTCCTTTTAAAAAGGGCACAGATGAACTGCGCATGAAATAGACCAGTCTGCTTGTTCAACTCCTCTCTAATGTTAATCTGTATATCTTTCACATACATGCATCTGTTACCGTATAGAAGAAGGAAGAGTGTGGAGCTGATAACAAGGTGCCTGGAAACTCACAGCACCACACATTAGTGGAAACACTGTCATGTCATCATGAGTCAAGCAGAGCTGGGTCCTGATAACATACTTGGAGCCTGTCCAACTGTCTGCACTTCATCTTTATATATATATATATATATATATATATATATAAAAAATTAAGCCTTGTACAGTAATTATAGCACTGCATAAATGCTTGCCTATTGCACTGTGATCAGAGTAAAAGGGCATGTTTCCTGTTGTATAATATTCTTTCATTCCATTCTTCCATTTATTTTCCGTGCTTTGATAACATGCGCTGGAGACACACTTCTGTTGTGTGATAAACAGTTGTAGCGCATGACACCCTTCTGAAACATCGACAGCTGTTTCACTAAAATAACAATCCGTCAAACACCACTCACTCACACGCACACACACGCATGCACGCACGCACACACGCACGCATGCACACAAACTAACAAACACTTGTCAATCCATCCATTTCCATCACTCCCTCTCTGTTTACCAGCCAGGTGTGTGTGTGTGTGTGTGTGTGTGTGTGCACTTGCGCAGGTGAATAAAACGGCCACCGTTGTCTGGTAAGGCCACAGCCGTGTCTAGTTTCAGCGTCTGATGTGTTTGACCCTGCAGCCTGGGGGGGGGGGGGGGGGGGGCAGGAGGGAGGGAGAGAACAGGTGTGAGGCAGGCAGGCAGGCAGGCAGACAGACAGACAGACAGGCAGGTAGACAGACAGACAGACAGAAAACCAGACAGACAGACAGACAGGCAGACAGACAGGCAGGCAGACAGACAGGCAGGCAGACAGTCAGACAGACAGACAGACAGGCAGACAGACAGACAGACAGACAGACAGACAGGCAGGCAGACAGTCAGACAGACCGACAGGCAGACAGACAAACAGACAGGCAGACAGAAAGACAGGCAGACAGACAGGCAGACAGACAGGCTGACAGGCAGGCAGGCAGGCGAGCTGGTGGCCGGGCAGATGGCCTCCACCAGCGGATGCTAACGGCTGTAAAGCCCAGACTGCAGAGACCAGGTCTGATAACACACCGGGGCTAAAGCGCTGATGTCTGGCTCTGTTTAAACACACACGCACGCACGCACGCACACGCACACACACACACTCACGCACTCACTTTACAGTGTTAACCTGCTCACTGCACTTAACACTGGCAGTACACTCAGCTCACCTGCAGCCATGTCAATCTTGTTTACCTTTAATTTAATGTCTCTCTCTCTCTCTCTCTCCCTCTCTCTCTCTTCCTCTCTCTCTCATCATGCTCTCTCTCTCTCTCGTCATGCTCTCTCTCTGTAAACACATTTTCTCCCAATGCTTATGGCCGTCTAATAAAGAGACCAGTGAGGGGTTTACAGCGATGCAGAGTGGATGGACAGTGAGGATTCTCATTGTATTGTTGCACCAGTGCATTGTGGGTGACGTGTATGGACAGCTGTTCTGGTTGGTGTTGGTTCATATTTGGTACCTGGGAAAACGGGAGGGACTTGCGCACGCACACACACACACACATACACGCATACACACACACACACACACACACACACACACATACACATACACATAGCACTTAAACAAAAGGCCAGTTTACTGCATGTTCACAATCTGAGTCGTATCTTTTTTGTCAAGCATTCAAGAAAAAAAGACATGCACAAAATATGTGCTTTAGCATATCCTACAAGCTAGCCTCTTGGACAATAAAATAGCCAACCTCTGTTTCACAAATTAGCCATCAAATGCATACAATTACGCAAAGGGATGTTTTTTTGCATTGAGTCAGATGTCCCAATGGACCAAAACCCACTTTATTCACACAAAATATTATTTCCTTCTAATCCGAGCCGTGAGAACCATCACTATCGAATGGAGCCACGGCGTCCCCCAGCAGACCGGTGCCATGGCCTTTCCTCGGCAGAGAAGACATGCCGATGGCCAAGGAGAGCAAGTTACCACAGGGGAAAATATAGACCAACCCTTTAATTTTCGACATAAGCTTGCGGCCGCCGCCCCTCCAAAATCTCCTTCGACTTCAACTTCACTGTTCCGTCGTGCGGGGATTTGGCACGTCGCAGCGGGCGGAGACGCAAACATCACCATGGAGATGCGCTTGACAATTGTGACTGGTTCTGGGTGTTTTCAAACGCAGAGCCTTCAGATGCTGAGCTTTCATGGACGCCCTAGTCGGCGGCAGAGAGGCAGGGAGGGAGGAAGGGAGAGAGAGAGAGAGGGAGGGGGGGGGGGGCAATGCGCTGAGACCTTTGAATGTACCGGGGCTGTTCTCAGCAAGCTTGTCAGCTGATGTCTACCTCTCCAAAAAGGGGGGTAAATCCGATGTGACAGATCGGTCCTCGGCGAGAAAGAGCCAGCAGACTGGCCAGTCGTGAACTTCAGCTCGCACGCCTATTACGCCTCCCAGTAAGGGCATTTAAGAGCCCATGAATTGATATCTTTCTCACATTCAGGACGACAGCTGACATGTGCATTGTCATTCTACACAGACTTGGTTTATATTTGAATTAATTTAATTGTTATTCAAATAAATACACTGTCTCTTAATAGCACAATAAACATACCTTAAATGTTGTTTATCACGAGCCTATAGTAATTTGTAGACTTCACTTTCATAGGAGATGAGCCTATGAAGATGAGCGGTGAAACATTAAAAAATCATTGAATAACTTTTCGCGATATAATCCCATATATTAAGATATGAGGATATTTTGCTGAAATGTTCATTACTCTCATAGCAGCATGCTATGGCCACGGGCATCCAGGTCCTACCCAATATCACGATATAATTAATTGAATTACTTTAGTGACGCCTAATTGGTCCAAAACAACACCAATAGAAACTGGACATCATTATGGTGTCAACTGACTACCCAGCAAGCCTTTAAACAATCCATTGCGCACAAAGACACATTGCATACATTTCGCATTTTGACTTTTGTTTTTCACAAATATGATTACACTGTTCCGTTGGAATATATAAAACAGACTACAAACAGAGATTCAGTTTTGGACGTTTGATGCAACTGTGGGTCCACTGCACAGTAGGCATTTCAGCCATACAGGTTCATTGTATCACACATATTTTAGGATAAAGCCAGCCAGCTTTGGTCAATGCAACCACCACGGATTTTAGCGCATCTAAAGCAGACTCGATTTTGGCAATAACCAAAATAGCAATTATGCTCTGAAAATAATCAAAAGAACAATTTATGCTTTCTACGACCAAGTGCGCAGAAACATTGTAAAAGGTAGAGGCGAAGGAACGGATGGAACTTACACTGAAAAGAGGCAGAGATTCCCACCATGCGTTACGGTGATGTGAGGGGGCAAAATTAATTTCCAGTCTCCGACTCCCTCTGTGCACCTCGGCGTGTTCCGACGACGAAATGTTACTCAGTCCAGTCAATACACCTCCAATTTGTAGTATATAGGTCAAACTCCAGCACGTAGCCTACGAGAAAGCAGCGGGGTTGCAAATATATCTTCACTCGGCGAAGACGATTCCGGTTGGGAACCTGGCATCCAGACGCACGCAGCGAGAGAAAGGATGAGAGAAGAGAGGAGAGGATGGAACACGCCAAACGCCGCTTTGCTTTCTCCTAGAAACCCCTAGGCTGTCTGTCAAATGTAGAAACTCACGAATGTTTGTTTTTTTCTCTCGTAAATATCGGTTAAGAAACGATAGAATCACACGCTCTCAGGCTTGTCTCCGGCTCGGTCTGTGTTGGTCGACGTTGAGAAGCGGAATAGCGGAGGTTCGTTTCTGCTCTGCGGAGCTCCGCACACCCAGGTGCCGAGGGGGCGGGATCCGAGCGGTGGGAGGCGACTGGGCGAGCGGCAGCGAGCATCTGTGTCCTAAAACAGGTTGCGGGGGTCAGGTCAAGTAGTTTGAAGTGTTCAGTAGACAACAATAGTGTTACGGACAAGAAGCAGATTCGCCCGAATTCCTCCTTGGCCGCGGTGGTGACTACTGCCGCCTGGCTGCACGCGCTCGGAGGCTCAAGGGTGCGCGAGCAAGTGAGAGTGCGCGGCGGGTGCGTGCCTGACAGTGCCCTATCTGCATTCTCTCTCTCTCGCCCCCCCCCTCCACACACACACACTCTCTCTCTCTCCCAAAAGAGCAGGCTATCCTGCAGTAACCCAAGGCAAACACTTTCCTCCGACCATCTGGAGGCCATCTCGCCCGCCGAGCCGGAGAAAGCAGAAGCTTCGCTGAGTCCTCTGGCAGAGAGCACAGACCCCCACAAGTTAATGCGCCACAAATTCACATTTGCTATTATTATT
>NC_140254.1:11206091-11216091 GCF_949987555.1 Borostomias antarcticus
CATGGTAAATCTATCTTTGAATCTTTGAAGAAAGAAAGAAAACTTCATTTGATGAAGACAGAGGGGGGGGGGGGGGGGGGGGGGTAGTCAGCTATTGAGTGAATGCAAGATAAAGATCGATTTGTTGAATTTTGCACTTTCAAAGAGTCAAGGCCAACTTTTCCCAGCTATTGAAGGCTGTAGGCTTTATTGTGTCTTGTTCAAAAAACAGCACGTTATGATTATTCCAATGTGAATGAATGTCAGTTCACAGTGTGCATATACAGTACTGGCATGCCAGTCTTCTTCTGAAATGTTCATTGCTATACCCTTGCACAGATCATTATAGTGTTCGTTTTTAAAAATGGTATTAATTCCCAAGGGGAAATTGTCTAAATGTATAGTTGTTTCTGTATTTTGAAGAGATGGAAAGACAGAGATTTTACTGGAGAGAGAGGTAGAGAGAGAGAGAGAGAGATACTGTATTTTAAAGATTGTATTAATTCCCATGGGGAAATTGTCCAAATGCTTAGTTGTTTCTGTATTTTGAAGAGATGACAAGACAGAGATATGTAGCCTACTGGAGAGAGAGAGAGAGAGAGAGAGAGATACTGTAGAATGTGTGTGAGAGAGAGGGAGAGCCAAAGAGTTGCATGCTGGGATATGAGCTGCAGGTAGACGTGGCATCTGGAGGGAGGCCCCTGGTTCATCAGGGTATTACTGGGTTAACAAACACACTGCAGGGGAAGAGCTAAGTGGTAGAGAGTGAACAGCCCTCCCTACTTGTATGATAATGCAATTAGTCTCCTGCTCCAGAGTGTCGCTTAATTCACAAAACACGTGAAAAGTATGATCATTTTTAACGCTTTGCAAAGTAATGACGCCTTGATGCCGATAGATAAATCATGGGAGGAATTGTGCCGCGAGACTAATCTCTGATCTTGGAAAAAATATGAGAATGATAACAAGGCTTGGCAGACATTCCCAGGGTGTGGAAGATGACAGCTTCTCCTTTTGTGAGAGTAGAAACACAGGAAGATGTTAGCTTCTCATTTTGTGAGAGTAGAAACACAGGAAGAAAAAGAGAAGAGAAATGCTGTTTCCCCCTGTTGGATCATTTCAGGGAGCATCAGGCCCAAACATGGCAGATATAGAAGTCTCTCATTGCTCCTGCACGGGGACCTGGGGGCTATCCCACAATCCTTTGGGGTGCTGGAGTTTGCCGAGGCCCCTTTGATGTGTGTACATGTGAAAAACACATTTTCCCCCCTACGCGCCCTCTTCCTATCCAGCATGGTTTAAAGGTCTAAAATATATTGAGAAAAAATATATCCACAAAGAGGACAAATTAAAAAGTCAGATATTTATACATGACAAGAAGACACACACACACACACACACACACAAACACACACACACACACACACACACACACACACACACACACACACAATATAAAAAAGCAACTTTCAACACACATATACCCATAACTCACATCCAATTAGCAATAATGAACCAATTAAAATGACAAGGACATGATATCCTTGCATATAGAGGCTTTGCCCTTTGAAATAGCTCCCTCCCACCAGCCCTGTCACACAGTAGCGGGCCTTGTCTTTACGTCGCTGGAACAGTGAATCTTCTATGGAGGCACTTGATGTCTGTAGAGGAGAAATGTACAGTGTTATTAAGAGCCAGAAGAACACTTAGTAGCTTAGCTATTAAGGAACCATAGAAAGAACTGGCCTTTGTCTTCACAGTGCTCCAGATACACAAACACTGTTTATTTATTTTATGTGTGGAAACGCCAAGATCAATGACAGCAGCTGGTGTTTTGTGCACGAGTAGGGCAAGATATTTAATTTTCCTTCTATTTTTTTGACATATTATGTAAGAGCAAGTTGTAAGCTTTCAAATGATGTGCCATACATCGTAATGCTCACTTGAATGGTGGTACAACTAAAATCAACTAGCAGAGAAAATCCCTTTCAAAGTTCTTAGCTTAGAAAATACCCCTACAGCTTAGTTTGCTGACAAATTATAAGTATTTAGAGATTCTAAAACTGTTGTTTGCTATATTGAGTTGGTTCTTCAACATTTAAACACATTTATCAGAAGGCCACTCCAGGATGAACATGTGGAGGTTTGGGGTATAGTCCCATAAAGTCATTTGAACCCCGGTCTCCCAGGTGGGAGTCCAATGCTCTCACCACTACTCTACTTGTGTAGTGTAGATCGGCGGGTTGATTTTGGTGTCCCTCTTTATTTTGGTGTGCTGGGACTACTGCCTCTTGTGGTGCCAACAGAGAGATGCAGGCCAACATTGTCGGTAATACAATGTAAGGGAGGGAAAAGTATAAACATATTTGAAAAACACATTTCAAAATGTTTTAATCTGTAACAAAATATTTTCTTAACCTATTAGATGAGGAAAAACTGCCAATCCTACTAGGGGAGGACTCAAAGAGAAGTAAGTTAGCAGCAGTCTTTGTTACTGTCTGCCATAGACTGAGGGACAGTGAGTGACGGTCACTGTCCTTATATCTGACAACATCATTTGGTTTTCTCCTGTATTTGTATCTTTTTTTAAATGTATTTATCTACTGTTTCTTGCCGTTGCTGCTATATCAACAATTTTTCATTTGTTTTGACTTGTAGTAGCCTATGTTTCTTAGCTCTTTCTAATTAATGTTGTTTTTCAATGTCCAAACACTGCTTAGGCAATATGTACAGTGTTAAGTCATGCCAATAAAGCCAATTGACAATGGGGACAGCCGAGCCCACCGCCAATAAAGTGATGCCCGACTCTGTCTCTTCTCACCATTTATCAATCCTGGGAACCCATCGTTCCGTACTCACCCCCCCCCCCCCCTCCTCCCTCTGGAAACGGCGGAGCAGATGGGCCGGCCGCCGCGCTTAAACACCTGATATGAAGCAATCCGTCATGCGTGTTAGTCGGTGGCGGTGGCGGTGGTGGCGGTGGTGGCGGCGTGTGCAGCTGGGGAACCTGGTGCAATGACAGACCCCAGGATGTCTAGCCTGACTGACCCCCTGATGGACTGGAGCCAGTAGAGCCTGTGAGGGCTGGGGTGTGTGTGTGTGTGTGTGTGTGAGAGAGAGAGAGAGAGAGAGAGAGAGAAAGAGAGAGAGAGAGAGAGAGAGAGAGAGAGAGAGAGGAGTGAGGGTTGCAAAATCCCTTGATAGGATTCACAGCCCTCCAGTGGACCATGGAACAGGTGGAGGCAGAGAGAGAGGGAGAGAGAGAGAGAATGATGGTGGGTGTATGGGGCTGAGGTGAGATGAGGGGGGGGGCAGCAGTGGGATTAGAAAAAGACACACCAGGCTGCATCTCCTCCTCCTCCTCCTCCTCCTCCTCACCTGTGTACCGATGACGGCTCAACCTTGAGAGCAGCACAGCAGCTGGAGTTGGAGTCTCTGTCCAAAACCTGCCATTCATTCTTCTCATTAGAAAGCAGCTCCTATAGGCCAGCCTGCAGCTACAGCCTGGAACACTGCTCTGTTAGCTGGGAGAGTTGTGCAGTACACTATATTATCCCATAAGACTAGGAAAGGAAGGATCATTTTTTGATAATATCAGAATTTGTGTGTGTGTGTGTGTGTGTGTGTATTGTATGATTACCTAAAATGTCAGGCTAATTATTGAGTTTAATATAGCCCCCTCTCTCTCTCTCTCTCTCTCTCTCTCTCTCTCTCTCTCTCACTCTCTCTCACACACACACACTCCTACACACACCTACACACACACACACACACACACACACACACGCACACACACACACACCGAGGCCCTCATTACCTAGGTCTGTGCTGTAGGCAGGGCCCTGTAGAGGAGTTGGTCTGACGATTGACTCATTAGTCACTGGAAACAATTAGTAGGGAATGATCCGTTCCATTGGTTTTAATGAGTACAGTTGGGTCGCTCTGCTAAAGGTGGCAACACGGAAAGGTCACCACGCTGACAACCTGAACGAGCACGAACACACACGGGCGCATGCACGCACACACACACACACAAACACACACACACACACACACATTGACAGCTATTTCTCAACATCTTTCCTGGAACGCCATGGCGCAGTAACAATGTGAGGAAGAGGAAAGTGTTGTGTAGTCGCTGACCTTGGCCAAGCTCCGTTAGCCTTAAGGAACACAGCCATGGTTTCCAGTGTTACGGTAACTATAGTAACGCAAGACAGAGTACCTATCATTTCCACTCAAATCTAGTCTTGCGCCTCAAAAGTGGATATAGGCCACCATGTGTGATCAGAACTCTGAAACTATGAAATAGTTCATGATTCTGAGTATCTTCCGCACATCCGGCTAGGTTTCGTTAAGGTGCTGGGGATTCACGAACGTCAAATAACAGAAGAGAAACTTCCCTAACGCTCAAATCAGTGCCAATGTCTGACATTTTATTTGTTGAACTCTCAGCGGCAGATGGACTAACAGCCAGGACCACTGAGGGGACAGTTTCACTTCTCCTACTCACGCATTTCTGAGGAAAGGTTCGCAACCTCTTTTGTATGCGCAAAATACCATGTAAGGCTTTGTTATCTACTGGTTTGGCAAACAAAGCTAGCTAATGTCCATCTTTGTTCCGTTATTGTTGTCTACTGTACCTGTACTGTACTCTAGTACTCTAGTCTCTCCCACCTCACCACTTCCCAGACAAAAAGAACGCAGCTTAAACACCTCTACCAGCTACGCCACTCCATCCGGTGGCGCGGTCGGCGTTATTACATAAATAAATAAATAAATAAATAAATAAATAAATAAATAAATAAATAAATAAATAAATAAATACCATACTGAGAAGTTTGTTATTTCGCTCTCACTCTACTGGTGTTCCCAAAATGCAACTCTGCAACCCTCCCCCCGTCTCTCTCCCTCACTCCCTCTTTCCCTCCCTCCCTCCCTCCCCCCGTCTCTCTCCCTCACTCCCTCTTTCCCTCCCTCCCTCCCCCCGTCTCTCTCCCTCACTCCCTCTTTCCCTCCCTCCCCCCCCCCCCCCTCCCTCCATCTCTCTCCCTCCCTCCCACCGTCTCTCTCCCTCTCTCCCTCCCTCCCTCCCCCCCTCCCCCGTCTTTCTCCATCCTAGTTCTCTCCATTAGCTCTCTCTCAGCCTGTAACTATTTATTAAAGAGCTTGTTAGTGACGGATCAGTGCTTGACCTTCTCCCCAGGAACAGAAGCTCTGGGGGCAGACCCACAACAGAACACTGGCCAGGCTTCTACAACGTTCTGCTGTCTCTTCCAGGGTAGATCCACAACAGAACACTGGCCAGGCTTCTAGAACGTTCTGCTGTCTCTTCCAGGGTAGACCCACAACAGAACACTGGCCAGGCTTCTAGAACGTTCTGCTGTCTCTTCCAGGGTAGACCCACAACAGAACACTGGCCAGGCTTCTAGAACGTTCTGCTGTCTCTTCCAGGGTAGACCCACAACAGAACACGGGCCAGGCTTCTAGAACGTTCTCTCTTCCAGGGTAGACCCACAACAGAACACTGGCCAGGCTTCTAACGTTCTCTCTTCCAGGGTAGACCCACAACAGAACACTGGCCAGGCTTCTAGAACGTTCTGCTGTCTCTTCCAGGGTAGACCCACAACAGAACACTGGCCAGGCTTCTAGAACGTTCTGCTGTCTCTTCCAGGGTAGACCCACAACAGAACACTGGCCAGGCTTCTAGAACGTTCTGCTGTCTCTTCCAGGGTAGACCCACAACAGAACACTGGCCAGGCTTCTAGAACGTTCTGCTGTCTCTTCCAGGGTAGACCCACAACAGAACACTGGCCAGGCTTCTAGAACGTTCTGCTGTCTTCCGATCAGTTGTCTGGCAGAGGGAAAGGATGTGAAACTGGGAAGTGATGTCAGTAAGGCTCACACTGCAATGTCAGTCAGTCAACAGTAGATAGAGTCAGGAAGAAAGAGAGAGAGAGAGAGAGAAAGAGAGAGAAAGAAAGTGAATGAATAATATTGCTGTTCAAATTCACCCCAGGACTGCACGACTCTTCTCTCATATATTGTATGTCAACTCGTTTCACTGGTAAGAAATGAAAAGTCATCGTTCAAAACTCAAAATCTCACAACATTTAATTTAATACCTCTGAACCCAGCTCCAGACCCCCTCCCCCCCGAATAAGACCTTTCATCAACCTGAATGCTTCAACAACACAACATGAGTCCATGTGTGTGTGTGTGTGTGTGTGAGAGAGAGAGAGGGAGAGAGAGAGGGAGAGGGAGAGGGAGAGGGAGAGGGAGAGGGAGAGGGAGAGAGAGAGAGGGAGAGGGAGAGGGAGAGGGAGAGGGAGAGGGAGAGGGAGAGGGAGAGGGAGAGGCGCTAAAGCAGAGCACACCTCTTTACAAAAACTCCTCATGAAAGTATCCAGGGGGAGCAGGGCGCATAGGAAAGGTGTGTGTGTGTGTGTGTGTCAGTGTGTGTGTGTGTGTGTGTCAGTGTGTGTGTGTGTCAGTGTGTGTGTGTGTGTGTGTGTGTCTATGTGTGTGCGTGTCAGTGTGTGTGTGTGTGTCTGTGTGTGTCAGTGTGTGTCAGTGTGTGTGTGTGTGCGCGTGTCTGTGTGTGTAAGTGTGTGTGTGTGTGTGTCTGTGTGTGTGTGTGTGTGTGTGTGTGTGTGTGTGTGTGTGTGTGTGTGTATGTGTCGGCAAGGGGATCTTTTCACGCATGTCGCTCCTTTGAATGGGGTCCCGTCAATAATGGATGTTCACTGAAGGGTCCTGGCGGGCGGAGAAACTGCCCCCGACAGGCCGCTGCCCACCGCTGTCTGCTACGATTGGATTGTTGCTGACGAATGACGACGACAATATTCTCGGCACCAACAACGATCGTAGCGCAGAGAATGTGAGCCGGAGAATAGCCAGTCTGCGCGCTGGCCTGTGCGCATGCGTGCTGGAGCAAGTGGGGAAAGGCGTGTAAAGATCATATTACAGAGGCTAAAGACCCCGTATTTGAAAACCACAACAATGCCTCGCGTTGAGGAATCTCAACTGTCGATTCATTCAATCTGATTGATGAAAACAACCGTTTAGCGGACGAAAATAGATTTTGAGAAACTGCATTCTCGGTGCCCCGATTACCGTCATTACATGGATATACTGGCTCGCGCTGGATTTTAAATTTCTTCTTCAGGCCTCCGAACTACACAAAAGTGATCTCGGTGAGTCAAACGTCTTATAATATGTCGTAAATAAGGTCCAGGTTGTCAAAAACGAGCATTGCCCTTTAATGTCCTTTTTTTTGCATTTCGTTTTATATGACCTTTTACGTGTATCTTGCACTTTGTCTTGATGCTTTTAATGTCTCTCACTTTGAATTGCCTTGTTGCTGAAATGTGCTTTACAAATAAGCTTGTCTTGCCTTCATATCTAAGAATTGGAAGCCTATGTTCATCATTATGTTTGTGTGCTTAGATCCTTCGCTCCCCCACCCCCTCTACCCTCTTCACATGCAGCCCTCTCAAAGAGCATCTAGCACAATACATTTCTCCACAGATCTTATCCAGTTTTTTCTCTCTTGTAGATCTCACAGCATTGAATTGGTCTAAGTGAAATCCCAGCCAACCCCAGTGACCGTTTGCACAGGTTGATTTAAAGGATGACACCACCTTTTCATGAAGACACGCACACGCCCCCAGATCACTGATGTTGAAAAGGGACGCTTGCGGCTGTCAGACACACACACACACACACACACACACACACACACACACACAACACACACACACACACACACACACACACACACACACACACACACACACACACAGGCACTCTGGAAAGGGCAGTGAGATACGACGGACGTGTGTGGGATGTAATTAGCGGCGAGGGAGAGAGAGAGAGAGAGAGGGGAGAGAGAGAGAGAGAGAGAGAGAGAGAGAGAGGGAGGGAGAGAGAGAGAGGGAGGGAGAGGGAGGGAGGGAGGGAGGGAGAGAGAGAGAGAGAGAGAGAGAGAGAGGGAGGGAGGGAGGGAGAGAGAGAGAGAGGGAGGGAGGGAGAGAAAGAGAGAGAGAGGGAGGGAGAGGAGAGAGAGGGAGAGAGAGGGAGAGAGGAGAGAGAGAGAGAGAGAGAGAGAGAGAGGGAGGGAGAGAGGGAGGGAGAGAGAGAGAGGGAGGAAAGTGCTTCATGGTAAAATACCGCTGCCTGTAATTAAGGGAAAATATCACCAAAGAGCCCACACCACTTTAAAAGAGTCATTTGTGCCAAATATTACAGGCTGATTGTCAAACGAATGAGGGGAGGAGAGAGAGAGAGAGATAGATAGAGGGAGAGCGAGAGAGATAGAGAGGGAGAGAGAGAGAAATAGAGGGAGAGAGAGGGAGAGAGATAGAGGGAGAGAGAGAGGGGAGAGAGATAGAAAGAGAGAGAGAGATAGAGAGAGAGAGAGAGAGAGAGAGAGAGAGAGAGAGATAGAGAGAGATAGAGAGAGAGAGATAGAGGTAGAGAGAGATAGAGAGAGAGAGAGAGAGAGAGAGAGAGAGCGGGAAGCGTGGAGAGTGAACCAGTAGGGTGTAGATGTGGTTCATTACCCAGTACGTCACAAAGCGCAGGTCACGGTGAGAGCAGTAAGCCAATTAATTTGAGTGTGTCTGTGTGTGTGCGTGTGTGTGTGTGTGTGTGTGTGCATGTGTATGCATGCGTGTGTGTGCGTGTGTCCTTTTATTTGGAATGACTAAAAGGAGCATCGCAGGCCAATAGACCCCTATACACTGCAGCCGTAGAGCAGCTAGCTATCAGTCTGCAGTCAGGAACAACAGCAGAGTTAGACAAAAGAAGCATTCTGGGTAATGAATGGCACTTGGCTTCCCTCCACCCACGCGCTCCCTGCTGAGATAATTCCCTCTCCAAATTGCAATCAAACACTTCAGGAGTGATAACCCTTTCAAATATTAACTCGCCAGACTCCTGGGGCTTGCTTTTTTAATGTTTATTTTTATTTTATTTTTTTGGGGGGGGGGTGGCTTTGCTGCATATTGTGTTTATTTTTATTTTTTTACTCCCCTGTTTTTGAATGATTGGCATTCCAGCTGGGGTTTCTTGTGTTTTTGTTGTTGTTGTTGTTGTTGTTGTTGTTGTTGTTGTGTGTGTGTGTGTGTTTGTATACATCCCGTACTGTACTGTAAAGCCTCTCTCCACAAAACTGACCTTGAACACAAAGATTGCACTATTAGCATATGCAAGGTCTGCCTGCTTTTATTCAAGCAGACACAACATGGAGACATGCA
Organism: Borostomias antarcticus; assembly: GCF_949987555.1. NCBI lineage: Eukaryota > Metazoa > Chordata > Actinopteri > Stomiiformes > Stomiidae > Borostomias > Borostomias antarcticus. Next base: position 11,215,331 of record NC_140254.1, read on the forward strand.
CTCCCAGAATTCAGTGGGGTGACATTGGGAGAACTGTTAGTGGGAAAAAACCTTCCCACTAGTCTTTTTGCCTCCATTGCAAACCTGTGTTGATCCTGCTCTCCCTGGAGAACCATGGATAAGACACTGTACCACTGGTATACTGTCTGATGTTATTCTACACATTATTAAATGTAGATTATAAATACTAATTAAATAACCTTCCATACTGTATATCAGATATGAAGTAGTCCCAGTGCAGTAGGTGGTGTGACGTGGTTACAGTAACAGTCTAGCCTTGGGATGGCGCTGATACAGATCCTCAACGTCAGCCATTCTCCTGCAGTCGAGTTCTCGGTACAGTTAAAATATGCAGAGCCAGATGTGTAATGCTACATCTTTATATAACAGCAGCGATAGCGATAGAGTCCTCACACGTAGATTTGGGTGTCAGGTACTGTAGCTCTATTTGTCATAATTACGTGGTTGTGTGGGAAGCCTGGAAAAGGTCTAATCAATCTCATTTAATTAAGTGCAGTCATTTGAAATGAGCAGAATAGAATTAATAAGCACATTTGAATCTACATTTGAAACTTGTGTAATTATACTAATTCAGTTCCCTCAAAAGCTCATTTCAAATACCACAGACGTCTGTATGACATTGACATGGGTTAGAATGTAAAACGTAAGAATACTGTACATATCTTATGCTGCATTTGTAAAAGTATGATATCCTCTTGTGAAGATATTGTGTTTGACAGGGTGGAGTGACAGAGGCAAGA
>NC_140254.1:11221091-11223591 GCF_949987555.1 Borostomias antarcticus
CTCTGTGGTGTTACCCTTGTAAATGGAGTGTGTGAGGGTAATGTGTATGCAGTATGTATGTGTCTGGGTGTAATGTGTGTGTGTGTGTGTGTGTGTGTGTGTGTGTGTGTGTGTGTGTGTGTGTGTGTGTGTGTGTGTGTGTGTGTGTGCGCGTGTGTGTGTGTGTGTGTGTGAGAGAGAGAGAGAGACAGAGAGAGAGAGAGAGAGAGAGAGCACAAGGCAGATTAGCGCGCCCTGGCCTCTAAGCGAGCACATCTGCACTCAAGGCTCAACATCTGGATCTTACATTTCAGTCCCACCAATGCTGAATGTGTGTGTGTGTGTGTGTATGTGTGTGTGTACGCAGAAGGAGAGACTGAGAGTGAGCGAAAGAGAGAGGAAAAGAGAGGTGGTTGGCGACACAACCAGAACAGGGGTGTAACATTCACCATTTTAGGGAAGCCAGACCTCTGTCTCTCCCTCCCCCGGCTCTCTCCAACCCCCCCCCCCCCCCAATCCCTCTCTTTCTTGGGTCATTCCCACAGTTCACCATGTCACCCCGCCAACACAAAAAAAAACATGGCAGCTTTTCAAGCGGTTTGATTTATTGGTCAGTGAGTCAAGCGGCTGGCGCTCAGGGACGGGGGTTCTGGGGTTCCAGGGTTCTGGGGTTCTGGGATTCTGGGGTTCTGGGGTTCCGGGATTCTGGGATTCTGTGGTTCCGGGGTTCTGGGATTCTGGGATTCCAGGGTTCTGGGGTTCCCGGGGTTCCCGGGGTTCTGGGATTCTGGGATTCTGGGGTTCTGGGATTCCAGGGTTCTGGGATTCTGGGATTCTGGTGTTCCGGGGTTCTGGGGTTCTGGGGTTCTGGGATTCTGGGGTTCCGGGGTCCTGGGATTCTGGGGTTCTGGGATTCTGGGATTCTGGGATTCCGGGGTTCTGGTGTTCCAGGGTTCTGGGGTTCCCGGGGTTCTGGGATTCTGGGATTCTGGGGTTCTGGGATTCCAGGGTTCTGGGATTCTGGGATTCTGGTGTTCCGGGGTTCTGGGGTTCTGGGATTCTGGGGTTCCGGGGTCCTGGGATTCTGGGGTTCTGGGGATTCTGGGGTTCTGGGATTCCGGGGTTCTGGGGTTCCGGGATTCCGGGGTTCTGGGATTCTGGGGTTCTGGTGTTCCAGGGTTCTGGGGTTCCGGGGTTCTGGGATTCTGGGGTTTGGCGGAGCAGAGTGGAGCTCCCAGCCCTGCTTAGCTCTCTCACCCAAACCAGATGTTGGAGAACAGCCTCACTTCGCAGAACCCCCACCTTGGGCACACACACACACGCACACATGCAGACCACCTCATCCCAAAAAAGGTTTCCAACAGACTTCCTCCACGTACATATGCACATACACACGAACATGCACGCACGCACACACACAAACACACTGTACACACACACACACCCAGGAGTCTGAGGTAAACTCAGTCCTGCGCTGAGAGTTGAGCGGTCTCCCAGGTGTTAGCTGGGAAACCTCGGGTGACCACTGACCTCATTGTACTGCAACAAATCATCGACCAATATTACTCCCAAATGTTCCCTTAGCTACACAACACACTCGATAGTCTCTGAGAGAAAACAAGTACTTTTCTCAATACTTTAAGTATTAAAGTAGTAAAACATTAGATGAATAATGTACTTCGTAGTGTGTACACCAAATCTCTGCTACAGCCCAGGGAGAAGTTAACCTCAACCAGAATTAAGGCATAAGAGTTGGTTTTCTGAGTCTGAGTCCGAGTCCTGCTGAGACACTCTGTTTAAGGTACAGTATCTGAAGGGCATGAGGTTCTTCTCTGTCTTACTCTGCTTCCTTTGAAGTTACAGCACATATATTCACTATTACAGCCCCTGAGAGAGAGACAGAGAGAGAGAGAGAGAGAGAGAGAGAGCAGGGATCAGAGTCTGTATCAAAGTTGATCTGGGTTTGAAGTCTGTCTCCCGCTGTGTTCAGGCCCGCCCTGCTGCATCGTGGTCAGAGTATGTCCAGAGTATGTCCAGAGTGTACCAAGGTTATTATAGTTAACGAAAACTAACTAAAAAACGAAAACTAGGTGTGAAAAAACATTTTAGTTAACTGAAATAAAAATAAAAACTAGGCTTTACAAAAAAACGATAACTAACTAAAACTGTATTGTGTGTTTACAAAACTAACTAAAATAAACTAAAATTGTAGAGAAAATGTCCTTAGTTTTAGTCTTTTTCATTTCATACATAAGCCTAGTATTTTGGGTGGATATTAAATCTATCCTCCATTATTTCTTTAGCTGTGCCCCTGCGCAGAAGTAACCTGACGTGCGCCAGATGGTTTGTTTTGCACAGAGTGAAACAACATGAGCTCACGAGATCAGGATGGTCTCACGAGGCTAGCGCAGAAAAAAAAAACTAAAACTAATACTGAAACTAATAAAAACTAAACTAAAACTAAGCATTATCAAAAACTAAAAACTAAACTAAACTAGCAAATCTGCTTTAAAAACTAATT
>NC_140254.1:11233591-11238591 GCF_949987555.1 Borostomias antarcticus
CATTAGCAACAGTGCTAGCATGCATGCTAATCAGCAGGTTAACTCTCCTAGCATGGGCATGAAGGGAGAAGAGATGTGGGTTAGGGCAGGGGAATGTTTGTATCAAAAAGGGAGCATGTTGTTATCATAGTGAGTGTGTGTGTGTGCGTGTGTGTGTGTGTGTGCATGTGCGTAAATACAGTACTTCCATTTTGAATGCAATCATCCATAACAGTGTACTTAGGATGAATTAAGAGAAGATCCTCTTGTTGTGTTGGGTTTGTTGCTGGCGGCCATTACGGGCAGGTCAGTCTGGTACATGACTGGTGCCCCAGGGTCGGCATTCAACATTCTGTCATGTACCTACTACTGTAAGAGAACACACAATCCTCTGGAATGGAACATAGCATTCTGCTTAATCTAGTGCAACCAGATTTTGTTTCTTGTAAACAACTAATGTCCGTGCACAGTCTTTTTTTAAATAAACGAAATAAACTAAATTAAACTAAACTAGATTAAACTAAACTAAACTAAACTAGATTACACTAAACTAGATTAAACTAAACTAAACTAGATTAAACTAAACTAAACTAGATTACATTTATCTAAACTAGATTAAACTAAACTACACTAGATTAAACTAAACTAAACTAAACTAGATTAAACTAAACTAGATTCAACTAAACTAAACTAGATTAAACTAAACTAGATTAAACTAAACTAAACTAGATTAAACTAAACTAAACTAAACTAGATTAAACTAAACTAAACTAGATTAAATTTAACTAAACTAGATTAAACTAAACTAGATTAAACTAAACTAAACTAGATTAAACTAAACTAGATTAAATGTAACTAAACTAGATTAAACTAAACTAGATTAAACTAAACTACACTAGATTAAACTAAACTAGATTAAACTAAACTAAACTAGATTAAACTAAACTAAACTAAATTAGTGCTCCATCCCACAAAAGACACACAACCTTCTGCTTTGACTCAGTCTCGTAGTGTGTGTGTGTGTGTGTGTGTGTGTGCGTGTGTGCTTGCACAGTACTGTATATTGTGTGTGTTTGTGTGTGTGTGTGTGTGTGTGTGCTTGCACTGTATATTGTGTGTGTGTGTGTCTCTGTCGGTGTGTGTGTGTGTGTGCGCTTATGTGTGTGTGCATGTACTGTGTGTGTGTGTGCATGTGTGCTTGTACTGTAAAGTATATATATATATTGTGTGTGTGTGTGCTTGTACTGTAAAGTGTATTGTGTGTGTGTGTGTCTGTGTGTTAGCTATGTCACAGAGGAGCTGTTCCCTGCTTTGATCATTCACCTCAAACACTCTTTTCTCCACAACAACTCAGAGGTTGACAGTCTAAGACAGACCGTGGGCTGCCTCCACAAGAACAACAGCATGGAATATCAATTCAATTCAGTTCAATTCATGTACTGAATTGGCATGAAAGTTCTGAGAACAATTTTGCCAAAGCATCCAATAAAAAATTTAGCACATATTTGGACAATACATAAACCAGTAAAATAAGCAATAACACATCATTAAAGTCACACAGAAATGAAAAAAGCATTCTGTCCCATTTTGGTTCACTTAATTGGTCATAATGTTCACCTATTCAACACTGTATGGCAAAAAAAGTACAAAATTCTACTTTTGTTGTAATCTTATATCAAAGTATATCATTTCTTACTTCCTGGAAAACGGTAGGTGGGTTCTAAGTTGGCTTATGCTACACCCTTCCATCGAGTTTTGTGAAAATCGTTCTGGTAGTTTTTGTGTAATCCTCAGATATTATTTTGTTTTACATGCATAGAAACATAAGATAATATTGGTTGCTTAAAACACAAATAAATAATGTTGATATCTAAAGCTGATTTGATTCCTCATTGTAACGAAGAGCCAACATTCTCTAAAGAAAAATCAACATCTTCCTCATGGCTCGAACCCTCGATAAAAATTCATGACACTAACACCTTAATTGCTTGGCCACCAGGAAATGCGTACGCCTAGTAGAAGAAGAGACTAGAAAGCTTTCTCAGAGCACAAGTTTCTGCACGTGAATGTGTAAGTTGATAAAAAATTCATAGATAAGAAAGCAGCACGGTTTGACTGTCCCTGTCTTTTTTTCATATGATATCAGAGTGCATTTAGTAGAAAATAGTTTGTGGGATGTTCCAATCGCTCTGGTAGTTTTTGTATAATCCTGCTATTTGACTGATAATACTGTTTTTTCATGTGCTTCAACACTCAAATTAAAAAGAACACATAGTTAGTGAAACCTGACACTCAAGGGGCATAACCTCAGCCCAGATGTGCAGGTAGTTTCAGTGGCGATTTTAGCATGACATTTCTGGAGGGGCAGTTTTATATTACGTCACCATCACAAGAACTAAAGGTAGCCAATTAGTATACGGTAGGTACATCAGAGCAGAGGCTACAACACACAAAGATAACGACACATTAACACACGCAGAGTAGGCTAATTAGACCCATAAGAGAGCGCATGCCCGGTCCAGGGTTCTGAAAGCAACAAGTGACAAGTGTGCACCCATCAGACCTGGGCACTACGCATAACCTATTAGTACTCCACTTATATCACAGCCAAATAGTCTACTACAGTGAAGGCGCACTGTCCACATTAGTCCCCCTCACACATCGTCTCAAAAATGCACCGAAAAATGCCTGGGTTCAGTGAGTTCGCTGACTCGTCGTGACCACGCAAACCCATTTCACACTTCCCACAGAGTTTAATACAAGTGATCAGCCTCCCCAGAACATACCGATTCTCCTCGGTCTGTTTGTTGTGCTCCGCGATGGAACGGCGAAACGCATCATATAGTTGTGCCTGGACGTTGAGCTGCCCCAGTAAACCCAGCTTTATGGCACAGTTCAGATGGGACGCAGAGCTTTCATGCTCCGCTGTTCTTTCTGACAGATGTTTAATGTCTTTGAATCCAGACGATGCCCAGAGTCTCCACCAAAAAGAATACAAGGGAAACAGAACAGCGCACTTTTCGAGGTGCTAGCAGTTAGCCACTTCTTTTTCACAAACCATTCCTGTTTGAAGGTACGGGTTACCTTATCGCCAGCCTGAAGCAGCACCAATTCTTCTGGTCGTGTGGCCCTAAACATTTTATTTCCAGTTTCTCTTCAAGTTTCAATGTACTAAACCGCACATTCAACAAATAATCTACACTATTCATTGTTGCACCTGAAAACACTTTTAATCTCTACAAAACTTTAGCTAGCAGCATTGGCTAACGTAGATCGACATCGACAATGACCCAGTAGTTCAACTTTGATCAACGTTGTTTTATTATTCCCTGGCTAAACCTGTTGCCAGGTAGATTTCGTAGGGGAAGAGACTTTTCTGCCCCTCCACCCAATAAAATCTGTGTGATATTTTTTCACATTACTCCCGACCACGCTCACATTGTCGCTATAGCAACAGTAGGGGAGAACGCTTCGGTGCCCCTCTGCCGAGTCAGAGCAGTCTGTGACACACTCATACAGGAAGGGAATTACTGCAAAACAGTACTATACATAGTGTCAGTCAGGTTTATTATATTTATACATGCTATTTTCACCACTGAATCACTATTTTGCATTAATTATAAAATAGATTTTTTCGAAACACAGTTGTAGGCTAAGATGCATCTTGCACAACAGCTCCACCTGGTGGGGCACTGCCCCACCTGCCCCTAATGTAAAATCGCCACTGGGTAGTTTATGATTCATATGTAGACTAATACCACAGGATCCAGGCTAAGAAAATGTAACTTTTCCTAATGCAGTGTTTATCTGATTTGTTTTTCATGAATCAGATATGATTTTGTTTTACACACATAGAAACATAAGACAATTTTAGTCAAATTACAAAAAAAGTTGATATCAAAAGCCGAACTGGGGGAACGGAACCAGGGTCAACGCATTGCTTGACTGATACATTACGCTCGGCCACCGGCGGTCTAGTAAATATGCAGGAGAAGTAAATACAAAGGGAAGGAGCCGGTCCAAGTACGGCAAAAGTTGTTTTCTTTTCATTTGTGTATCCGCCCAGTGATTCTGATCCGCACCTACATTTAATGTGAGACACATTACAGACGAACGAACGAACGAACGAACGAATGAACGAAATAACACACACGACTGAAAACGTACCCTCCGCCAGCGGTCGCTGGGCGGAGCCAATAAAAGGACAACAACACTATTGTGTAGATGAAGAAAAGTGGCAAAACGCAAAATCTGAATCAAACAAAGATCATATAAAAGTTGTATGCTGTAAAACGATAGATGAAGAAATGTTTTGTCCGTTGATGTTTGATGTTTTGAGACCAGTAATTCAGCAAACTCAATTGGATGCCAGGCTCTTTCATTATTTGTTGTGTGAAATCCAGCTTCCTGTTTATGCTGCTCATCAGAAGTAATGAGCCAATTGTTGTTCTAAGCTGAAGATGCAACAACAAATAACTCTGAAAATGTATCTGTGAGATGAATATGGCAGGTGACATAAAAGTTACAGAAATTGTTAGATGAATTGAGTATTTTTTTCAGTCCTCTCAGACGCATAGACTGACAGACACACAGAGAGATGTTGTGCAAGCAGGCACACACACACACACACACACACACACACACACACACACACACACACACATACACACACACATCCTGTAGTCATAAACAGAAACTGAAACATGTGGTCCCATGCATGTGCATACAATATATAGCCATTTACCTCGAGTGTCACTCAAACTCCTTTGGAAACACACACATACACACACACACACACACACACACACGCACACACACGCACACACACACAAACACACACACACACACCAGCTGCAGAACATAATGGAACCCCCAAAACCAGATAGAGAGAGAGGGAATTAGAGAGGAAGCTGGAGAGAATGAGTGTGTGTGTGTGTGTGTGTGTGTGTGTGTGTGTGTGTGTGAAAACTGTACGCGAATGTAGGCATGTGTGTATAGTGTACAGTATATGCATGTGCATG
>NC_140254.1:11243321-11270821 GCF_949987555.1 Borostomias antarcticus
CATCAAGGCTTGAACTCTTGACCTCTTCAAGCTGAATATACTCTTTTACAAAAACCAACATCTGACCGGGATCACTTTGAATTTGAATATTCATGATGTCAGTTCGATCACGATGACTTGCTATTCGTGAATGTGTATTTTCTGCGTGGAGGACTGTATTTTCTGGTGAAGAGATTTATTCCATTCTGGAGTGTTACACGCACGCACACGCACACACACACATACACACGCACACACACACGCACACAGACCAGAGGTAGTGGGTCGGACCAGAGATAGTGGTTCAGACCGGAGGTAACGGGTCGGACCAGAGGTAACGGGTCAGAACGGAGGTAACTGGTTGGACCAGAGGTAACGGGTCAGAACGGAGGTAACGGGTCAGACCAGAGGTAGTGGGTGGCTCCCTGGGGCAGGGCGGTGGCGGTGACGAGCCCGTTCCCGGATCTGTCTCGCAGGCCGACACCATCATCATATTAACACAGATGAGAATCTGCCGCGAAGGTGCTGATCAAAGATGAACGTGCCCCCCTCTCTCTGGCCCGCCTCCCGCTAATTACACCATCTGTGGAGAGGCCCCCACGCTGCCACGCCCGGGGGGTCCGTCACACGACAGGGGGGAGGGGAGGGAGAGAGACAGGGAGAGAGAGGGAGAGAGAGAGACAGGGAAAGAGACAGAGAGAGAGAGAGATCAACAGACAGGGAGAGAAAAAGAGAGACAGAGGGAAAGAGAGGGAGAGAGAGGGAAAGAGACAGGAAGAGAGAGAGAGATCAACAGACAGGGAGAGAGAAAGAGAGACGGTGAGAGAGAGGGAAAGAGACAGGGAGAGAGAAAGAGAGACAGTGAGAGAGAGAGAGGGAAAGAGAGAGAGCGAAATAAACAGGGAGAGAGAAAGAGAGAGAGAGACAGAGAAAGAGAGAGAGAGAGAGAGAGAGAGAGAGCGCAGAGAGGAATGCACCAGAGACTGATTGCTTAAACCTAGATCCCACATCAACCCGCCAATGCGGCACACACACACGCGCACATACACACACACACACTAACCTCTCATTTCACCGCTCTCCAAAATCTCCTAACCCCCCCTCTTCTACTTTCTGACCACCGGTCAGACGGGTCTCATCCCCTCCGCCGGCGCATGTTGGCGCGTCCAGCGTCCCGCCGCCCGCAGGGCTCAACTGCGGCCTTCGGGGGGCACTGGACTCGCTGGAACCCGCTGGAACCGGCTCCACCAAAGAACACAGAACCCTAGCGCTGGAACCTAAGCCAAGTGTGTCAGAAAGCCGAGGCGCCGTCCGTGGTCCAGGCCAGGCTGGACGAACCCACAGTGACGACCATCTCACTGACCGGCACCACGCATGGTTATAACCCTTCACAGGGTGAACCCACAGCGACGACCATCTCACTGACCGGCACCACGCATGGTTAGAACCCTTCACAGCATGGCCGAGAGACTCTAACTAGTTCATTAACTAGTTAATAAGGAACAGCAATGGGATGTCTTACTTAGTGCGCTAATTGACAGATGTACATCTGGTGAACACAAACAGCCTGGTGATCGAACCCTTTCCGCTACGTTCTCTGAAACATGGTTCTTTGAAGTCAGAAAGCAATTTCAGTATTCCTGAATAGTGAGTCATCTAAGGCCCACATTGACAACACAAAATAGACAATCGGCCGAATGGTAGTAATTATAGCGTACTATTATAACATTTCTGTACCCTGTATTGACTCCACACAGGGCAAGATGCCAAGAAAAGCAATCTGAAAATGAGACATTTCCACAGCTGACAAGTAGAACATATTATGATCATCTGTGAATTATATTATCAATAGAGAAATCCCATGTTGTGCAAGCGGCCTGAAATTAATGTGGTGCTGATGCCAAACAAGTGTCAACCAGAGGGTGAGATAGAGAGAGAGAGGGGAGAGAGAGAGAGAGAGAGATAGAGAGAGGGGGAGAGAGAGAGAGAGAGGGATAGAGAGAGAGAGATAGATAGAGAGGGATAGAGAGAGAGGGGGAGAGAGAGAGAGAGATAGAGAGAGAGATAGAGAGATAGAGAGAGAGAGATAGATAGATAGAGAGAGATTGAGAGAGAGAGATAGAAATAGAGAGAGGGGGAGAGAGAGAGAGGGAGAGATAGAGAGATAGAGAGAGAGGGAGAGAGAGAGATAGAGAGAGATAGAGAGATAGAGATAGAGAGAGATAGATAGAGAGCGATAGAGAGATAGAGATAGAGAGAGATAGAGAGAGCGAGGATGCCAAGGAGCTCCCTGTGGTCCGTGGAGGCTGCGCCGGCCCATGCCCACGCCAGATGTGATGGGGCCTGTTTTATGCCAGGCGTGGGCACAATGTGCCACCCCAGCGGTAAGACACAGGCCATTAATCCCCACCCCTGGGACCCCCCTGCAACTGCAACAAGCCCCCCCCCCCCCCTATCCTGCTACCTCTCCTCTTATACTCCATCACCCCCCCTCTCCTCCTCCTTCCTCTCTCTCCCAGTGACGTTCTGCCTCTCACCTACCCCCCCCAACCCCCTTCCCCTCCTCCATTCCACTCAACCGTACACCCCCCCCCCCATCCCCGCCAGTCCCACCCCCTCCACACCCCCACCCCCTCCACCCATCCGTCCCCGCCAGTCCCACCCCCTCCACCCCCCCCCCCCTACCATCCCCCCCCCCAGTCCCACCCCCTCCATCCCTCCCTCGCTCCCCCGCTGCCTGATGAAGCAGTCACAGCTGCCGCCACCACCTCGCCGCTCACACAGTGGAGATTATCCACCACATTAAGCAGGGGGGGGGGAGTAGGGGGGCCGCCCAGCTACACTGACCGCGGAGACGCATGGTCGATAGACCCCTGCGCCCGAGATAGACTGACACCGAGAGAGAGAGAGAGAGAGAGAGAGAGAGAGAGAGAGAGAGAGAGAAAGAGAGAGATGGAGATGGAGAGAATGGGAGAATGGGGGTAAAAAAAATGGGCTAAACACCTCGGTAGTCGCTGTGTGTCTCCATTCTCCCTGCAGCCGTTCCTGAGGCGTCTGGAGGAGAAAAGCAGGGGAGTCAATCAGGAACAGGGAGGCCCTAAACATGGGGACTCCACCGCAGAGGACCAACACAAACTCCAGGGTTTAGAAAGCAGGAAGCATGGCTGGCTGGAAGCACACCATTCATTATCATAGCCACACCCCCGCCAGCGTCCTTGACAATATCATTGGTCAACATAACCTTGGTTGTCCTCCTCCGCTAAATGATGCCTAGAGCCTGTTCGCGTTAGCCGAAACTTCAAGACAATTAAAATTTCAAAGCCTTCAAAGTGTTCCAAAGTGTACAAAGCGCCGGCTAATTCATTATTACAACCAAAAAATTCTGTTTCATCCTTTGAATAATTTTACAAAGTGCAACTTTTAAAAAATTCTGGAGGCTGGGGGTGTGTGCATTTAAATAGCAACTGTCCCCTTCCAGATCACTCCTGAGGCCCTAGATAGTGTAGAGGCATATTCTAGCAGGATCACTACATCTTGGTATTCAAAATGAAAATGAATGTGTGGGTACAGTAGGTCAGCAGGCAGAGAGGAGCTTTGTATATGCATACTGTATGTATAATAGCTTTGTATAATGCCGCCTTGGCCAGGACCCCCTGGAAGAAGAGATATTGTATCTCAATCGGACATCTCCTGGTTAAATAAAGGATAAATAAAAATAAATAAATAATAATACCTGGATAGATGCCAGACGATGTGTTCTTTTTTAGGGAAAGACTTGCAGTTGTACTTATGTTGGTTCTGGATTGTAGCAGCGTCCAATTCTCTCTGGTTTAGAGGGAGTAGAGAGGAGAGGAGGGAGGGAGGAGGGTTTGTGATTGTGGCGCAGGATAGGATTCCGAGCTGCTGATGAGAGCGACACTCTCTCGGCGTCCTCCTGGAGATATCCCAGATGGCCGACATAACTCCCGCCCGTCTCCGGGGCTGGCATGGCCGCCTGGCCCCTCCTGCTCACAGGCCATGCAGGCGGGGGACTTGGCAGGCCCCCGGGCCCAGGACAAAGGAGGACGTTCCTAGAGGTTATTTCAATGTTCTTGGGGGCCCCTCTGTACTTTTTTTTCTTTACGACTCCAGATCCTGACTTTATTTGTGTAATTATCGGGAACCCGGCAAAAACCTGGCAACCGCAGTCGCTCTGATTCAATGGAGCCTGTATTGGAAGAGGGATGCTGTATGAATGTCAATAAAGATGCAGAAGATGTGCACAGTTATTAAAGTTAATTCAAGCTCAACGGATATATGTCCGATTTCCTGATCTCCAAGAATGGTCGTTCGGAATCTCAATGTACTCTGAAAATGAATGCAGTTTCTATGCAAAATTACAGGCATTAAAACAGACAAATTGCGATGGAGTTCCGGAATATGCCAAGGTGACATTCTCCTGGTGTCTGCCCCCCCCAGTCACTTTAAGATTCACATTAACCCCTAAGCCCTTCAACTCAAGTTACTCTGTGTAACTTCGACAACGGCGAGGAATTTCCCAAAGTTCAATTTAACAGTAGTCAACCAACTCCAAATGTGGAGTCAGGGGAAAACCCGAGATATGGATACAGCCCAGAAATGAAATGATACGGCAATTAAGAGACACATAAATTACTGCGTGAGGGTGAAGGACAGAATAAATTGGATTTTACTGATTCTCTACTCTGTAGATTCAAAATGAAGGAAGATAATGTTGAGGCTCGCTTGCGCGCGCATACACGCGTGCACACACACACACATACACACACGTGCGCGCACACACACGCACACACACACACACAATCACTCCAATTTAGGACAACAGCAGCAGTGCATAAACAAGGCACAGTACACCCACATCCTGGCACTATAGTGACCTTCTAGCCTTTCCTGTTTTCGGTGTCTTTTTTAGCCAGAGGCTGGGTCAGGGGAGGTAGGATGTGCTGGTGATCAAAGCATTCCTTTTGCAGCACCTCTCTGGAGATTTCTCACTGCCCACAGCAAACTGTGCATGTGTGTGTGTGTGTGTGTTCTAGGATACTGGCTGCTTATTGGGCACTTGCTTTGTTCCAGCTGGAGAGTGTGTGCCGGGCCGGTCAGAGTGCACCTGTTGGACCAGCACCATCTGCCAGCCAGAGGACCGCTCCACCCTGGAGCTCTGCTCCCCAGGGCTGCCCCTGACCAGAGGACCGCTCCACCCTGGAGCTCTGCTCCCCAGGGCTGCCCCTGACCAGAAGACCACTCCACCCTGGAGCTCTGCTCTCCAGGGCTGCCCCTGACCAGATGACCGCTCCACCCTGGAGCTCTGCTCCCCAGGGCTGCCCCTGACCAGAGGACCGCTCCACCCTGGAGCTCTGCTCCCCAGGGCTGCCCCTGACCAGAGGACCGCTCCACCCTGGAGCTCTGCCTGTGTGTGTGTGTGTGTGTGTTAAAATGAGAGAGAGAGAGAGTTGATGTGTGAGACAGAAAAAGGAAAGAGAAAGAAGAACAGGGACAGAGAGACCGACAGAGAGACAGAGAGTAAAAAAGGAGAGATCCTGATGAAGGAGACGTCCACGTATCCAGGGACACAAACAAAGACAAGACCTCCGGACAGCCCTCCTCTCTGTCCTCTCCTACTGGTCCCTCCTCTCTGTCCTCCTCTCTGTCCTCTCCTACTGGTCCCTCCTCTCTGTCCTCCTCTCTGTCCTCTCCTACTGGTCCCTCCTCTCTGTCCTCCTCTCTGTCCTCCTCTCTGTCCTCCTCTCTGTCCTCTCCTACTGGTCCCTCCTCTCTGTCCTCCTCTCTGTCCTCTCCTACTGGTCCCTCCTCTCTGTCCTCCTCTCTGTCCTCTCCTACTGGTCCCTCCTCTCTGTCCTCTCCTACTGGTCCCTCCTCTCTGTCCTCCTCTCTGTCCTCCTCTCTGTCCTCTCCTACTGGTCCCTCCTCTCTGTCCTCCTCTCTGTCCTCTCCTACTGGTCCCTCCTCTCTGTCCTCTCCTACTGGTCCCTCCTCTCTGTCCTCTCCTACTGGTCCCTCCTCTCTGTCCTCTCCTACTGGTCCCTCCTCTCTGTCCTCTCCTACTGGTCCCTCCTCTCTGTCCTCCCCTACTGGTGGCTGCATGGAGACTCCCTCTGCCCCTGGCGAGACCCTCCATCCCCACGCTGACACCCCCCTACCTCTGGGCTGACCAATCAGTGCCGACCGGGTGAAGAGAAGGCTGAAGAGGCTCCGCCCAGGCAAGTGGGCGGGACCTGACGGTGTCAACCCAAGGGCGCTCAAGACATGTGCTGACCAGCTGGAGGGGAATACTCCGGAAGCTCTTCAGCCTGAGTCTGAGCCCAGAAAGGATCCCTGAATTGTGGAAAGGGAAGACATCCTGCTTGGTCCCTGTACCCCAAGAAAAGGCTCCCCAGTGTCCTTAACATCCCCAGTGTCCTTAACAACTACAGGCCAGTGGCGCTAACATCCCATTGGATGAAGACCCTGTAAAAGGCTTGTCCTGGGCCACCTCAGATCTCTGGTAAAGACAGAATTGGACCCCCGGTACTCTTTCGTGTAAGGGGCGGCTGTAGCTCAGTTGGTAGAGCCGGTCGTTCAGTGATCGAAGGGTTGGTGGTTCGAATCCCAGCTCTGACTGTCCACATGTCGATGTGTCCTTGAGCAAGACAGCTAACCCCAAATTGCTCCCAATGAGCAGGTTAGCACCTTGCATGGCAGCTACCTCCATTTGTGTGTGAATGTGTGTGTGAATGGGTGAATGAGAGGCCATTGTAAAGCGCTTTGAGTGCCACTAAGGTGGAAAAGCGCTATATAAGTGCAGTCCATTTACAGTACTATTTCGTATCAGCATCAACTCATCCCATTTGCTGAGTGGACAAATGGGCCTGAGTCAGCTTGGTGGGTGCTGAGGCTCTTGGACTGGACATGACACTACCTACCGATTGACTGAGACTCTCACTTGTTTGATACTTGAAGCTAGAATTTGGTATGTTGAATCTTGCACACCTGTGTTTGCACAAACGAGGCATCCCAAGGAACCTCTCCCCTCATTATACACGTATGATGTTCTGCTGCACGCGTGCACCGTACAGAATTGTATCTGTATAATTGCATGTTTTTGTGTCTATTGCTATTGAATATTGTAATTTGTATTGCATGCACACTAATGTCTTGATGGTGCTTCTTTGATGTACTTTGAATATGGCTGCTGTAACAGCATGATTTCCCTACCTGCCTGCCTACCTACCTGTACCTACCGACAGTGTACCTGTCTGTCTACTTACCTGCCTGCCTGCCTACCTGCCTGCCTGTACCTACCGACACTGTACCTGTCTGTCTACTTACCTGCCTGCCTGCCTACCTGCCTGCCTGTACCTACCGACACTGTACCTGTCTGTCTACCTACCTGCCTGCCTGCCTACCTGCCTGCCTGTACCTACCGACACTGTACCTGTCTGTCTACCTACCTGTACCTGTCTGTCTGCCTACCTACCTGCCTGTCTGTCTACCTACCGACACTGTACCTGTCTGTCTACCTACCTGTACCTGTCTGTCTGCCTACCTACCTGCCTGTCTGTCTACCTACCTGTACCTACCGACAGTGTACCTGTCTGTCTACCTACCTGCCTGTCTGTCTACCTACCTGCCTACCTGTACCTACGACAGTGTACCTGTCTGTCTACCTACCTGCCTGTCTGTCTACCTACCTGTACCTACCGACACTATACCTGTCTGTCTGTCTACCTGCCTGTCTGCCTGCCTACCTGTACATACCGACAGTGTACCTAGTTAACAGAGGAGATAATCCTGGTTCTTCCAGAGGGGTTTAAGTCTGTACTTCACACTAGCACTGGCCCCCTCACACACTTCCTACAAGGCGGGTCAAATAAGTCTGTACTTCACACTAGCACTGGACTGCAATATTTTTTATTGTAACAATTTTCTGCCTGATTTAAAATTAAAATTAATTAATTTTAAATTAAATTCCCTCCACCCTCCAGGGAGCGGGGGATGGGGTTGTATTTTCACCTGTATTTTTACATTTTCAGTAAATTATGTAAAGTATCGCAATATGTATATTGTATCACAATGTATTGTAGCATGTAAAACAGCATTTCTCTTTTTGTTTTAGGGCCGATCAGTAGGATTTCAGGTTTGCCCTCATTTAACTTGAAGAAGTTATTGCTCATCCATTGATTCATATCGTATGATGATGGTTCTTGCCAATACCCAGCCATATAACTGAGTACATCCAGACCAGCTCGTTCCATACATTTTTACGCATAACAGGAATCGAACCCACAACTTTAGTATTGCCACTCGCTGCCACCATGCTCGGCCTGGGCCACGGACCACCAGGTTGAGTTGTGAACTCTGTCACCGTGGCTACACAAAGCTGTAAAACCTTGAGAATTCATGAGTCATATTTCACAATGTAATGTCGGGATAACGTAGATGCCCTCTATACATACTGTATAATCTGTAATCATGAAAAGTCTGTATTTTCTTCTTCCCCCTGGTTACCAGTCTTGTGGTGCAGAGCGGGAGCTGATTTAATTATGCCTGTCCGTCCGTTCGCCTTAATACCTTTATTTTATCACACTGATCACATTCATATGCAAAGGGCTGACATCATTTAGATTTGACATTTTCTTGCTTATCTGCGATGCCTGAGAGTACCTCTGCATGACTGCTTCCAAAATCAATTACCTCCGACGGCCCCCTGGGGAGAGCGGGAAAAGTAGCTCGGAGGATCGACAGTTTCTGAAGATTTCACCTTTAAGACACGCTGTCTCACTTTGAAGGACGTTGCTTTTGTTTTAGGAAGTTGAGAGTTGAACCCAGCATTTCCTTTTACAACAGTGTAACAGCTCCTAACCATGCTACTGGGTAGTGTTCCACTTCCATGAAATATACTGTATGCTAGTGTACTTCACCAAGATCTACTACAGTAAGTGAACTACAAGTACCTTACCCAAAATGAATGAT
The DNA here is from genome assembly GCF_949987555.1 of Borostomias antarcticus. Classification (NCBI taxonomy): domain Eukaryota; kingdom Metazoa; phylum Chordata; class Actinopteri; order Stomiiformes; family Stomiidae; genus Borostomias; species Borostomias antarcticus. The sequence continues at coordinate 11,252,289 of NC_140254.1, forward strand.
GTTAAAAACACAAGCCCAGCTGGACTGCCCATTGCACACCAACATACGCATCATAACGACAACAAAGCTCATTCTAGAAGCTGTACATGCACACAGCTGGGACTTTTATGTTCAAAGTGTGTACTGTAGATTGAAACATTGGGTGATCCATAAGAGGTTGCAGGTATGTTTTTTTTTTGCCAATGCTTACTTGTCGCATTGAAAGTCTATATAGATATCTATCATAATATCTAAACATGAAACAATACTGATCTATTACAATTAGATATGTCTATCTACAGTATCTGCACTAAATCTTCTCAATATCAACTCAGACACACACAAAAAAACAGCCTTATTGCATGCCACACTGAGAATCTACATAGACCCTAACACCTGCGTTGAAACAACCCCCCCCCCCCCCACACACACACACACAAAAAAGAAAAAAGTTTTGCAATTCATTTGTGGAAATTTCTCCTTACAAATCTATTATGGGTCGTTCGCAATGCACAGTGGTGTAATGGCACAGGCTGCGATGGCTGTAACACTGTGGCATATGGCTCAACTACACAACATTAAACATGGAGGTTGCTGCTCCCCGATGCCTCGGTAGCTACTGCGCCTGCAAATACGCAATTACACTGAGGGAGTAACTTATTGACTCACACGCAGTACACAACGTTGCTTCTTCCCCTCTAGTACAGCGATCAATACCCTCCAATCTGGTATTAAACAAACAGACAAACACTGGGTCACATATGCACACACACACACACACACACACACACGTACACACACCACCGCACAATACATCACTGGTGGTACATATAGTCTGTCTTCATAATCTGCCCTTATCCACTCATCCATGGTGGACGTCGAGCCGTTCGTCCCTACGGTTGCAGTCATTTCGGCGTGATTGATGCGAGTGCTTTGTCGAGCACCAGAGGTCACGGTGCTTCCCAGATTGTTTTAGCCCTACCTGTTCTAGCTCCCTGCTTCCCCTTCCTCTCCCACCTGGAGTGCCTGCGAACCCCTCTCCACACTCCGCCACCTAATTATATCCTGGACGTGTAAATGTATTCATATTCATGAAGGCACAGATGCTAAATTAACTGTGGCAGGGACACGTCTCAGTGTGCCGACTTTGCAATCTGCTTCCTCCCGTTACGGGTGGGGTGGGTGGGGGGAGGAGACTGGAGAAAGAGAGAGAGGAAAACAAAGAAGGATGGAGAGAGGAAGAGGAAGGAGGAGGAGGAGGAGGAGGGGAGCGGTAGATGATGGTGGAGGTGTCAGAAGCAGGAGAAGTGCAGAGGTGGTGGGGTTTATTGATACTGAGTAGTACTTCATGTCACCAGAGACCGCCATCGCCCGCCCGCCTGCGCGGCGCATGCCAAAAGCCCGCCTGGGGGCCTCCAGGAGCGCGGTCACATGGCTGAGGGGGGGGGGGGGGGGGTGAAGAAAAAAAACAAAAACCTTCCCCGGTGGCGGCAAGGCGGGAACTTGGGGCAGATGGAGGGAGGAGCAACGGAGCGCCATGAACAGATGGCTGCTCCCAACTTGATATATGAAATTAATAACGTTTCTCAAATAGAATTCAGAAACAGGAATACATTACCTGAATTTTAATAACTGATTATTTTTGCAGCTCGAGTACATATTTGCAAGTCAATGAGAGAAACAGGAGAAACAAATATGGCATATGTCAAAATTGGAGGACGTTTTTCCTTGTGTAGTCGACAATTATGAACAGGCAAAGGCAGATAGTAGTTGTTTTTTTTCACTCAATGTCATAGAAAGTCACCTTCATCTGCAAAGGTTTGAACACAGAAGGCATTTCACTGCCTTTGATAGAAATTAAGTAAATAAATGTGGATTAAAAGAAAGTCTGATTTCAAACACCAGACTGAACACTGACTTTCTTAAAGCATACTTTGTTGCGAGTTTTTTTTGTCAGAACAGAGTTTATGGTGTCTTTGAGAGATTTCGTCTATGCAACTATGGATCCACTGAGTGTTAGCGGCGACTGGCTATATCTCGAGAGTGCACCGTTTGACACAACTTTGATATTGGCCGTTGTATATGATTGTAAATAACCTTATAATACGGTTTATAATGCTGAATTCTGAACTTGTCCTTTAAGTGAGTATGGGATTCACTGTGTCTGTTTGTACTTCAGACACCCAGGACAGTCTGGCTCAAACAAACGTTTTCAGCACCACTTGAGTTTAGTCCGAATACAAAACACTTCTCCAACTTCGGCATGGAAGAAATGCTATGGTATAGTTGCTAGAGTTTCTACTAGGGCTGTCAATCGATTAAAAAATGTAATCACATTATTTACATGATCTGTAATTAATCAAATTAATCACAAATAATTTCATATATCAAGTTTTACTGGGACAATCCCCCAAATGAAGGTGTTTTAATTTAAAGACTGCATTATTGTTGCTGACGAGAAAAGCATTGAATAGATATTACAAAAGGTGGCTTTAGAAGTACCTATATTGTTTTATGAAATTATTTGCAATATCCTATGTCTTCTCTATGTGTCAGGGTATCAATCAGTCCTAGCAACATTCGGCTTGCATCAATACGTCCCGTTTCTTTCTCTTTCCATGTGTCATACAGCTGGTGGATTTTCAGAGCTGTCAGCTTGTAAGCTGCATTGGAGGACACAATACACACTTATCAAGCCCTTGTCTTCTACCATAACAGTTGACCTGCAGTCCACAGCAATCCATTTTGCCATCGTTTGCCCATCTGTCTGACTCACTCATTCTGTGCTGCCTGTTCTCTGTGAGCTTGGTTTGGCGAAGTGCTTTGCTAGTAGTAGCAGCTGGGCTGGACTGACTGCAGCAGAAGTCATGTTTTGCTCTGAGGTGGTACGTTAAGCTAGAATTACTTCTTTTTTCTTGCAGAGAATGCATATAATAATTTTCTTATCAGCGGTTCCCTCTGGGACTTTTTTGTGTCTAAGCTTTCCATTAAGAGGGCCATGCAAAGTTTGTTCATCCGCTTCCATCATGTTCTATCATTGTGGGAAGTACAACATAACCTATGAGGTCAGCTGGGCGAAATTGATTAATAAAAAAAAATGAATTAAATAATTTCAATTAATGTGCAGTAATTTCAGCACTTTATTTTGCTGAATTGCCCTAATTAACATGTTCAACTGACAGCCCGAGTTTCTACCATTATCAAGACAGAGGTCAAAGGACCATTTCATATCAAAAATAACATTTACCCCCAAAAGAATTGTGCCTCTAAAAAGGATTTTGACTCACCTGCAGGATGTGAAATATGTGCCTGAGAGACAATGTGATACAGTTTTCCTAGTCATGGAGAGACAGGCAAGCCCAGACATGCCCCTGCACTTAGGACCCTGGTTTCCCGAATGTTCTGCTGCCCATTCCTTCTGCTTTCTTGCAGGCTGCGTTCCGAATCCCATACTTCCATACTATATACTGTAGGATGCCAAACATTTATGTAGTATGTCACAATACATAGTAGCCTATTCCACATGCAGTATGGCAAAAATACCAGGATGTCCTAATACACCCAGTCATACAGTATTTTGCAGTATCCCACAATCCTGTGCTCAGCGGAAATTTATGTGCGAGGCGTTTTGATGAATCCAAGCTGTGGACAAATGTCGCTTCATGGACAGCAACGGATTTGGTGAAATTTCAAGGTGCTATGTTATGACAGAGTAGTATCTCCCAATTGGATGCATACTGAGTGCAAAGTACAGTACATAGTTTCTATGGCCATTCAGAACGTGGCAATGTCAATATGGAACTTGGATGCTGAACGTTGTTCCAGTAAGGTTAACCCTTAGTTCCTGTCAAGGCTAAATTAGATTGGCTAGCCTGGAGGTTTTAGACTGGAGCCTGACGACTAGGAGCTTAACTGTTGGAGCCAAGGATGGTAACCATAGTGGAGTCAGAATGTGATGAAATGAGCTGGTACTGATGTGGAAAAAATGAATCAATAAATCTGTAGCTAGGGAGGTAGAGTGGCCGGCTGTGGATCTCAAGGTCCCCGGTTCAATCCCAGCTCCCGGCATTGTGCCGAAGTGTCTTTGAGCGAGACACTGAACCCCAAAATTGCTCAGTACCTAGTCACCTCACAGCATGGCCTTTCTATGCAGAGTCTGCATGTTTTCCCAGTGTTTGCTAGGGTTTCCTCCCAAAATAACCCAAAACAAAAAACTTGCAGAAGAACAGATGCTCTTCAGTCCTGTCCCTGACCAGGACTTTGGGTGCCGTGAACGATGGCTGCCCACTGCTCCTGGCTGCCCCTGGAAGACAGCTTGGATTAATACAGGGAACAATTTCCACTGTCGACCACCGAAGACTATCCACATCAGACATCCAAATGGTAAATGGACTACAATTAAAAAAGCGCTTTACAATGGCCTCTCATTCGCACACACCATGGCAGCAGCTTTCATGCAAGGTGCAAACCTGCTCATTGGGAGCAAATTGGGGTTCAGTGTCTTGCCCAAGGACACTTCGACATGTGGACAGGAGGAGCCGGGATTTGAACGGCCAACCCTATGATCTTTGGATGATCAGCTCTACCTCCACACATCCAGAAAGAAATGCACATTTTCAGTTTGAACTCTGACCTGTTCTCCAACCATCCCAGCAATATTTGAACTGTCCCATACTTCTGATGAGTGCTAGGCTAAATATAGCAATATAGCATAGGAACAAGCCTAGCCCCATCTTTTAGCTCCGGGTCCGTAGGGACAGCTGGACCCCAACTGAATCAGGTGAAATTAAACATGGGTCTTTTCAGGACAGGGTGTCACCATTCTGGGTCAATTTAAACTCACATTTTTTTAACATTTTATTTTAAACACAATTTGGTGTTTTAGGTCGGGGTAAAAAACTAAAAGTCCATGTTTGTTTCAACATGTTTCACCTCCTCAGCTAATAAACACCAAATTGTTTATTTTTCAATTGAGCCCTGTATACATTAGAATCCATGTCAGAAAATTATTTAAAACATATAAAATAAAATAAAGGTAACAATCACCAACATATTTAACAATACACACATACAGTGTATTCTTCATTTGTCAGCTATTAACAATCTAAAACAGCTTAGTGGGATGAGATGATCCAGAACGAGGATGTCATATGAAAGTGCAGGCAATCTACTGTAGGCTATGTCTACTTGATCAAGGCTGCAAGTTACTGTAGTTGGGAGTTAATAAGTGTATCTAGGTGAATAAGGTCCAGCCTTACTTTTTGGTTCAGTACCCTGTAAAGTACTCAGTACTCACTCTTACTATACTATAGCTGCTGATTAAGAACATGTCAAATACATTATTTGGTCCAAGAGAAGAAACCAAAATGTCTGCCAATGCTAAATGAACAACATATGTTTGGAGCGGTGTCAATATTGGGGTTTCTCACCATGGTGGTGCGATCCGGTAATGAAGAGACGTGTTGTCTGGAGCACATGGCAGTGTGGAGGCAGCTCACATAAACACATGGCAATAGATACTGTAAACAAGGCAGAGGAAGAGATTTAGAACCACAATATAGGAGTGCTTTTGCTTAATTCAGATGTGGAGTTGCACCTCTAGCGATAGAAACTGGAAGGTACACAAACACTCCAGTTGATAGACATTTCTGTACCCTATGCAATAGTGGTTCTATTGAATCTGAAGCCCATGTACTGTTACACTGTGAACTCTATGCAGACATTCGTTACGTTTTAAGTATATTTTAATGATTTTGATGATCTAAATACATTGTGTGCTACAGTATTTTAGCTGGTTAACATTGTACCAACTAATGTGCCAAAGTCTGTCTCCTCCTTAACAGAAGACAGTCCTTCATGAGCCTATGAATTCCTTTAACTGTTTTTGTCTGTAATTGATTCAAATATTGTGATGTGTTTACAGTACTATAATGTACGCTTTTTCCTATAGATTCTTATTTGGTGTCTCATAACCAGGGGCGGGGATCCTGTGGGGGGTCAGGGGGGACATGTCCCCCCCAATATTTGAGATCATTAAAATTGTCCCCCCCAATATTTAGATTGGGGTAGTGGCATTCAAATGACCATACAGCCGCGTAGGAAGATGTCCCCCCCAAAAAATACTCTTAATTCTACTAAATACTGCACAAACAATTGCCTTCCTGTAAACCTACCAAGTTCCAACTAACCCGCAAACCACTACCGTTTAACTTCCTCACAATCATTATCCTCACAGCATCATCATCAGTTGTGGGCAATGCATGTGCATCAAGTTATGTCTCAATCCACGGGGGTACAAGTTCCCCCAAAAAACAGAAGGTAGAGTTGGCCAGGCGTCATGCACATGGAGAGTGTTAGTTACTGGTTATTGTGGTGGTCATACTGAGTCCCGTATGGCAGTGTATTAACGAACAGCATGCAAACACCTTCTGTTGAAACATCTGCGACAGGCACATTTTTAGGCTGCCTTCCAAATCCAAAAAAAGAGAAAAAAATTCCCCTCTCCTGGCTTCTCTCCCATCTCTCCGGCTGGCTCTCTCTCTCTGCCTCTATATCTGTTGTCTAACAGATTGTCGTTTGCTAACGTTACTTGGAGCTTTACTCTTTCTCACTGGTTCTCTCCATTTCTTTTCATGGTGTTCCATCAGTCAAGCACAATGTAACTTTTCAGGAGTTCTGTGTTTTCAAGGACGAGGAGAGGTTTGAAAGAAAGTGTCAGTGATGCTTCATAGATTACCTTGAGAAATTTGCTTAGTATTGTCATTTTATCATCCATTCCGTACGGTATCTATCTATGACTGAGAGACATGCCTTTCCTCTCCATCCTTTGAACCCTTGGGCTCAATGGTAGTACACATTCACTGGAAGAATTAATTTGTCAATGTTGTGCAAGTTATTGTGATGTGATCAAGTTTTGAATTGGATGACGTTTGTCGTTTCAAGTTTCAGCCACAAACGCTGCATACCGTAAGGTCCACTTGACATTTTAGCTTAGAGCTTGGCTTCTAATGTACTGTATAGCCTAATCCTCAAATGTGACTTACAGCATTTACAACATATGATTAGTGTAAGCTACTCATTGTCAGCTGGACACATATATAACACACTGTAGAACAAAAGGTTGCCCTTGGCCAGTCCGACTGTGAGGTATCAGAAATAACGACGCTCAGGATCTGCTGACACATCTTCTTGGCAGGGGAGAAGTGATGAATCGCCATTATTTATGAGCTAAATTCACACCGGGAAGTCACCCAAATGCTAAGTGAAAGTTCTGTTTATTAGTTTGTGAACTGAAACTATATTCCACAGTAGTGATTCACATTTCAATGTCAATTGTGTCATGAGTTGCTTGTGACGAGAGAAGACCGTCATTTGTAAAAGTCATTTGTAAAAGTATATACGTTGTACTGGACATTTCAAAGACAAAGCAACGTTTCTCAGTGAAGCTTTAGATGTTGGTTGGAATCAGCTCTGTGTGGTTCAGGAGAGAAAATACATGTAAAATACACAGGTCGCACATAACAGGGTCGTATTATTATTATTATAATTATATATATATATATATTTTTTAATCTATACATGCCTACTAAAACCTCTCCTCAGATGTGCAAAAACATCTCAACTTTCCCTCCTGCCTCTGCTTCTTCCTGGGCGGCTGTTGGTTGGCCCTGTATTTACTCTAGTCATTGACCTATCCCTCCAAGATGTTTTTCATCAAGGAGTTACATGACCTGGCCGATGCTGTGTACACAAGTACTTGGCACAGCCGAGCATAGCTGGCCAAGGAGGCGCCTGTTATAAAAATACACAGAGAAGCTGGAGCCCGGAGTCCCTGCTCCTTCTCAAGGCATAACGTCACACATTCCTTCTGTTTCAACTCATTTTCCAGCTTTTCCAAACCTGCCCCCGAACACGACTTATAAAAGACACCCAGTGTCGGCCAATTATTTTTTACTTTGATGGTCATAAATCAAGGCTGACCAATAAAACGAAGACAAGCCAAGTATAATTTTCGTGTGTGACTCCAACTGGATTCAAAACGAAACCAGATGGGTTGGGAAATGGCCACTAAACAGGGCTGGATCTGCTCACTAAATGTCTGTGATTTTTTTTTTCCCTCCACAAATTACGGCATCGCCTTGTTTGGTGCCTTAAATCAAAGCTCTGAGCTGTGCTATGAAGAACATCTCTCCGTCTCTTTCAACCTAAATAAGCACACTGACAACCCAGCCAAAGGTTCGATCAGAGGGTCCCTGCAAGTTAGTCTTTATTGATACAATCACTATTTTCCCATTGAAGCCATTCACTGTTCCCGGAACCAAAAACATCCGTGTCCTGAATGGAGATGAAAAAGACACTGTGTACATTTAGTGGAGAGGGTTGACATGTTTGGGTGTGTGAGGGAACGTGAGACTGAAGAAGAGAGGGATGTGGAGAGAGAGAGAGAGAGAGAGTGAGAGAGAAACAGACAGACAGATAGACAGGAACATCATCTTTTCCCCAGACATACTACACAACATTTCCTTCCAATACTTCTTTTCTAACCTGATTTTAGTGCAGAGGGCAAGGAGGACCCGGGAGTCCCCCGGTAGAACATGTGATTGTCCCTCTCTGAGAGGACATCTCCCCACTCCAACATAGATTAGATTTTGCTGCGCTCTACAGCTCCTCGATGGATGACCATAATATTTTTGTTCCATGACGCTCTGTGCTCGAGCTAAAAGAGAAGGGGCCAAAATAATACCCCTGCAGATTTATTAAAGCCAGCGAAAGACAGACACGGTCACATATGGTATTCTGAGGTCAAGAGAGTTGGGCCAAGCAAAACACAATTCCTCAGTTTCGCCATGCTAGACTACTTCATCAGCTGGTGATGAAACAACGAGATAGGTGAAAGATGGCTTCTCTGCTGGGTTTGATTCAGTGAAGTGGTGAACAGCTTGACTTGTTTATGCGCTAATGTACTGTAGAACAAAGCATTTTTGAGGGGGAAATACTTCTGGGCCGGCGTTTGACAAAAGTGGACTCTGTCCTGGTTTTAAAAGCTGCAGATGGTAGTTATACAGTACTGATTGTTGGAATCTGGAAGGAACATGTTAAGCTGACAATGTGAATGGACAGCTAGAACTAGGTCACAGTGTATCTGAACCCAGGTTTTAATACTGTCAGCAGTTCTTTTAGCTTGCCTGGAGTACCAACATTATTATTTTTTAAACCTTTAGTCAATTGCTAACAGCGCTGCAGATGCAGAATGTGTTCTTTGTTTGAGATGGCTAAATCAAAAGAACATCATTAGTAATAAATGCACGATTAGCTCCTGGCAGCGGAGCCACAGGCAAAGTTTTCTCAGGTTAGTTCAGATGTTCCCTCTTACTTCAGGGGATTGATTAAAATGCCTGTCTGATTGGTCGAAAGGGCCCTGCTCCCTTGGCGAACAGTAGGCCAGTGATTATTGTTTATACGCGCACACATACACACACACACACACACACACACACACACACACACACACACACACACGCAGGGACATAACTTTGTGTTGGTTGAATATTGGGGTGGGCAGGGTGCTCAATTCACACCAATGTACTGAATCAGAGACAGTCTATTACTCTGCTCCAATGCATTTACCCACAACCTCTGAGGACAACCCCAAAACAAGCTCATGTATTCAAGTTGTTCTGCAACTTCAGATGAAGACATTACAATTTTGATTGCCCTGTCTACTTCTGCAGTCCCAACAACAGTTCTGAATTGTCTGGGCCCAGTCCCCCTTCCCCTCACCCTAACCTGGGTCCGTATCCTTTTCCTACCCCCACCCTACCCCCGACCCCTGCCTCTACCTGGACCCAGGCACACTCACACACACACAGACATACACCAGTCCTGGGCTCAGATCCCCTTCCCCTCACCCTAACCCGGCTCCATATCCTTTTCCTACCCCCTCCCTACCCGAACCCCTGCCTCTATCTGGGCCCAGGCACATTCACTCACACACAGACATACACCAGTGTTTGCCATGTCTCTCCTATGATGTTTTTAGCCTCTCTTAGCCTAAAAATTTAATTTAATGTAATTTATTGCTTTATAAATGTTCTTAGCCGGTAGACAAACATACTCCGGGAGCTTGCTCGATCGTCTCGTTGAGAGGGATCAGGGAAGAATTTTTACAGCTCACTTTTCTGGCCACCGGGTGATACTGTTTTTTTTGCTTCCCTCTGGAATATGTAGGGGTGGGTCGTATGCCCACCTCCCTTGTTCTCTGTAAAGCACATTGTGTTGCCTCTGGGTATGAAATGCGCTATACAAATAAAGCTTTGATTGATTGATTGATTGATTGATTGATTGATCGATCGATTGTCATTCCACTCCGCTGACTTCGACCCGACAGTCTAATGGAGTTAGTAAATGGAATCCAACGCTCAGAATGCGAAGCATGCAGGTTTTCCCTGGTGATCAGAGTCTTATCAGGTTTTCCCTGGTGATCAGAGTCTTATCAGGTTTCCCCTGGTGATCAGAGTCTTATCAGGTGAGACTCCATCGAGGAGCAACAGGGCCTCAGCCTGGACCCACAGTTACCTTCAATCTTCCTCATGGATGTCCCTGGACCAGACCGGGGGTTTTCGTCCTCATGGACGTCACTGGACCAAACCGGGGGTTTTCCTCCTCATGGACGTCCCTGGACCAGACCGGGGGTTGTCTTCCTCATGGACGTCCCTGGACCAGACCGGGGGTTGTCTTCCTCATGGACGTCCCTGGGCCGGGGGGTTTTCCAGCCTGCCACATTCAACATTCAACATTCCTTTTATTCGTCACATGTAATGTACGGTGTACAGTCACAGGGAAATGTTGATGCTGGCTCCAAGACTATGTAAACTCCAATAATCAATTTACAAACTACAAATTATTACAAACTCCAATACTCAATTTACAAACTACAAATTTACAAATAAAAAATTTAAAAATTACACAAGAAGTACCAGTATAAAGATAAGATAAGATAGATATCGGTCTGGATGGATTATGTACATATATGGATATGAATAAATAAATAAATCAGGAGGTGGGGTGGGATGTTATGTTCATGCTATAGCTATAATACATAATCCCAGGTCGGGACATTTGCATGTGGTTATGCTATAGACACTGGATATTCTGGTCCATTAGATCATGGGTTCCCAAACTCCATCAATGTGGGCCTCCCCTCTGAAAACAGTGACACACCCGCACCCCCCCAACCCCCCAAATTTGTCCATAAAAAAAATAAAAAAGACCTTTAAAATCACGTTTCATTCATAAAAACCATAGAAAGTTCTAAAATAAAAAACATGTTTTTCCTTCTTTTTTTTCTAACCATCCCTCCACGCCTCCCCTGAATTTCTTTGGGGCCCCCCAGGGGAGGCCCGCCTCGCAGTTTGGGAATGTCTGCACTAGATAGACAGTAGCAGGCCTGCTGGGGGATGAAACTGTGTCGTCTGTTGTGGTTGTGGATTTTCAGAGTAGCGTCAGGCGTCACCTGGCAGACAAGTCATTCATCTTTCTGGTGTTCGGTTGTGGTGCGCTTGTGGGAGTGTGTGTGCGTGTGTGTGTACAACTGTATCTGTGTGTGTGTGTGTGCGCGCGCACAAGACACAGCCCATTGGTTGAAGTGGAAAAAAAGATGACTTAAGGGCGGGGTCGAGGGGGACCTGGATCTTATCAGCGCTTTGTTTAACGCTAGCCAGACCACCGCTCGGCAGCAAATTAGGACTGGGGAGCCCCACTGCAGCCCCCGGCGGTGACAGGCTCTGACGGTGAGCAGGCGAGCTGGCACGGCCCCGGGCCCTGGTGGACCCCGATAGGGTAGGAATGCTGGGGACACAGAGCTGGGACCAATAGGACGCAGACACACTCGCAGACAATGTTCTCATGAGATGATTTTTTTTTCTGTTCAAGGCTTGATTTGTTATTTTGCGATTTCAAGAATTCATATGGTTTTCGCATGGGTGAAAACGTGGGGGTTGTCGGATCACAGAACGCTGGGAGTGTTTACTGTGTTATCAGACACGTTGATGTGTTGTTTGGAGTTCGGTGTGTGTTCTGTGGCGTTTGGAGTTCAGTGTGTGTTCTGTGAATTGCAGGGTAGCGAAAAGGTAGAGCTCAATGTTGAGGTCGACTGGAGAGTCACCAGGCGCGCGCGCACACACACACACACGCACACACACACACAAACCTTCCTTTGTGTAAGGTCTTTACTTTGCCTTACAGAGATGGCAGAATGTCTTAATCCATATGGAAAGAGCATCATTATGCTTCACTCATGTTTTTCTGACAACAAGGCCGGGCACAGCCCACGTTGTAATGACCTTTTGACGACCCCATACTCCGCTCCACTCTAAGTAACGATGGTGTTGTTTACCCAGTCACAGCAGCCCTGTTACTGACCTGCCTCTTGGTTAGTGTCTCATTCAGAGGCAGACACAGTGGAACTGGCCATTACTCTTTGTTCATTTTGGAGTGGTTTCAGCCACACACCCGCTGTTACACTGCACAGATACAGAGCTGTTACAGCCACACACCCACTCGTGCTCTATGCGGGTACAGGGCACCTTGGAGAAGGAACATGCAGCCGAGGCACGGACCAGATCCAGGTTTCCATCCTGCTTGTCCCGGACTCTGAGGGTTCTTCTGGGGGCAGTGTGGATATCTGTTTTGCCTACCTTCGTAGAATCTTTTCAAAGGACTGTAAATTGGGTTGTCTAGACAAAACATGCCATTTTACTTTCAAATAATGGTGTACATTAGTGTAGCCTGCATTTCAATCAATGTTGTTTGTTCTCTAACTTCAAAATATGATTCAACATTTAGGATGAAGATGAAGGTGCAAAAGGATAAACGATGAACTGAAACTGACTGAAAAGTTGAGTTTTTCTCTCTCGTACAGCAGCCTGTCTGGCCTTTAAAGGGGAACAAAACGAAATGAAATAGGAAGTGAAGGTAACATAACAGATGTGTTATCAGTCTTATTCATGTTCCAATTCTCAAAACTGCCAAATTAGTTATAAAGGAGAAAACTGATACGAGTTGTTGTTTTGTTAATTGGGTGCGGCGGCCATCTTGAACGCCAATGATTGTGACGTCATTGGTATGGTATGCTTGACAGCTAGCCTAGACTACTGTACTGTTACTGTACACAGATTGAAATGGCATCTCAAAAAAGTTTTACAATACATCGGCAGCTGGTCTAATGACACATTATCATCGATTGCCGGTGAAATGAAAAGCAGCCCTCAGATGCTGGCTAGCAGCCTTGAAAGGGGCTAGCCCACCTACTGTGCCGGGGTTCAGGGTCTGCAGTGAGAACTTTTTGCCATCCGACTATAAGGAGAGCCATCAATTTGACCATAGTGGAAGACTAGAGATGATCAGGAGCAGAAGACTGAAGCCAGAGGCCTTGTGTTTTCGACTTTTCTAGCTACAGCTCAGGGTCAACTGACAGACCAACACAGAGCCAGGGCCAGTCCTCTTTATGGCGCAGGGAAAGGGCGCTCAAACGTGCAAGTCAGGCAGGGGAAATACAGGTACGTTTAGCAGTTGCAGCATACTAAATGAAGCTAGCAAAAAGGCTGGATAACTACCATGTTAAGTTAAACATTACTGGAGAGACTGCACATGACACTGAAATAGATTGAATGCGAGTCACAAGCTAATTAAGCTTAGTCCCGACTCCACACGCGAATGCCATCAACTTACTGTGAGCTAACATACCAACTTTTTACTGTTTGATACAGCATGCGCTTTATTAGCGATAAGTCAGCATAAATCAGCCAGTCACAATCGGACAGGAGGGTATCTAGTTAGTAGGGTATCTCGATTATCATGATGATTAGCGCACATTTCTTGGGCGAAAACCAACGTGATCACACGGCTACCTGGCTACTGTCCTAGTCAGCTATAATGCTAGTGATAGCTAGTTAGCTACGTCCTAGTAAGCTAGCACTAGCTTGCTAGCTAACGTGAACACAACAGCACCATTCATGTGGACAAAGGGGTGCAGGCGCCCTCCTCCGATTGTAACCGGCTGGTTTGTGTCGACTGACCTCGACTATAGCGGCTGATTCATTCCAAATCGGTCGAGGCTGCATAGCTGCTACTTACAGTTTCAGCCCTGTCGTCCCTCAGGGACAGCATGGACACCTCCAGTACATCTCTCTCTCCACAGAGCATCTGGAACGTCCTCTTGGAGGAAATACATTGGCTTTACTGGATAAAGTCATCCAGGTTTGCCTCTTGGCAGCAAATAGATTTGACCATGGTCAGCATAGGTATGCAACCCCTACAGCTGCACCAGGCATTGCGGCCCACCCACTCCTGACCCCGAACAACAATTTGTTCATAATTCCTCCCTAAACTGAAGCACAACAGGTGCTTCTTGCACAGGCTCATAGGCGTAAGCAATGGGACTAGAAGGCACGATGAGGAAATCTCTCTCATCACTCTCAGAATCGCTCATTTTGGCTAGTTTCACAGCGGGAAGATTCTCAACGCGTCAGCTGTCCATCAACTGTGCGAGGAGCTTACCATACCAGTGATGTAGGTGATTGCGCAATTCAAACATGGCTGCATTCTATAGCTACAAACGTTAATATCAAATGTTGGAAATGTGCTTTATTTTGTGCTTTTATCTGTTTTTTTCAGATTCATTTATTTACAAGTTATCTTTAAATATGAGAAACAACACGTTATCACCTTTGAGTTTGCTATTTCTGTTCCTCTTTAACATGCGTGTGATGTATGCTATTTCTACCACCCACCTGTTTGTTTTAATTGTGTGTTAGGAGTCCGAGAATATCACCTGGAATATACCCCCCACCGACTATATTCAGTATATACAGTCAAGACAACAACAAAAAAGCTTTATTTCAGAAATGTGTTTTCCACTCACCTTCAGAGCTTGTTCTTAGGCAGACAAATATGTACCTGTTGGTCTCACACGGTTCAATTAGAAGTAGTTCATTCCTCACTGTGCTGTTATCTTTAGCTCCAGAACTGCTAATGTGATAATATGGAATCATGCATTTGTTTGTTGATTTATCTAAGGCATGTGATTCAGTTGACCACAAGCTGTTGTTGACCAGACTCAGTAACATTGGTCTCAGTAATGGGGCGGTAAACTGGTTTAGAGGTTATCTTGCTGATAGAACACAGTGTGTCTATACTGAGAACCACAAATCTAGCTTGCTTGAGATTACTAGAGGTGTGCCCCAGGGTGCGGTTCTAGCTACAGTGTTGTTCAGTATATTTATAAAGGACCTGGGAAATGGGATGCCACAAGCCAAGCTGCATCTGTATGCAGATGATACAGTCGTTTATGCAACTGGTGCCTCTCTGGTTCAAGCTGTTGAAGAGCTCCAGACTGCCTCTCAGTCACTGCAGTCCTCATTTTATGGTTTAAAATGAGTCTTGAATGCTCAAAAGACCAAGTTCATGACATTCACCAGAGCTCGCTCTCAGACAGAGGTTAGTGTTCTGACAGCTATGGGCAACCCCACTGAGAAAGTCTCCTCTTAGAAATACCTTGGTATTTGGTTGGATGACAAGCTGTCTTATACTGTTCATATTAATAATCTTATCAAGAAGCTTAAACCAATACTGGGTTTTTATTTCCTAAATAAAGCTTGCTTCCCAAAAGAAGCTAGAAAGAAATTGGTTCAAGAAACTTTTTTTTTTATCAGTGATTGACTATGGAGATATTTTGTACATGCACGCAGCCTCTACTGTGCTAAAGAAACTGGACTCTGTTCATCATTCCTCTCTACGCTTTATCACAAATGTGAAATCACTCACTCACCATCGTACCCCGTATCAGTTGGTGGGTTGGTCCTCTCTTTGTATGCGCAGACGATTCATTTACTTGTATTTGTGTACAAAGGCCTCATCGGGAAACTCCCCCTCTACCTCAGTGGCCTGCTTTCTTTTACTGATAGCAAAAATCAGATATGATCCACTAGGTGGTTGCAGCTTAAAGCACCCAGAGCCCTTATGGATCTCAGCAAGTCTGCCTTTTCCTACTGGGCTCCAGAGGCATGGAACAGGCTACAAAGTTCCCTTCGTCTTCGCCAGAAATGGACATTTGAGATCATCTAACTTCTGTAGTTTGACGTATTTCCGACGCAAACAAGCTATGAGGGTGGGACATATGTTTAGAGGAATTTGATTGGAACATTGACAAGTGGACGGGTTTTAAGAACTTTAGACAGATTTGATAGAAGGATAGCGTTGATTGACGGGTGGATGTCGTGAGATTATTGGCCTAAAATCTAAGGTACCTGTTGTCGTAATTGCACGTGACCTACCGTTTTCCAGGAAGAAATGATATACTTTGATATAAGATTGCAACAAAAGTAGAATTTTGTAATTTTTTTGGCATACATCGTTGAATAGGTGAACGATTCCACTGTGGACAGAATGCTTTTTTCATTTCAGTGCGACTTTAAGCCACAACGAGGAGAAGCTTGTTACTTAGGACGGACGTTCTCTCTTTTCATTTCCATCTGAGCGTAAGAAGGATGGTGCGTTGGAGATTTATTCCTGAGGTCTGTTTCTCTGTTCTGTTCCTCGGCCAGTCATAGGCTGACCTTCTCTGCGCTTGCAGCCGGCACAGCATGCCCACAATTCAGTTTCACAGTCAACACGCCCATTCAGTTCCAGATAAGCTTGTGTGTCTCCTGTGTATCCATCCTCCTGGTCAGAGAGCAGGCAGGAGAAGCGTTAGTTATATCAAGGTCACTGACTGGAGGAGGTGCTGGAGCTCTGACATATGCAGACTGTTGCAACTGCACAACCTTTTTTGCTATCTCTTTGTTAGTGAATGTGTATAGATAAATCGTGTGTGTGTGTGTGTGTGTGTGTGTGTGCGTGAGAGACAGAGAGAGAGAGATAATGCATATGTGTGTTTGTGTGTGAGAGAGATATAGAGAGAATGCATGTGTGCGTGTGAGAGAGAGAGAGAGAGAGAATGAATATGTGCATGTGAGAGAGAGAGAGAGAATGCATGTGTGTGTGTGTCATTTAGCAGGGCTAAGCCCCGCCCAGCCCTGATGTGATCTCATGACTCCAGCCATATCAAGGGTGCTCTGTCCAACCTGCTCGCCTGTCACGGCCGTGTCTGCGCCGCCTCCCAATCGGACTCCCACCGGCGGCCAAAATAAACCCTGCACTGTGTCACACCACCCCTCTCTCCCTCTCTCCCACCCCTCTCTCCCTCTCTTCCACCCCTCTCTCCCTCTTTCCCACCCCTCTCCCTCTCTCCCACCCCTCTCACTCTCTCCCACCCCTCTCTTCCACCCCTCTCTCTCTCTCTCCCACCCCTCTCTCCCTCTCTTCCACCCCTCTCTCCCTCCCCTCTCTCCCACCCCTCTCTCCCTCTCCCACCCCTCTCTCCCACCCCTCTCCCTCTCCCACCCTCCCTCTCTTCCAGCCCTCTCCCTCTCTCCCACCCCTCTCTCCCTCTCTTCCACCCCTCTCTCCCACTCCTCTCACCCCTCTCTCCCTCTCTTCCACCCCTCTCTCCCTCTCTTCCACCCCTCTCCCTCTCTCCCACCCCTCTCCTCTCTCCCTCTCCCCCCCTCTCTCCCACCCCTCTCTTCCACTCTCCCTTTCTCTCTACCCCCCTTCCGTAACCTATCCCCCCTTTAAAACCACACACTTCTTTCCACCTTCTCCTTCTCCTCTTTTCCCTGCTCTCCTCGACATTCATCCTCTCTCTCTCTCTCTCTTTCTCTCATCCCTCCCTTTCCTTTTCCTCCTCTCTGTGTTCATTTACTCCCTCCATCTTCCTGCCATCGGTAGCTGGTCTTTGTCACCTATGCGCTGTAGTGACAGCCCCCCTCCCCACAGCCCAGCAGACGGACCACTACCGGCTGATAGCCTGCCCTCGGGCCTGAGACCAGCAGGGTAGCGTCTCAGAGACAGGGGGACTGAGGACCAGCAGGGTAGCGTCTCAGAGACAGGGGGACTGAGGACCAGCAGGGTAGCGTCTCAGAGACAGGGGGACTGAGGACCAGCAGGGTAGCGTCTCAGAGACAGGGGGACTGAGGACCAGCAGGGTAGCGTCTCAGAGACAGGGGGACTGAGGACCAGCAGGGTAGCGTCTCAGAGACAGGGGTTGGGCGGAGTCAGGGCAGAGTCAGGGCGGAGTCAGGGCCACTGACGGACACGTGGCGTCCGTAATAAAGAGCGCAGTGCAGGGCTGGTGGGGACGGCCAGGGCAGACAGCACACTGTTTACAGGCTCTCTATGCAGTCATGAGACCAAGTGGAAATTAAGTGTGTGTGTGTGTGTCTTAGGAAGCAATCACATTCAAATCATCCCAGGCCACTTACTGACATTTTATAAACACAGAACATAACCATACATGGACATGACTGGAACGAATTGATTGAAGCGAGGGTCAAAACCAGCAGATAATATCACCATTCACTTTTTTCTCTTCCTACCTGTATCGGCCATTTTATTTTGGCGCCGACCGTCCCTGGTACACCACCGGCCCAGGTCTGCAGGTCACGTCTCTCTTTCAA
>NC_140254.1:11278321-11295821 GCF_949987555.1 Borostomias antarcticus
TTGTCAGAAGTAGGCTATTGTATGCACTGTATTCAAGCTTTATTTATACTCGAAATTATGGTGGCGGGGGGTTGTGCCAAATAATCCTGACTCCCCTGCAGAATGTGACTGCCTATCTTTGATCCCTTACAGTTACTTGTGAAAAATTGTAGTCAGTAATGTAATCCGATTACCACAATTTAAAAGTAAAGTAAGGGATAACTTTCAGTTACTTTTGGATTACTTTAAATAAAATGTACTTCACCAGAAATCCTACATTATTTATTATTTTTCTGTGTTCTAGAGCTGACAACATAGAACAGCAGTTGCCCAGTGCCCGCCCAGTTAGAGCAAGTGTTAATGCCAAGAGGTTAAGGTGCGTGTCATCTTGCCTTGGCTAGTTAATTGCAGTCTGCAAAACACGACACTCGTTGCTAACGTAGCTAACGTTAGGTGTAAACGTCGGAGCCAGCTCTAAACTCCAGCTCTAATGCATTCTAATCAGATGTGATTGACGCTATTCAGCTATACAGCTTGCCAGTGGACACACAGCATTATATATTATGGATAAAGCACCCACTGACCAGTTTTCCCAGGCAGTTAGTTATAGCTCTTGAATAGCACCGACAGGCACTATTGAGTGAAAATAATTTGAATGGGCGCTTAGGTCTGGTTTTCTGGTTGAACATTAGTGCTATACTGTAGAAGCCTACTACTAGCTAATTTAGCTGTCAGTGGAAGTAAGGTTAACGTTAGCTGCCCTAACGTTTGACATTAGCTAACGTTAACTTACCGGCAAATGCTTTTTCAGGTTGGACGTTGAGTCCTTGGCCGTCGAGAGGGTTTTGTTGGCTGGGAGGCATAGTTTACACTGTGCTGTAATATTGTTGTGGTTCTGTGACAGGTAAATAAATAAAAAAAATACTGGTATTTCCAGGATTTTAATGCACATTGCGGTATTTCTGCCCTGATGCCCGTGCTGCTCGCTGTCTGTCTGGCAGCTGTGGTCCATCGAGCACATCAGTGGGAATCTTGATGGCGCGCTGCGCGCAATTGGTATCACTAGCCACTGATGTGGAGGCGAGGGGTGATTGTAATCACGCCTGTAATCCCTGTTACTATGCAAATGTAACTGTAATCTAGATTACATATTTTAAATTGTACTGTAACGGATTACAGTTACTGTTTTTTGTAATCTGATTACGTAACGGCGTTACATGTAATCCCTTACTCCCCAACCCTGATTACTGCCTGTGTTTAATCGATAGCACTCCCATTAGGGATGTGCATCGAAAACCGGTTCTTGTTGAGAACCGGTTCCCGGTGAATCAATTCCTTGGAATCGTTGGCCAAAATCCCTAACGATTCCGCTATCGATTCCTGTCGATGCTGCGCATGCGCGATGACGTCGCACGCACGATGCCTTGTTTTGTTTTATTAGACCGCGGTAGAAGAGGCCAGCAACATGTCGTCTAGGCATAAACCTATTAATACATCCATGGAATAAACGTTCGAAAGTATGGCCACCTCCCTTGTTCTCTGTAAAGCGCATTGTGTTGCCTCTGGGTATGAAATGCGCTATACAAATAAAGCTTTGATTGATTGATTGATTGAAAGAGTGGTTACATTTCACGCGACAAGATGACAACACGGCCACTTGCAATGCTTGCAAAAAACGTATATCATTTGCTTGTATTTGTTGCCAGTTGTCGCTGCTAGTTTTATTTTTGTCAGCTCAGCTCATATACCCTTTTTAAATGGAAGGAGCATTGTAATTTCTACTAGTAACATGTTAGACTGTTATTGGATTTAAAATTCAACAGAATAATTAATTCAACAGAATAATTAATGTTTTATTTATATTTTTCTATAGAAAAAATACTGATTTGTTTATGTCAGTTTTATTTTTAGTTCAAGATGAATACACCTAAAAAAAAAGCACTGTAATTGGCATGTTCAAAGTATATATAAAAGGAAATTAATGTTAATAAACCTGTTTGTGCTCTTTTGCCCAATGAGAATCGATAAGATAATCGATAAGGAATCGGATCGATAAGCAGAATCGAAAATTGAATCGGAATCACTAAAATCTTCATCCCTAACTCCCATACGCTCCCAACCAAGATGCAGGCATAAACTTGGCCTGAGAAAAGGAGGTAATTTATCCCACTAAGCAGTGACAATACAAAACAGGCTCTTTGTGCAGCGGCCATATTGAAAGTGAGTTACTATCCGTGCTCTATAACAGGCCAACCAAAGGCACATTGAAGAGCAACACTATGAAGTTAAGTGTCTCATTCAGTTGATCTGGAATGGAATCATGAGTGGGCGGGGATCAGAGGGGCAGACTGAGGGTCTGGGGGAAGACGGCAGCAGGAGGTGTGTGTGTGTGTGTGTGTGTGTGTGTGTGTGTGTGTGTGTGTGTGTGTGTGTGTGTGTGTAAAATAAAAGGGAGGAGGGGATTAAGTGTGTGTTGAATGGGCTTGGTGGTGGGCAGTGCAAGTGGGCTGTGAGACACACACACCACCCACACACTGTGTCTTTCTCTCTCTGGATGTCTCTCGCTGGGGCTAGTGCCAGCCAGTGTGGTATTGTAGTTGGGCAGACACCTCTGTCTGTCTGTCTGTCTGTCTGTCTGTCTGTCTCTCTCTCTCTCCCTCTCTCTCTCCCCCCCTCCCTCTCTCTCTCTCTCTCTCTCTCCCCCCCTCCCTCTCTCTCTCCCTCTATCTCCCCCCCTCTCTCTCCACCCCCCCCTCTCTCTCTCTCCCCCCCCTCCCTCTCTCTCTCTCTCTCTCTCTCTCCCTCCCTCCCCTCCCTCTCAGCCGTCATGCCGCCCTGCCAGCCAGCTCCTCTCTCTCTCAGCACACACACACCAGTGTGGGATCTCTTTTTATAGTCCGGTGAATGAGCCCTCATTTTCTCCCAATCTACCCCCACTGGGCGGCCTGCTCAGACACTGGGACGACACAATTACATTTGGCAAAGTTGCACAACGCGTGTGCACACCCCCTCGTGTAAGCGTGTAGCCTACACACACACACACACACACACACACACACACACGAACGCACACACACAAACACAAAACCACATAACTATGAGGGGCCGTTTAGGCCATAAATAATGAAACACTTGTACGCTTACTAGTGAAACACTTGTACGCTTACTAGTGAAACACTTGTATGCTTACTACTGAAACACTTGTACGTACATACATACTCTTGACACTTGTACGCTTACTACTGAAACACTTGTACGCTTACTAGTGAAACACTTGTATGCTTACTACTGAAACACTTGTACGTACATACATACTCTGACACTTGTACGCTTACTAGTGAAACACTTGTACGCTTACTTGTGAAACACTTGTACGCTTACTACTGAAACACTTGTACGTACATACATACTCTGACACTTGTACGCTTACTAGTGAAACACTTGTACGCTTACTAGTGAAACACTTGTACGCTTACTACTGAAACACTTGTACGTACATACATACTCTGACACTTGTACGCTTACTAGTGAAACACTTGTACGCTTACTAGTGAAACACTTGTACGCTTACTACTGAAACACTTGTACGTACATACATACTCTGACACTTGTACGCTTCCTACTGAAACACTTGTACGCTTACTACTGAAACACTTGTACGTACATACATACTCTGTAAACCTAAAATTATGAAATAGAACACTGCAATGTATGTTCTTACATGTAGATGTGCAAGTATTTCAATAGTACGTATACAAGAAATCTCAGTAGCACGTACAAGTAATTTCACTAGTATGCATACACAAAATCTCACTAGCATACGGAAGGTACTTCAGTAACACCGGGAGGCGCCACACGAGGCGGGAAGAAAGGGGTCTCGTTTTGAACATCGATTTCCATCTATGCAGTGAACAGTGATCCAGGATGGCAGCGAGCAGTCGCGTTACCGCTGAGGCTATGTCCCTCATACAAAATTTACTTGGCTCTCCTACACTTATTGATTCTCTTTCAAACTCTATATCGCCTACACTACTGACAAATACGGCTACAGCCGCCATCAACTCTGAAATAAGGAGTCTGTACCAACCTGGTTCCAGCAGCATGCAAAACGCACCTGCTTCAGGCACTCCCCGCTTTGAAACGAGGGCGACCTTCAGCTCTTGGAAAAGCAAATCAAGAAAAAGGTATGGAGAACTGTCGGGGTACTTGGGTCGTTGTTTAAGAGAGCTGAGGCGACATAATATGGAGAACAAAGATAAAATAAAGTTATTGTGTTAACGTTATGCAATATGCAACCAGACTACACGGTTAACATTATCTTGAATGCAACTCGTCTCAGCTAGCTAACGTTTACTACTAACGTTAGCCTTGCGCATTTACAATATCGTGCTAGCACTAACTAGGCTTGCTAACGTTATGTTATATGAGTTAGAATGTGGCCCGAATCATAACGTTATATTTAACACGAACAAAGTGGGGAACACAAACAAATATTACTGTTTCTCAATGCGTTCGGGTTTAATATGTAACGTTAGTGTGTGGACCACATTCAACCCAGTAGCTAGCCTAGCTACTGTAGTAGTGGTAGTAGTAGACTAGCTACTACTGGCTAGCTAGCTACTGGGTGAGAGAGGGCGGGAGAGAGAACCGAGATGCTGCCACTAAACCAACGTTGTCTTACTGTACGGTACATTACGTGATTTATTACAGAATACAAGTGATTCATGAGGCACAAACTAAATGTGTTTATTGGCGTAGCACTAGCTATTCATAGCTATTTACAGTGTGGAACAGGCCATGTCATTTAACGTTAGTTTTGTGATAGTGATTTGATATGAAATATAGCAACACGTCATTGCCTACAAACTAACCTAACGTTACTTAGATAACTGTTAATTAACCTTAACTTAATATGTCTTGGTAACATTATTACATGTCTTGATGGTTTCATTACTGTAATTATGCCTACTTGTTTAACAGACAGAAAACGCCATTCTATCGGACCTTCAACAAGGACGTTATTTTGCTGCTTGGACCTACAGACGACGTCGTAGTGAAGCAGAAGAAGAAGCAGTTGTTGTATGAATTGGGGCACATCTTGAATGCTTTTGAGTTTGACAAGTCCTGGGACCAAGGAACTGTCCTCCGTCAGATTCGTGATGCTTTTAAGGGGAAAATTCCCAGTGATGTGAGGTAGGTAACATGATAGAATTGCCACTGCCAGACTTCCCTATGCAGTAACGTTATATTTAGAGCCCCTGTTGTGTTGAGCACCATACATTGATGTTTTGTCCTGTCCTGTGTACTATGAAAGGGGCCATACAATTTGTAATATTTTAATGATCACGTGTACTGTAAGCGTAATATAGGGTTGGTTGGGAAAAGATGAGATAGATTAGATACATCCATCTCTGTCTATGCATTTTATAATATAATGTGATACTTTCTCAAGCCTTATGGTTGTGGCAACATTAATCTGTAAGGAATTGGGTCCATCATCTTAGAATGGCAAATCACTGATAACTCATATGTGTTGTGCTTAGTTTTGAAGTACTGATGGCTTGTGGCAACAAGTTGATCGCACCAGTGTTGAGGGACGGCCAGGAACTCAGTGCCAGTATAATTCACAAAATACTCAAGTTTAAGGCTCTATATGTGAGGCCCTCCAGACCACTTGTGGTAGGTGCTAGACTTAGAAAGTAATCCAGTATTCCATATACAACTGTTATTCATTTTGAAAGTTGCATATGCTATGACTACAATGTACAACTGCAGGACGGTACATTGTACAGCATTTCATGTCACCTTTACAACACCTTTGTTTGAGATAAACTACTTTATAGTAAATGATACAACCCTAACTGCAGTCAATTCTATCAATTTTAAGTCTGAAAATTCAGATGGAAGTTGCTGCGAGGAGGATGAGGAGGTAGACATGGTGCCGTCAGTCACCACCAGAGCAAGAGCAAGGCAGTCATCTTACCATCTGGCATCTGTGACTACCGCTCCAACCAGCCTTACATCTGTGACCACCGCTCCAACCAGCCTTACATCTGTGACCGCCGCTCCAACCAGCCTTCCATCTGTGACCACCGCTCCAACCAGCCTTCCATCTGTGACCACCGCTCCAACCAGCCTTCCATCTGTGACCACCGCTCCAACCAGCCTTCCATCTGTGACCACCGCTCCAACCAGCCTTACATCTGTGACCACCGCTCCTGCAGGTCTTGATCCAAACAGCAACCTGCCATCAACCAGCAACCTCACAGATTACAGAGCGTATCTTAGTGTTATCAATGTGTCATCTGAAGATGAGGAAGAAGATGATGCACTGTATGTTACCTTGATCAACAGCATGGAAGATCAGATGTGAGTAATATTGCCTTTAAAGGAATACTCAATCGATTTAGTGCACATGATTCATTCCTCAAATGTATTCCTTTCAATTATGAAAATAATCTTTCTGTTTTCAATCACAGTAGTCTAAGCAAGCTTAAAGGGACAATCAGTGATTTCTACTCCCATCTAGTGGTGAAATCGTATATTGTATCGTGCTCTGGTACGGTGGTCTGCGCTTATCAAAAATCTCACGCTGACGCCTCACGCTGGCAACTCAATGCAAAACGCGATTTACCTAGTGTAGTGGGCCCGATCGGCACCCGTATTTTAAAGATGGCGGAATATACAGAGCGCGAGAGACGCTATGTATTTATAAATGATTATTTATAGGCTTACGCGAATTGGTCGGTTTATTGAGACAGGTCATTAGACGTGGTTAAGGACATATTTATTAATGAAAACTTCGTTTTTTGCTGATTAATAGACGGAATAAATCCCTGATTGTCCCTTTAAATAGCAATCATGCAACTTTTCCTCTACAGTATTATGAGGTCATTTATATACTCATGGTTGGATGCTGGAACTGTGATCTAATCATATTTTTTTATGTTGACTTTCAGAAAGGA
Source organism: Borostomias antarcticus (assembly GCF_949987555.1). Taxonomy (NCBI): domain Eukaryota; kingdom Metazoa; phylum Chordata; class Actinopteri; order Stomiiformes; family Stomiidae; genus Borostomias; species Borostomias antarcticus. The sequence continues at coordinate 11,285,266 of NC_140254.1, forward strand.
AAGCTCATCTGTGCCGCCTGTTCAGGATATTTTAGTCGTGCTGGCTCAAAAAATCAACAACAACTTCACCAATCGGTTCAACATAAATCGTGCTGCTGTTCTGGATGGTGCCGTTCGGGGCTTCAGGAGAATCACCTTTGACCCCACACACAGGATCAGGGTCAAATTCTCAGACGATAAAGGAACGGTGGAAGAAGGTGTGGATCTTGGGGGTCCGAGACGAGAGTTCCTGCGACTGCTCACTGAAGCTTTAGCTCAGTCTGAGATGTTTGAGGGAACAGAAGGGAGCCTGAACCTCGCTCTTGATGCATCAGGTACAGTATGTCTTATTTGTGGTTTTAATGAAATAATGATATACCCTGTAAAATAGGTTGTGGCTTCCACTCAATTTTGTGTGAAGCTCAGTGGCATTAAAGACCAACTTTGTGACTTGGTTAACTTGTTTGCTTGTATTTCACCGAGACAATATGGGACTTAAAGTGATTTCCATGGCAGCAGTTGAAAAGTTATGCACATACTACCTAAATTATCTCTCTCGCTCTCCCTCAGCTGTCAGAGAAGACCGATATTTTGTCGCCGGAACTGCTATTGCAGTCAGTCTGGTGCATGGAGGACCCTCACCAAATTTCTTGTCCAACACATTGTTTAACTGCATAGTTTTGGGGCCAGAGAAATGTAGACCAAACCTGGGGGACATCGCCGATTCTGAACTCCGTGACAAAATCCAAAAGGTTTGTGGCATTAAAAGATTTTGTTTAGTCTATGCTCAGAAAATGTTTTTTTGTAAGAATGTGTTCTGTGTCTTACCATTTGTGCTCCTCATCCATCAAAATGGATCAGTTTCTGTCTGTTACTGTATTATGCATCTGCCACATGATTGTGTACTGTATGTGATGAAGTGCCCAGGTTGGGTTCATTGGACTGAAGTATAATTGAAAGTTTTATTCGCCATAAAATCAGTATATAGTCCACTTGTCCTTACAGTGAAATATTACATTTATCATGTGGGACCATCATCGTTGCAATTGTGTTTTTTTTGTGAGGCAAGCAGTCAACCTCCCACTGCAGTGTTGTAGATGTGTGAGAAAACATGATTGTCACTTTATATGTTCTTCACATTGCTTCATTGGTGGGGAACAGTAAGTCAACTGTTTATTTTGTTATGAATCAGATGTTTCTTTTTTAATGTAAATCATTCAGATTTCAGAATCATCAACTCTGGAGCAACTCATCCAGTCAACTGAACCTCTCCTCGACTATCTCACCAATGCTGGCTGTCTGAAGCCACTGAGAAGTGTTGAAGACAAGGATAGACTTGTAGAAGATGTCTTGATGTTTCAAGTGATCAATCGAGTCCGTGGACCATTTGAAAGGTATTGTAAATGTAGTTAAGTTGAGAATCTTGTTTGATGTCTTAACACATGCAAAAAACCAACTCTTAATTGGACCACTTTTCCTCTCATACTGTCATTTAGGTTCAAAGATGGGTTAAAAACCCTTGGAGTCCTGGCGGAGATCCAGATGCATCCCGAGTCGTTCAGAGCCCTGATGTGCTATAATCCAGAGCCCCTCACCGCTGACCAGGTGGATGATCTGTTCCAGATCAGGTGGTCTGAGCAGGGGAGCAACCAGAGAAGAGCAGAGGAATCCGTAGTTGCTTTCTGGAGGGACTATTTACAAGATGTTGAAGGTGTGTATTATATCAGAAAGAAACTAATTTGCTCTTGTAAGGAAATTAGGGATACAGATATCGGTATCGGGCCTGAGAGCATGCTCATGTACTTGTACTCATAAAAATGTACCAATACTCTATAACCGATACCAAAGTCTCGGTATCAGCAAGTACATAAAAGTAAGTACCGTAATTTCCGGACTATAAGCCGCTACTTTTTTCCCATGCCTTGAACCCTGCGGCCTATACAACGGTGCGGCTAATCTATGAATTTTTACAGCTAACGGCCACAAGGGGGCGTTCTAAATCTATGGATTTTACCGGTCCACCACCTTACACCTCATCCTGATATACAGCGAGCGAGCGGACCGGTGTTGTGCCATTTTTACACTCCCCGCAGAATCACACTCCCCTCCGGGGGAACGCGCATTGAGCCAGGCGGGGAGAGACTGCCGGGATCGGGGCCCGGAGGTCTGGTCCTCTAAGCGGGGGGAAAGAGCCGGGATCGGGGCCCGGAGGTCTGGTCCTCTAAGCGGGGGGAGAGCCTGGATCGTGGCCCGGAGGTCTGGTCTCCTAAGCGGGGGGAGAGAGCCGGGATCGAGCCTATTGCGGAGGGGAGTGTGATTCTGCAGGGAGTGTGAAAAAGGCACAACACCGGCAACGAAATCATGTGCGAAACGGTCCTCATATGCAGCGTTGCGATTTTATCGCGGGTATATTCCAAACCAATCAAATTAACTAGGGGTGTGAACAAACTTCTAGTATTGTTTAGCGGTTGGACATGCCGCTAAATGGATTTGTCTAAAACGGCCACAATCAAACGGTCGTTATTCTTAAGAGTTTTTTTTCAAGAGGGAAAGTATTCTTTGACACAAAAGAGATCTTCTGCTTTCTGATTGGCTGCCGCCGGTCGACACCAGAAAGCGGCGCCGCAAAAGTTTAACTATTCTCAACTTTTGCGGCGCCGCTTTTTGTTGCCGCCGCCGCTCGCCGCCCCCGTCCCAGCGGCATCGCTGCTGGACGCCCAATGTGCAGTGCAGTGTGAATTGGGCGTAAAGGCTTGTCCTTACTGCAGCAGCGTGGGTTACAATCCGGCGTCCGCACTTTGCTGCATGTCTTCCCCTCTCCCTCTCCCACCTTTCCTGTCTGTCCTTATACTGTACTATCCCCAAGAAATGCCCTAATAAATATCTATAGAAAAAGTAAGTACTACTAAGTGTATAATCGTGTATGTATTTCGTCTGTCTCATTCATATTTTCACAGAGGAAGGTGGATCAGAGAAGCTTGGGGACATCCTCGCATTTGCATCTGGATCTGATAGAGTACCTCCAATCGGCTTCTCTCCCCAGCCATCTCTCAAAATTCTTCATGGAGCAGAAAAGTTCCCTGTTGCCAACACATGCATCAACTGCCTTCAGCTACCTATCTACAGCACATACAATGGTTTTAAGAGCAACATGGACTTTGCCATTAGAAACACTCAGGGTTTTGGGAAGGCATAGATAGTGAAAGACAAAATGTGTGTATATGCATGGGAGGATCAGGGACTGGGGTCGAAGCAGAAAATTGTTAATGAGATTGACGAATGTAGCCTACATCTGTCAATGAAACAAGATCAAATGAAAATTTGATATAAAACGAAAAAGGAAATAGGACTAGACGTACATTAAAAAGGCAGACGTACATTTATAAAGGCAAATTGGAACTGAGATGTTTTATATGTATAGATATGATACATAGAGCAATGGTTAATTGTTAACAACAGAACGTTTATCTGTGTTTGTGTTCACAGGGTGATGCCGGTGAGTATATTGGCTAGCGCAAGCGTAGGACTAATTAATTGCTGAATCGCTTCATTCGCTTAGTCCTCGAGGTTGTCTTGCTTGCAAAAAATGTAACAGAGATAAAAATAAATCAATTCCATGATTTCCATCATCCATTAATGGGTCAAATAATTGTTGGATTTCTTGCATGGTGCTGTTGCTGACATGAACACCATTTTCAGGAACCTCAACACTATTCCTGCTCGCCACTGCAGGTAGTGGTTCATCACCAGGGACAAAACGCTCCTCAATCTGAAACACACCACCTATAGCTGTGTTGTTGCTTCCAACATATCTGACAATCCCTCTATGCCACAACTGCAACGGGGTTTGGCCTCCTTGTGTAGAAAGTCCGTGGTTATTCCATTGGTTCTGGAATTCCCTCACTGCCCTTTGAACCCGAGGTAAATAAATGTAATGAAGACAAAATAAATGAAGATCACAAAGAGAATCTAGGATATTCTCATTTTCCATAAAAGTAAATAAGTCAGAGAAGTAATATGAAACTACCCGGTTTAATTCTGCCCACAGCCTCTCGATTCTTTGGTTGTGTACACTGCGCCCCATTATCATGCTTCCTCTATTTAATCCTCTACTGTTCAACATAAATCTTGCAACCTCAATATTTTCCCTCCCATGATCACTGCGTACTCTTGAAGGCAGTCCATAGTCAGATACGCCATGCAGAAAGAGGTTCATAACACTTGATGCCCTGTTGTTGTTGAGGCACTGAAGGTATATGATGGTGCGACTGTACCCATCTACACAGCCATGGAACACCATTCTCCATCGCACCAATTTATGGTTCCCGTCAATATGCCTGTGATAAAAGAAATAAGTGACAGCTGTTAGAATACTGAAAAAAGACTCAGATAATAATAATGTTGGTAAATAATATAGGCCTACACAAATGTAGGCTATTATTCTACGGTTTGTTGAGGTCTCTGGGACAGGCTATTGTAATAGGCTACATTCACGAATGCTTAGTGTAACAGGCCTATAGGCTAGCCTATATTTAGAAGTTTTCCTCCCTAAGATAGAAGGTAATACATTTACTAATTGCAATAGTCAAATATCAAGAATATTCCAAATGCTCTAGTCTAGCCTACTTGTTTAGGCTATTATCTTGTTAGATCACAATTATGCTGCAAGCTCAGCAAGAAGACATGTCGATGGGCCATTACAGCAAACATACCATAACTCGTTTGGAGTTTGCACACTGTAAACCCTTCGGCGGATGGCTTGACTGCGTCTTAATGACCTTCCGACGGGATCAACCTCCTGCAGAATTTGGCGAATCCTCCAGCGCTGGACCCGGATTCCGCGTGCCCGTAGACTTCCAATAATGTACCTCTCACCAGCATTCGGGGTACTCGTGGAAATGTCCCTTATGGTTGTTTTCAATTCGTCATTGGTTAATGTTGTGTATTCCAATGGTCTGATGCCAAGACGTTGCCTATGTCGGAACACAGTACGACGGCTGATACCAAAAAATGAAGCGATTCCCTGCCAATTAAACCCGAGTCCAATGCACTGGTTAAATTGTTCAGTTGTTAAATTGTATCGTGGACGTCCCGGAAGCCCGTTACTGGTTGTCGGTGGAGCCAGGGGAAGGGTGTTTTGTTGACCTCGTCTTGTTCTAAAGTCTTCAATAATCAGATTAAAACAACGGCATATTGACTGTACAAAAAGAGCAGTCTCTCCATCAGGTCCATCCCTTGAGCGAACAATAGCCAACATAGAATTTAGGGTAATGGTGTGGCTTTCCAGGTCTCTAAAGCACCTCTCTTCCGTGTTTTGCTGGACGTCCTCGACGCATAGCAGCACCCGATTAAAAAAAGCAACGATGTCATCGCGAGTGGCAATCACTAATAAAGTCTGCAAACTAATCAAAATAAATAGAAGTTGCACCTTCATATTGATTAAATTAAAGTTTGTAACGCGCACCTATAGCCTATTCACCTAACGTTGGCCTGACAGAGGCTTAATCCCGGTGTGACTGGAGTAGGCTAGGCCAAGTAGGCTTAAACACTGTATAGATGGAGACCGATGTTCAAAACGAGACCCCTTTCATCCCGCCTCGTGTGGCGCCTTCCGGTGTTACTGAAGTACCTTCCGTATGCTAGTGAGATTTCGTGTATGCATACTAGTGAAATTACTTGTACGTGCTACTGAGATTTCTTGTATACGTACTATTGAAATACTTGCACATCTACATGTAAGAACATACATTGCAGTGTTCTATTTCATAATTTTAGGTTTACAGAGTATGTATGTACGTACAAGTGTTTCAGTAGTAAGCGTACAAGTGTTTCAGTAGTAAGCGTACAAGTGTCAGAGTATGTATGTACGTACAAGTGTTTCAGTAGTAAGCGTACAAGTGTTTCAGTAGTAAGCGTACAAGTGTCAGAGTATGTATGTACGTACAAGTGTTTCAGTAGTAAGCGTACAAGTGTTTCACTAGTAAGCGTACAAGTGTCAGAGTATGTATGTACGTACAAGTGTTTCAGTAGTAAGCGTACAAGTGTTTCACTAGTAAGCGTACAAGTGTTTCAGTAGTAAGCGTACAAGTGTTTCACTAGTAAGCGTACAAGTGTTTCAGTAGTAAGCGTACAAGTGTCAAGAGTATGTATGTACATACAAGTGTTTCAGTAGTAAGCGTACAAGTGTTTCACTAGTAAGCGTACAAGTGTTTCACTAGTAAGCGTACAAGTGTTTCATTATTTATGGCCTAAACGGCCCCTCATACATAACCACATATGAACCTACACACTCAACCACACACGTGTGCATATACACTTTTTCCTCTCTCTTTCTTTCTCTTTCTTTCTCTTTCTTTCTCTCTCTCTCATTCTCTCTCACATACAGACACACACACACACACACACACACGCAGGAGGGTGCTTATGCATACATAAACACGCAAACACATACAGAGGCACCCCCTTCCCCAGAGCTGTGGTTGGTCCTCTCTCCGAGTTTGAAACATATGTTTAGCAGCACTCAGGCCCATTGAAAGATGGCGGGTGGACGGCGCGCTCGGCTGCTCTGACCTTTGTGAGCGTCTCTGGGAGTCGTCTCTGACAGCCGCCGTTATTCACAACGCCACCGTTATTCACAACGCCACCGCGCGCATTCTCCCTCAGAACACCCCCTACTCACGCATTCACTGCACTCGGAGCCTACAATCAATTGGACTACGTTTCACATCTGCCGTTTGTGACATGGAACGGTTTTCTTTTAAAACCATGCAGGGGACTGGCTCTGTATGTAGAATTGTTAAATATTGTGAAAAATCGTGAGAATGGAAAGACACCACTCTCAATAAGCTAGCAAGCCGTATTCCAAAGAAACCTTTGAGCCACAAAACAATCGGATCAAAATGATATCATAAAACTCCGTCTGTTCAGGCTATTGTACGTACAGTATTTAGATTCTCACCTGCTACTTTCCCCAGATGAGTGCTACACGTACGGTATGGTATCGGTACAGCGCTCTGAACCACACTGCTCTGACAGGCGGCGCGTGTATCAGGACGGAGTATTCTGAGTCCGCCGGGCGTCGGCCGTCTGAGATGTAGGAAGTGCAGCGTTACAAGCGGCGAGGGGACGGTGGCGCCTGTTCCCCTGGTAGCAGCGGAGACCTCTTAAGTGCCTTTGTGTCTCTGCTAGCCGCGTGTGTTCGAACCGCCCCCCCCCCCCACACCCCCTCCCTCCCCCCCGCCACTTTCATCCCACTTCGCTTTAACCTGTGCGCGCGACTCAGCCTTTCAAAGTAGCAACGTTAAACGAGATGAATAGGCCATCGAACGTGACTGGGAAATTTGCGAGGCGTGCCCGACCCCTGAAAATTGCTCGCCGGCTCGCAGTTGGGTAAACACAGATTCAATTTTCTCTTACACTTTTGCTCTGTAGTTTTTCTCTCTTTCTCTCTCTCCCTCTCTCTCTCCTATTTCTTAACAAAGAGGTGGGAAACTCTCCGGTTAACATTAAGCGGTAATGAATACAATACGAGGGAAACAAATCCGGAGGATGATTTCATATTCCACCAGCATTTGTGGCGGCGCAGGCGGGATGAGCCGGGCGGGAGGCTGGCTCAGTGGAGAGGCTGTACTGGAGCACCCAGCAGGCTCACCCTGACTGTGTGTTATTGTGATGATGTTAACTTAGGCTTTGTTCACACGGCAGTGAAATGTGACCCAAATCCGATCTTTTTGCCTAAATGCGACTCGGGTCAGATTTTTTCATGACTGTGTGAACAGCGCAAGTCACATGAAATCAGATTTTTTTTAATCCAACCTGGGTCGCTTTCAGAGGTGGTATTATATCGGACACATGTCTGATGTTTTGAAACGCGCCCGCCTTCTGAACAGTCATATCGCGTTTAATGCGACTTTTACATCACTCTAGAGCGACAGAGTGACAATCGTCACAATACCGGTTCCTTGGCGGTAACTGCAAAATAGACATGGACGACAAAAACAACAACAACGATGGAGGTGTACAGTGGTGGCTTCCACGGCACAAATACTTGAAAATCAACCCGTAATAAAGGCTAACTTCAGTTGTGGTTGTAACGTTATTAACATTACTTCCGTAAACCGTAAAAACTTCCGCTGCGCTACGTCTTTGTTATTGTTCTTCTGTGCATCTGCGTCTGTTCAGGGCTGTGGGCTGTTCACACAGCAGTCAAATATAGGTTATATTTAAAAAGTCATGTGAACAGCTAAACAAAAAAATCGGAATTGAGCATTAATACCTGCCGTGTGAACTAAGCCTTAATGTCTGCCTCCTCCGACCAACGCCAGTTTATCTACCCCGATGATGCTGGTTGTGTGTAATACTGGATAAACTGCTGTAGCGCTCATGGGAAAATGAGTTCCACTGCAGGGACCTTGGAGCTTGATCATATGGTGTTATTGGTTTTGTATACAGGGTCCAGGGACATACTGTAATACCCCTAATTACAAACCACACCCAGGTGGCGAAGTAAGCGCTGCAGGTTTATGAGCGATCTCTGCTGCCATCTGCTGGCGGGCACCGCTATTGACATAAATATCATTCTATAAACGGACACACACACACATATGTCCCGCGGCTGCCCCACTTAAATATCAGAGTATCCTTTACTTTGTCTGAGATTAGGAGAACCACTGTTGACTAGGGCTGGGTTTAAAAAATCGATTAATCGATTCTGAATTCATGAATCCCAAAATCGATCTTTTATTTAATGAATGAATTAATAAATGAAGGTCTGAATAGTTCATTAATTCATTCAATGATTCATTCATTCATTTTTGGAAATCAGTATCGATACCCAGCCCTAGTATTGATGTGTTGCATAACTTGGCAGTCATGTAATTAAGATTACAGAAAAAAAAAAAAGTTTTTAGTAACACTAACCGAATCGATATTGAATCGAATCGTGATAATCGATTCTGAACCTTGTGAATCGGAATCGAATCGATTGTGCTCGTCTTCATCCTCGCTACACCGTTCACTGTACCGAGGGGGCCAGTTAGCCCTAATCGCAGCAACAAAGGGGTCAAGCTAATTGCAATCCTGTGTGTGTAAACGGATGAATGTCTGATGGGTGCATGGATCACGGTTGACATGTTGGACTGGGCAGCTCCTGGACGTACGTGGACCCCCTCTGACGCTAGATTATACAGAGCATAAGGAGCATGGAGAAGACAGGATAGTACCAGAGAGGCAGCGCTTTGAAAATCACCTTCACATCATTATTTTTCATCCAGTGCTCTCATCTACATGGGGATTCAGACCCAAATTAGATCATTTGAACTATGAGCCTGATGTTCAGAGTTCAATACAGAATAGTATTGAACCCCTAAAACACAAATTCATAATTCACCTGGAATTACTGAAGCAGCTTCACAAACAATGCAACAAAGTCCTGGTCTCCTGATATTCACACTATTCGAGGTTCCTCCACTTCAGTATCATCAGTATGTCTAGCTCTGATCAGACACTACAGGGCTGTATTCTGCATTAGTGTCACGCCCTGCTGTAAGTCTGCACCACACCACTTCCACAAGTCAGTTCAGAGCCATTAGTACCATGATGGAAGAAAGAACGGCTCTTACCAAAAGGAAGGCAGGAAGGCTACAATCAACATCCACAGATCCAGGATCTATTTTTTAATATTGAGAGAAATGGTGGATTCTCATATTCCTCACTAGCATACTATTACTATGAATAATGTAGTATAACAATTACATTTGTAATTTAGTACAGCAAGGTGTGGTGCTAATCTCACAATCCCATTAAAAAGTCTTAATTACACAAATCATTGTTATGGTCAGATAATGGTTATAAAATCTTATGTTTATTTTTATGTTCCAAATAGGAAGGTAATCGACTATAGGAATACGTAGAAACAAAGGCAAGGAAAAAAGTGCCAAACCTGCAAATTAACAATGAATAATGAGAATGCTCTTCCATATATCCCCGTATAAGCGTTTATATGCTGCTACGCATATAATTATCATCTGCTATAGACAGACACGCTTGACTGCGGCGCGTAAGCCATGGAGACGAGCACGGAGAGGAACACAGGAATTTGAACCATAACAAAGAAGCAGTTTTTACCCAGACACAGACCCAGCATACAGTACAGAGTGATAGAGAGATAGCAGAGGGGGAGAGGTGGGAGGAGAGAGGAGAGGATAGAGCGGAAGAGAAAATATAAAAAACTGACTGTGAGAAGGAAAGGGTTTGTGGGACAGATAATGGGAGAGAGAGAGAGAGAGGGGAGAGAGAGAGAAAGGGAGAGAGAGATGGGGGGGTAGAGAGCGAGAGAGGGGAGAGAGAGAGAGGGGGAAGAGAGAGAGAGAGAGAGAGAGGGGAGAGAGAGAGAGACAGAGGGGGGGAGTGAGAGAGGGGAGAGAGAGAGAGGAGGGGAGAGAGAGAGAGAGGGGGGAGAGAGAGAGGGGCGAGAGAGAGAGAGGGGAGAGAGAGAGAGAAGTACAGAGAGAAGTGGAGATAGCGTGGAGGTGAGTGACCCCCCCCCCAGTCAAAGGGTGAGTCAGGGGGCAAGTATG
>NC_140254.1:11300821-11420821 GCF_949987555.1 Borostomias antarcticus
ACAGCACCGTTTTTTAAATAATGCCAACAGAGCAAAGTGAACGGACTGAGATTGAGACGGGAAAAGTAGCGTGTGCGACTTGTGTGTGTGTGTGTGTGTTTCCCCGCTGAGCCACTGGTTCCCAGGGAGAAAGAGGGGCTCTTTGTCAATGCTGTCCCCCGGGTCCTCCCGCGCTCCCCAGCGCTTGGTTGAGCGCGGCGTCGTGGGAGGGGCTCGTTGGCGGAGGGTCATATCTCCCCCTCGTCTCTCCTCCTCACTCTTCTGAGGGACTGTCTGAAAGAGCACATGGTTCTGCGTTTGTAGCGCGGGTGGTTCGGTGAGCTTCGCCCAGTATGGCCCGAGAACCAAAGGACTTGGGATCCAGGAAATTGTCTTTAGGCATTAGCTTATCGAACTAACAAAGTCTTAGCCATTAGGCTAGTAGGCTCAGTATCAGGGTCTGGTTACACCCAGGAGACGCATCTATAGGCTCGATGGTGGTCAGTCACAGATGGCCTGTTCACGTGTGTATGTCGACTTCCCCTTTGTTAGGAGGATACGGTGTCAGCTGGAGGTCTTGCTTCCTGGTTCGGGCAGGAACAGGAACTGGCTGTGTTCCTGGGTGTGTGTGTGTGTGTGTGAGAGAGAGAGCAGAGATCTGGCAGCGGGCCCAGGTGTGTTGAGTCCAGGTGTTCCTCTATGAATAACACAATGAGCCTGTGCAAACAAAGAGAGATCGGCAGGCAAAGGGAGAGGGATTGGTATCAGAGCACACCTGTTGAGCACCTGTGCTGGCCTGCACACACACACACACACACACACACAGCATATATTAGAAAGGCTCACATGCACTCATATAAATACATATGCACTATACAATATACGCACACACGCATTGACATATAGTATGCAGTACATGTACATGGATGCATGCACACACACACATAGGGTACACGTGTCGTGCACACACACACACACACACACAATCATCCACAGACACACACACACACACACACAATGATATCACCCACAGCGATACCCACAGTGATATCCCTCTCAAATGCCACCAAAATCATTACATGAATCAGTAATAACATAACACTGCAAAACACCTATTGCTATGCCTTAAAACCTTCCAGAAACTTCTCACAAACTTCTTCCATCTCGTTGTCCTTGTCCTCCTCCTTTTAATCGTCAAAACTCTCCTGATTCATTCTGTTCTGTGTTCCACAGTCAGTCTTACCCCAGGTCATTAAACAGCGCATCACGGATTAAGAAGCCATCATAGTATGTGATTCCCTGTGAATCCTTTAAGTCTAGAATTACCACACACCTCACAGAGAGCACAGGAGCGCTAATCCGCACCGCCCGCAATCCTCCTAATGCTTTCATGTCCTCCACAAAAGCAACAAATGGGTTAGGTTGAGAATTAAACATGACGATATCACTACAATCCGTTTCTCAGAAAGTGATACGCCTATGGAAATGAGCACAAATCCAATATTGGGTCAATATTGGTCGCTGTTCTATCAGATACATTGTATTTTAAAGTCAATAAAGTGTGAATGACGCCAATGGTATATTAAATCCATACAATGTAATGCAGTTATGTTCTAATGTAAAGAATGACGGTACATACTGTGTTAAAGGGCACATCTCAAACTTGATCTATCACCGGATGAGCTAACGCGATAATGATTCAGCACGTAGCTCAGGAGGTAGAGCACTCACAAGCTCCCCGGTTCCATCCCAGCTCCCTGCATTGTGCCGAGGTGTCCTTGAGCAAACTCCCTATCACCTCACAGCAAGAAGGTCTCCGGGCCTTTCTGTGGGGAGTTTGCATGTTCTCCCCATGTTCGCAAGGGGTCCTCCCAAAAGAACCCAGTATGAAAAACATGCAGAAGAACTGACTAGGACTTGGACTGAACATGTGGTCTTGGTCCCCGGGCGCCACTGATGAGGCTGCCCACTGCTCCGGCCTGGATGGGAAAAATGCAGGGAACAATTTCCACCAGCGACCGCAAATGTGTGTGTTGTGTGTGGTCGTTGCCGCTCATTCACCTGTGTGTATTGTGTGTTCACTACCGTGTGGTGAATAAAAGGTCCTGAATTATTATTATTATCATGAAAGCCTTTTTCCATTTGCAGGTCTGAGAGTTCTGAGAACCTGCTGTCTGTAGCGACATTCCTGGCAAAAATCACACACTATGATAAGGACACCTTTTATGTCAAACACCAATGTTTCGTCCTAGGTGGGAGCTCTATTGGTTCATTTCGCGTTGTGAAGGAAAGCCACTGCCTGCTGACGTCACACAAGTGATGCGGTTTTGTTTCGAAGTGATCACTGAGAAATGCAGTCCAGAAACACACCTGCAATCACCCTGCCACAACGAACTAGACTGGGAAGTTCCACATTACCACTTAAAATGTCCTGAAATATCATAATAACTGCACTATTATGAAACCACTTGCTAAACGTGTGTCTGCATAATCTACATATCAATTAAATGAGATTTTGAGTAGAGTGGTAACAGTCCGAAGAGCAGTGGGAGGAAAGAGAGAAGGAGAGGAGGAGAGAAGGAGAGGGAACATGGAAGAGGAGGAAGAGAAGGAGAGGGAAGGTGGAAGAGGAGGAAGAGAAGGAGAGGGAAGGTGGAAGAGGAGGAAGGGTAGAGAAGGAGAGGGAACGTGGTAGAGGAGGAAAGGTAGAGAAGGAGAGGGAAGGTGGAAGAGGAGGAAGGGTAGAGAAGGAGAGGGAACGTGGAAGAGGAGGAAGGGTAGAGAAGGAGAGGGAACGTGGAAGAGGAGGAAAGGTAGAGAAGGAGAGGGAAGGTGGAAGAGGAGGAAGGGTAGAGAAGGAGAGGGAACGTGGAAGAGGAGGAAGGGTAGAGAAGGAGAGGGAAGGTGGAAGAGAAGGAAGGGTAGAGAAGGAGAGGGAACGTGGAAGAGGAGGAAGGGTAGAGAAGGAGAGGGAACGTGGAAGAGGAGGAAGGGTAGAGAAGGAGAGGGAAGGTGGAAGAGGAGGAAGGGTAGAGAAGGAGAGGGAACGTGGAAGAGGAGGAAGGGTAGAGAAGGAGAGGGAAGGTGGAAGAGGAGGAAGGGTAGAGAAGGAGAGGGAACGTGGAAGAGGAGGAAGGGTAGAGAAGGAGAGGGAACGTGGAAGAGGAAGAAGGGTAGAGAAGGAGAGGGAACGTGGAAGAGGAGGAAGGGTAGAGAAGGAGAGGGAAGGTGGAAGAGGAGGAAGGGTAGAGAAGGAGAGGGAAGGTGGAAGAGGAGGAAGGGTAGAGAAGGAGAGGGAACGTGGAAGAGGAAGAAGGGTAGAGACGAGCGCTGGCGGTGTGTCAGCTGTCCAGTCCCTTGGCAGGATCTCCCTAATGGCCCGACTGCAGTGCTGGAGGATGGTGTGCAGGGACTCTCTAGGCTCTCCTGTCAAGATGGATTACTGGGAGAGAGAGGGAGAGAGAGAGGAGGGAGGGAGGAAGAGAGAGGAGGGAGGAAGAGAGAGAGAAAGAGAGAGAGGAGGGAGGAAGGAACTGAGCGAGAAGGAGAGAGGAAGGGAGAGAGAGAGGAGGGAGGGAGGAAGATAGAGAGGAGAGAGGAAAGGAGAGAGAGAAAGAGAGAATGAGAGAGAGTAAACCATTAGATAGTGACAGTGGGAGAGAAGGTGTCTGTATGTGAGTGTGTGTGTGTGTGTGTGTGTGTGAGAGAGAGAGAGAGAGAGAGAGAGAGAGAGAGAGAGAGGGAGATAGGGCCTACTAAATGAGCTCCTCATGGGACTGACCCTCTCCACATCTCCCCTGTCCGTCAGAGTGACTGAACGCTCCATTGGAGCACAGCCCCAGCCGATAGCACAGCCCTGAATACTGAACACACACACACACACACACACACACACACATACACACACACACACACACACACACACACACACACACACACACACACACACACACACACACACACACACCATCTTATAAGATGAGAGATAGAGTGGAACATAGTTGAGTTCATTGCACATTTCTGACTTTATAAATATCACTAAAAAGAGGGAAAAATGTCAGAGGGCATATAGTTGAAGTCCCTAGACAGTGGACTAAACCATGTCCTGTTGAGTACAGTATCGTGAACAGGAACATAGTATAATTATGATTCATGGGTGGACAAGCCTACAGTACCGCCATTTATGAGAACGTTTCTAAGGCCGTGTATCTGGGTAGTGGTTTGGGAAACTGGCTTGGCGCGAGGGGCGGGCTGGCGTAGATGTACTGTAATTACTCTTTTGGTGACGTACTTCACATGAGTAATGAGACGCTTTCACCCGTCTGCATCCCCTTCATTTGTCACACGCGAGCTGCGGTGCGTTAAGCCTCGAAAACGCCGGCGAGGTCGCGTTTAACGCCGCGCAACGCAGCCCAAGTGATTAATTTCCATGTAGACGCGCGGAAATACGGTTCGATAGATCATCTCCAATTAGAGGAGATCTCCAGGAACGGGCATGAGCGTCAAGGTCGCCAGACCTTTTGTTCATGCTGCTAATTATCCCATGACTTCAGGATTGAGTGGTAAGCTTATTGCTTTTACAGGAAGGTTGAACGAATACATTACGGCACAGCATAAGAGTTGAGAGAGATGTACATGCGCAAGACAAGCTACAGTCAATAATGTAGCATACACTCGGATCATACACACGGAAAGAAATTACATTTGACATACATTTTAAAAATACATTTTTAAACATTTTAGAGACAGAAATACATTTTTGCATGACTTCAATGAGTTTGTAAGTGCTATTTGCACAAGAGGACATTGAAAAAAACAATAAAAATATTAAAAATATATCAGTTTTGGAGAAACTGTAAGCTTAACATTTTCAGTCCAATTTGACTCGGGTTGAAAATGCTCCAAATTCGTGACGTTTTTCCCCTTGTTGACGTCACCCTAAAGTTTGAAAAACCCGCCTCCACTCCCCTGCACCCGCCCCCAACGCCCCCACCTGCTGTCTGCGCCATTTCACCATCTATCCAACATGGTAAGGCAGCTCTGAAACCTTTTCTCCTCATCTTGAGAATAATTGGATAGTTCCAGTCTCAATGGTGCTCACCTCTAATTTTAATATAATTTGTACATTTGTTTTATAACTGTATTTGTGGTCGTCATACAAATTGGGAAGTTTTCCATGATCTCCATGTCTGATTAGTAGCCAACCTAGCTAATGTTAGATAAACGAACCATAACATTAGCTGTAATTGGCAACAGTTTTAAAAAGCTGTCTGATCCAGCTAGCTATCTGTCTTTATCCAGCATGTTGACGTTAGCTAGCCTAATGTTTGGTAGTTAGCTATAGCTGTGTTAGTTATCCTAGCATGCTAATGTTAGCTCTCAATGCATTTTCTTTTGGTAACGTTAGCCTGTGCAATGGCAGAAACACAGTGCACCATACTCACTGTACCCTTTCCTGGCATTAAACAGAATTAACCAGGTGAAAACTGTACTGTAGGTTTCTGAAGCGATAGCCTACCAGAACTGTTGTGAGTGTGCTGTGTTGTATAACGTTAGGCCAATAGGCAACGTTACGAAGACAAAGTTGGTTAGAAGTCAGTTTGTCTCCCCAAGAATCTCCCGATTGTTATCTCTTGCTCAAACTTCATTCGATATAATGTAGACTTACTGATAAATAGCCTATTGTTGTAATTGATGCTGTTCTGCATATGCAAAATAACGATGCTATTACGCTTTTATAATTTGTCCCCTTTTCTTGTAGCCCGATCACTACATTTCCAATACTGGGACTCGGGAGGTCCAGGTCCCGCGCTTCAGGGCTCTGGAGGTGTGCAGGTCCTGGAGGGCAGGTTGCAGCCAATGTCACCTAATGATATTATTATAAATATGTTACAACAACCCCGTTTTATGAGAAAGTAGCCTAACCTATGTCTTCATTTTATTTCATGTTGTATGCAACAATTACCTCGGAAAATAAAGACGTAGGCCTACAGTACCCGTGCGTTTTTTTGTCATGTATTTATTCTAGAAAACATTCTCACAATAGGATCTTAACTTGATCAAACACACCTGCTGTGTACTGAATCGTTTGTCCTAAGGTATTGTATTGCAGCGTTGTGCTATAGAGGCTATTGTGCTAAAATTATGACTACATTTTGGGGTGGGTGGAGGTGAAGACATAGGCGATTTTACCCTCTGAGAGTAGGGGGGGCAACATTTTGACATGAGAAAAAAAAAAGTTCTGCCGTCCCATCTATTTACAAAGAATGCCAGTTGTGAACAGTATGCTAATAAGAAATCTGTGTGACAATTCAATATGCACAACGCATCAAACTTGTCACGAGCATGTCAATATGACTTTATGACCGAGCACTAGGCCATACCCAACATCACAACATCAAACTGCAACTGCCTGCTGGTGCTAGCTTCCTCGCCGATGGTGATGTTGCTAGTGCTAGCTTCGATAGCCTCTGGAGCACTTCTGCATTCGATTGCACCTGCTGTGGTGTCATTTCGAGTGGTAGCCTCTTCATTAGCATTGACAGTTTTATTTTTATTATGAAGAAGTGGTCAATTGTTTTTATATCTCTTTTCACCATTGTGAGCAGGTTGGCTAGTTGTAGCTTGTTGAGCACTGAGCAGTACAGTCAGATCCATGGATGTATTAATAGAACTGGATAGGGTCACTCCATTCACTGACTGCTCGAAAGAGTGAAGCCCTATTGAACCGCGCCATCTTTGAAAAAAAACGCGTCACTGATACCTTTGACATGTCCAGTCAAAGGTATCAATTTTTTTTTTAAAGAATTTGAGCAGAGCTGGGCTGGCCAATCAGGGGGGGCACTTGCCCCTGCCCCCCCTATAAAATCGCCCATGCTGATGTGTCCAGGTGACAAGACTGATGTGTCCAGGTGTGACTAGCTTCCGTTTGACCAGTCCTAAACAGAAACAAGCCAGCCACGCACATAAGCCAGGCTGGACCTGGTTTTCTCCTTTCAGAGAAACAGTAAAGAACATTCTACTTCAGTAAAAAATGTCAAAATGTCTCCGTAACATCCAAATTACATTTACAAATGGTGCTTTCGACTTGGAAGAGGATATTACTTTTTCCATTATTTCCATCTCTGCATCTGACTCATCCATCAAGAGTCTGGGGCGAGGAAGACGGGCCTCCGCTCCTGCTGGGTCAGCCTGTCCCATCACCTCCGCTGCTGCTTACTCACTGAGACCCTTCTCATCCTTTCACTCCAATCTTTTTATCCCTTACCTTTGTCCAGAAACAGAAGTTGAACCCATTGCAGCAAAATAGCTAACATTACAGGAATCATCAGTGTAACTGCTTTAGCCACTGACCGCTACCATTAATGTTATGGAAGCTGCTGCTAGTTGTGAGCTCATGAGCTAACTGGCTATCCCACTTTTATTGTGCAGCCACGCACATAAGCCAGGCTGGACCTGGCCTGTGTCACGCCCCGGCTCTGGGACAAATGACAAATAAGGGGAGGCCAAGCCGGAGATGAAGGGAAAAATATAACAAATGCTTTATTTCTAACAAACTAAAGCCAAAAAATGTAGTTACAGAAATTAAGTGGAGTGTGTCCGTCAGTAAATCAGTCATGTGTGTGGTGTATGTGAGTGGATGGGTGAATAGTAAGATGAAGGCAGGATGTTGTTAGATGCAAAACCAAAATTGCCACAAACATGAAATGCCACAAATGAATCAAAGGAGTGCGAGGAGAGAGGCAGGGGAAATGGGGAGCGTGGGGCTAAGTAGCCTACTGCCACCGGCGTCAGGTGTATTACATCAGGCCATGATTAGACCTGATGGTCTGCTGGTCCCACCTACCTGCAGGGGGAGACAAAGTACAAACATCCCCCCCAGAGGCAGGCCAGCAACCATCACACCCCCCTCCATAAGATCCCAGACCACCACCACACCACCTAATCCAAAACACCACCAGCCACAACATAATGACTATAACATGTCATGACATAACGTACAATGGCTCTATCCCTTCATTCTGACACGCACCAGGGTGACTTAGCTCAGAACCCGCCTGGGGAAAAAACCATACCAGCTACAATATGTAGACAAGGATAGAACAAAGAAACCCATACTCCACCTGACCGCCCCAGAGATCTCCAACGGGCCCCTGGAACTACACCCAACCGCCAACTCAACCCACCCTCAGCAACCGTAGGCCCTAGGAAGCAACATTTAAGAGGGCAGGAGAGCGAAAGAGGAGAGAGCACAGGGACAAACAGAGCACCCCATGGACAGCCAAGGAGACAGACAGCAACCCTAGGAAAACACGCACGGTTACGAGGCGCATTCAGACATGCGCGCGTGACAGCGCGTCCGCAAGCACGTTATCGCGCCCCTTAATATGACGCACATCCAGATGAAAAGCCTGGAGAAACAAACACCAACGCATAATCCGTTGATTAGGGCAAATCATGGACCTAAAAAAGGTTAACGGATTATGGTCTGAATAAACAACGAGGGGAGCCCCAGAACTAATGTACACTTCAAAGTGCCGAAGTGCCCATACCAGCGCGAGAGCCTCTTTCTCTATAACCGAGTAGTTTAGTTGGTAACGGTTAAACTTGCGGGAGAAATAGCTCACGGGTCTGTCCACCCCATGCTCATCCTCCTGAAGCAGGGCAGCACCCGCCCCAACATTACTGGCATCCACCTGCAATTTAAAAGGAGCCTCTAGCCGAGGAGCAGCCAGAACGGGAGCGGAGCTGAGGAGAAACTTGGCATTCTCAAATGCGGACTGACAAAGGGGAGACCAAATAAACTGTGCTTTACCCTTAAGCAGATTAGTAAGAGGAGCGACTACCGTGGAAAAGTTCTTACAAAACCCACGGTAGTACCCCACCATACCAAGAAAACGCATCAGTTCCTTTTTGGTCGTAGGAGCAGGAAAACTGTCTATAGCAGCCACTTTGATACGCACAGGACGCACCTCGCCCTGTCCAACCACCTTGCCCAGGTAAGTGACGGTCGCCTTAGCAAACTCACACTTAGCTATATTGACCGTCAACTTAGCCCAGGCCAGGCGGTCAAACAAGGCACGAATGCGCTCCACATGTTCATTCCAGGTGTTGCTATACACCACTACATCGTCCAAATAGACATTTCAATCACAAAACATGACACATGTGGACCATTCCTGTGATGTGTGTGCTGAGGAGGCTGGGGAACCAGTGTGAGTAAAAAATGATGGTAGGCGCTTATCCAGTCAAGTTTATTGAAACCATTTAATTATTGTGATTCCTGTAGTGGGTTGAAATATGCAGTTTACAAAAAAGTTTAATTCTTAACAATATAGCTTGTAGACTTGTGCTTTGGGAATGCGTGTGTTGCTTCTTCAAATGCACGCATGCAGAAAAAAACTACTGAATTGCCACTCTGGCATATCTCTATGCCCCTCTTGTGCCACCCCAGTCAAAAAGGTGTAGAATCGCCACTGGTCATGGGAGAAAAAAAGGGGCCTAAAAAAGAAGCCTGTTGCTGTCTACAATTTGAAATACATACAATATTAAAAAGGAGAATCAAGCATCATTCACAAACTGCACAACTATTTCACAGTGTTCTCAAAACGAGCCTTTATTGCACAACAACAAAAAGTTGTATCCTTCCAAAGTTGCAGTGACTTACAATGGAGAAAAGGAAGAGTGGCAAAAAAAAAAAAATATATGTTTAACTTTAAATTGGGTTTTCCTCAACTGTGTATTACTGCATCTAAATTCATATTAATATTCCAATACATCTAACCATGTCATCTGTACTGCTTAGTGGCCTTTTTCTATGTGCATTTGTAAACCAAGGGAAGTGAAAAATAACTAAAACATACATACATACATACATACATACATACATACATACATACATACATACATACACATATATATATATATATATATGAATGAATATGAATATGAATATAAACATTGTTCAGAATGGAAAATCATACATCATTATACATCAGCATCAGAATGCATAGCAGAATCAGAACATACTGTATGCATTAAGGCAGTACTGGAAATTGTTCATCAAACAAACAAACAAAAAAAAGGTCAAATGGACACAGATACAGTAGTGGACCGCTTCAGAGCTAGCCGTTAGCGCTACTGTATATAACTCTGAGACTGAGGGAGTTCAAGCACATAAGTCAGAGACTTCATGGAAGGTCACGCTGCTTATCTTTCCACAGTAGCATATAGTGCCGCGCCCAGAGAGCAAGGCAGCATGGGTTAAGAAGAGAAGCTGTTGATAATCCTTTGTGTTTGCTAATGTAAGTCAGACCTCAGGGGCACACAGAACAAGCTATGGGCCAGGGAAAGAGAATCAAGGTCTTCATTGTGGAGTCATGTGCTCTCAATCATCCCTTTTCTTTTGCCTTCAACAAAATCTTTTAATTTTTTTACCTGATCATACAGTATTTGTGATGCTAATCTGCACCACCGTGCAGCCAGAGACACTGGGATGTGCCGTTCGGTATTCCAGACACACGTTCAATCAGAAACCAGCTTTGTCGTTCTCTAATCTCACACTTTGTTGATCTCACGATCTAGGGAGGAGGAGAGAGGTTTGTGCTTTCGAATGCAGATGTGAGTGATTCTCTTTGTTGCCGGGCAGAATCAAAGATTTACATATTTCTATTAGTCAAAATGCAACGTGACGCGGCGGCCAATGAGTATTGGGGTCCGGCCCTGACCTGACCGCATTGGCCAGTCATATGAAAGGTACAGGAAGACATTTGGATGGCAGCAATTTCTCCAGTACTATTATTGCTTTAATCAATAGGATTGGGTTACATATGATCTCTTTTGGACAGAATCATTACAAAGGTAACAATCTACAAAATGGCTTAAGACTTTATATTTATTTATGCAGTTTGATATTTTACCACAAAGGTAATTGGTCATTCATGTCAAACACCAGGAGTCCATTTCCTGGAGGAAGGCAATGAGTTTGTTTTCTTATACTCGTGCCAATGTGCCAGACACCAGGTCTGAGCTTGGAAACTCTCCAAGATGGCCATTCAGACTGGGCCGTGTGTGTGTGTGTGTGTGTGCATGTGGGTAGGTGTCTGCTTGTTTGAAAATGTGTACTGTGTCCACCCACTTACAGGGTATAACGGTGGAAGTGATACCCGTGAGCATTAATTACATCCTCAAATCGGCAGTGTCCGTCCACCCGGGCGTGATGGCGTCTCGTTGTTCAGCTCCCTCAGCTATGCCCAGGTCACAGTCAGAGCTCAGGTTAGTCTGCGTCTATGTCCAGGTCAAACTCAGTGTTCACGTTAGTCTGCGTCTACAGGTACGCCCAGGTCAAACTCAGTGTTCAAGTTAGTCTGCGTCTACGTCCAGGTCAAACTCAGTGTTCAGGTTAGTCTGCGTCTACGTCCAGGTCAAACTCAGTGTTCAGTTTAGTCTGCGTCTACGTCCAGGTCAAACTCAGTGTTCAAGTTAGTCTGCGTCTACGTCCAGGTCAAACTCAGTGTTCAGGTTAGTCTGCGTCTACGTCCAGGTCAAACTCAGTGTTCACGTTAGTCTGCGTCTACATCCAGGTCAAACTCAGTGCTCAGGTTGAGGTAGAAGAAGGCGTAAACACAGAACAGGAACAACAGAATCGCCACAAGGACCAGCAGGAAGTCCTGCAGAGACAGAGGAAACAGATCTGTATGAAGACTAGTGAGCGGTTGAGCAATATTAATCAACTCCTTACTGCTGATGTAAAAGTATAAAAATTGGCATTTGCGCCACACAATGCATGAGTATAAAATGTCTGTTTTTTACACTACACTTAATTATGCAGATAATTGGACCATTTCCAATGGAAGTGACAACTTCAAATGAGATTTTAAGGATGAATTCATTTCCATTCTCAACCAGATTGTAACGCTAGCCATGTTGAGTTCCACTAGGCCCTACTCTACTCACTTGTTCTTTGTCTTAAGAGCTCATTAGCACATTTTCAAATCAAAACTGGAGAGTTTGAAGTCTTTAAGAGGGTGAAAATCTTCAATGATTTGAATGATATTTGCATTAGGCTGTTTTAATTGTTTGACTTGATTAGGGAAAAGAGTGCATGAATGATGCAGACAGATTTTTCTTACTCAGTTGTCACATTTCAAAGCAAGGTCCTAGAGTATCTTTAAATCAGAACATCTCATTATATCACAGCTACATCTGCATAATCCACAATGTGCTGGAGGCTGTGTCATCCAGCCCTCTTCCCCAGACACAGCGAAACCACTGGCTCTTTTCTCCCAACTCAGCTCATTTGAACATCAATCAATCAATCAATCAATCGATCAATCTATCAATCAATCAACCAATCAATCAACGCTTTATTTGTATAGCACATTTCATACACAGAGGCAACACAATGCACTTTACAGAGAACAAGGGAGATGGGCATACGACCCACCCCTACATATTCCAGAGGGAAGCAAAAAAAACAGTATCACCCAGGGGCCAGAAAAGTGAGCTGTAAAAATTCTTCCCTGACCCCTCTCAACAAGGCGATCGAGCAAGCTCCTGGAGTATGTTTGTCTACCGGCTAAGAACATTTATAAAGCAATAAATTACATTAAATTACATTTTTAGAGCAAAAAGGGCTAAAAACATGTCACTGCTTCATATAGGCAAGGGCTGGCTGAGGGGAATGAACACAGACGATGGGATTTAGAAGGTGAGATGAGGGAGGGGAAGAGGATGAGATGGGGAGAAAAGATGAGACACATTGAAAGTCACTCAGAAAAAAACAAAATTCAAATGGTACACAGTGCAAATGCCAGCCAGGTGCCCAAAGCGCACCAATATACAGAGAAAAACAGAGAGAGGGAGTGAAAGAAAGAGAGAGAGGGAGAGTGAGAAAGAGAGAGAGAGAATGAGAGTGAGTGAGAGAGAGAAAGAGAGAGAGAAATAAGCCACACAACAAAAACGGGGGGTAATAATAACTCTGCCCAATAAATTAAAGGGGGGGGCTTTTAAAACAGCGTCCGTGACTATCTGTGTACAAGGCTGTAGTAGCAATCACTGACGTGTTCCCTCATTAGCGCGCTAGCGCTAGCCGTGGCATTTATCTCCTTCCCGGCAGACTCCCAGAGCTTAAGTCCCGGCTTAATTGGAAAACTTTAAAATTTCATGCACTTTAGTTTCATGCATTACCGCGGGCCGTTGACACCCATTTGATTTACTTTTGTATTAAGCTGACCACTGAGAAAAAGAGAAACGTAATTGTTATCGAAACACAGGCTGATTGTTTTGTCTTCTGTCAGGTTGCGTGTCGCCTGCCTGAACGAGAGAAGACAAAGGGCTGTTTGTAGTTCAGCTGGCAACATAACACAGTGAGGCACGCTGCTCAACTGAAGCTGTCAATGTGAGTATGGGTCCTGCTATATCACTGCTGAGGCACGCAGATGTAATAAAGGTTCATTTCAAAATTCAATTTCTCCGCATCTGCAGATGTTTCAGCAGACGGTGGCTGGTTAAGCTGAGCCCTCTCTGTGGGAACAGGCTGGAGAAGCTTAGGGGAAAAGGTTTTGGTGTCATAACAATCTGAACCTGACTGATCAGTGGATGAGAGGTACACACTCCTCTGTGATCCATATCTTACACACACACACATGCATGCATGCACGCTTGCGCACACACTCGCACGCACGCACGCTCGCGCACACGCTCGCACGCACGCTCGCTCGCTCGCTCGCACGCACGCACGCACGCACACACGCACGCACGCACGCACGCACACACACACACACACACACACACACACACACACACAGGAAATTCACATGCACAACACACACAATATTACTAGTAGTAGGTACTTGAATGATCCCCAGGGGGAAACTGCGCTGTTAAAGTACAGTATCAAAGGACAACTAAGTAACACAATAACAAAACCCAGACTAAATCGGGTTGCTTTGTACACATACAAAACATGCCCACACATCCTCGCATTCTGATGGAGAACTCGGGATGGAACCCAAGAGCATCATCATGTGGCTTTTCAGCGGCGACAGCAGCTGCGGCTCACTTGGCATGCTGGGAGTTAGGTCCCTGTCGCCTGGCGACGGGCCATCGCTCAGCAGACTTCCCCCTCATCTGGCGCGCCTTTTGTTCTCCTTCTGTCTCACTCCGTTTCACTACGCTACCCACGATACCCCTCTCTCGCTGGCTCGCTCTCACTTTACAGTTCCTGCGACGCTACTGTCATATCCTGCTCCCTCAACGCTGCTCACTTCACAGGACTTTGGGTACACACCACCGCCTCACTCTACCAAAAACAAAGGCCTGTTTCAAATACTACTTCAACATTTCCCCCCGATGTGCGGAGGCCTGCCTGTAATGCTCTGAAAGATGTGCATACGTATCGCCCGGAGTCGCTACTGTATGTGTAAGCGAGTTGAATGGGTTAAAGGACAATGCTCGTTTTTGACAACCTGGACCTTATTTACGACATATTATAAGACGTTTGACTCACCGAGATCACTTTGGTGTAGTTCGGAGGCATGTAGAAGACATTTAAAATCCAGCGCGAGCCAGTATATCCATGTAATGGCGGTGGTTGGAGCACTTAGAATGCAGTTTCTAAAAATCTATTTTCTGCCGCGAAACGGTTGTTTTCATCAATCTGTCTTGATGAATCGCTAGTTGTGCTTACATAGAGCATAGGCCTGTTGTGGTTTTTCACTTGCCTCTGTAATATGATCTTTAGAAACGTCTTTAGACACGAAATAGCTTCCTCACTTGCTCCAGCACGCATGCGCACAGCGTGCTGGAGCAACGATTGCGCGCTGTGCGCATTAGTGCTGGAGCAAGTGAGGAAGCTATTTCGTTTCGAAAGACGTTTCTAAAGATCATGGCATGTGAAAACCACAACAGGCCTATGCTCTATGTAAGCACAACTAGCGATTTACAGACAGTGTATGCAGGAACATATATCTTGTTCATGTAGCCTACATATATATATATGTGATATCAGCTAGGTTAGGTTTCCTTTTGTTTCAAATGCCTAAGTTTGGTTTCCTTAGCTTTCACATGGCAGCAACGTGAGCAATTTTAGAGAAGCAGAATAACCCCTGAAGAACATTTCTTTGAATGTTTCATGTTTACAAGGTGTAGACCAGGTTTCTTCTGGGAATGAGGCCCTGCGTCTCAATGAGATTTAAAAGTATCCACATCACATTCTACACTCTCACTGTGTATACACTGACCACAGTACTTGATATTGTTTTCTTCGTAGCTTATACTTCTTGTCTGGTCACGCTCCCATTCGACTGAGTTCCACCCGGCAGGTATTAGCTGGGCCAGTCACAACCGTATATCTAATATGCGGCGGATTTGATACAACGACTGTACCATCTCATACGATGATACGATGACTAACCCACGTTTTGTTGCTCAGGTGGGTTGTAGGTCTATCCAATTGCATCCAGAGGCATTTTGTTCTGCGATCGTTGATAACGGCTCTTGGAAATCTAAAATAAACTTGTCAGCTGTACATTTTGTATGAGTGTTAAGCTAAAATGTTGCTTTGTCCATTGTCTGCATCCTCTAGCTCTATTTCTATAAACGATTCTCTGAACTTTCTAGGTTTAATATGGAAAGAAACAGGGAACAATAACATATGGCTAGTCTGACAATTAGGCTACAATAGGCAGTGCTAAGCTACAGTGGCTACATGGTCTGTAGTAACTTTTCTGGGCAGCCCGGGAGGGTAACTCTAAACTCAGACAGATCCTCTCTGCTGTGCCAGGCGATGCCATCCACCGCAGGGTGGTAGCTGGCACAGGAGGCCAGACAGAGACAGCCCCCAAACATGCCCTGATGCATGCGCAGGCACACATGCCCACACACACACGCACACACGCGCAGACAGACGTGCACACACACACACGCGCGCAGACAGACGTGCACACACACACAGTCACACATAACAGGAGGCTGAGTTCCCACTTCCACTGCCAACATCCCGGCACACCAACTGGTCACTGCTCTGTGAACAGCAGTGCCCTCTCTCTCTCTCTTCCTCTCTCTCTGTCTCTCTCTCTTCCTCTCTCTCTCTCTGTCTCTCTCTCTCTCTGTCCACTCTCTCTTCCTCTCTCTCTCTCTGTCCATTCTTTCTCTCTCCCTCTTCCTCTCTCTCTCTGTCTCTCTGTCCACTCTCTGTCTCCCTCTCTCTCTCTTCCTCTCTCTCTCTCTGTCTCTCTGTCCACTCTTTCTCTCTCTCTCTTCCTCTCTCTCTCTCTTCCTCTCTCTCTCTCTCTCTCCCTCTCTCTCTCTCTTCCTCTCTCTCTCGGTCTCTCTGTCCACTCTTTCTCTCTCTCTCTCTCTCTCTCCCTCTCTCTTCCTCTCTCTCGCTCTCTTCCTCTCTCTCTCTGTCTCTCTGTCCACTCTCTCTCTCTCTCTCTACCATGCCAGCTACCCAGTCTTGCCAGCACTCTAGCCCCGGGACAGCCAGCCTCCATGCCAGCTTTCCTGCTCACTGGGCGCCCTCAGAGACACCAGCTGCACCTGAGACACAGTCTCCACCAAACACATGGAGGAGGATAGGAGAGGAGGGGAGAGGAGGAGGAGGGGAGGAGGAGGAGAGGAGGAGGAGGAGGGGAGAGAGGAGGAGAGGAGGGGAGAGAAGAGAGGGAAATGACAGAGGAGAGGAGGGTAGAAGACGGGAGAGGAGGAGGAAGAAAGGAGGAGGAGGGGAGAGAGGAGGAGGAGAGGAGTAGAGGAGAGGAGAGGAAAGGAGAGGAGGGGAGAGAGGAGGAGAGGAGGGTAGAGGAGATAAGAGGGGAGAGGGGGGGAGGTGTGGAGAGGGAAAGAACACAGAGGAGAGAGGAGATCCTTTATGCCTGTCTCATACACTAAGGTTGTGATCACACCAGAAAGTCCGAACCAAGGACCAGATCAAATGAGTGAAGTTGCAACATTGTTGCATTTTTTTTGTGGTCTGGTTCGCGTTCACAAGGTCATTTGTGTAATCGAACCAACACATGTAAACAAATGTCAAGCGGTCGTACAGGTTGCTCATCCATTGGCTAGAAAAATTACGAGGGAAAATCTATCATTAACCGCATGTAATTAGAGCAATCACTGTTACAATGGAGCCGCAACAGCGCATTGCATTTACCATACTGGCACTACTTGTGATTATTTGGTGCTCTGGCCAAATAACAACGGCGACCCAATTTGAGCATGACCGAATCTGGACGCGTGTAAACAATGAAGGCACGCTGCTTTTTTCAAATCAAAGGAGTCGTAGGAGTTGGTACCGACGCAGAATACGAGCCCTGATGGATGCCGACGAGACCTTCTCCGTGTACCTATCACACAGGAGACGTGCTCTTTGTTTTGGTCCTACGGATAGTCCGATGCGCGTTCACACCAAAAGCGAACCGAAGCATGGTCCCTTTCGAAGCGGACCGAGTCCTTGCTTTTCAGGTGGACCATGTCGGTTGTTTGATCCGGGGAACGAGTTCAAATACAAGTTCACACCTCTCCAAACGAAGCGGAGCAAACTTTTTTGGTCCGATAGTCCGATTCCAAACGGATCAAATGTGTAGGTGTGAACACACCCTAAGGCCTGATTCATAGTCGACGTAAACAATGCAAGCTACGTTGTGAACGCAAGCTCCAACATGACTCGAGAGCTTGCGTTCTGTGTTTTGTTTTGTGGAAACGCAAGGAATTGCACTATTGCTTGCGTCAAGTGACAAATTTCTGCATGACACACGCAAGGACGCAACGAGATCTTGCGTGGCTTTGCGAAGCTTGCGTTGCTTGCCCTTATGTAGTTTGCGTCGACTATGAATCCGGCCTAACAGTGCGCTCACACGCTTGCGTTTGATGCGTTTCCGTCAACGTATGGCGGAAGGCGTGTCTGCCGCACGCAACAACAACCAATCACATTGTCCGAAACTGCGCTCGCAACAGCCAGTAGATTCTCCGAACCTGCTAGCGCGCTCTATTTTGAAAACCCACCCGGCTTTTCGTTTAGTGCTGTCATGGATGCTAATTTGGTCGAACGTGTGGCGATCGTCTATGCATTGTGGTTGAGGCAACGTGAACGTGGTGCCCGCAGGTATTGGGTACATCCTTTCTCCGTCAAGACATCTGATTGGTCGGCAGCTCCAGCAACGCATCTGAAAGTTGAACATTTCTCAACTTTCCACGCTAGCAACGCAGGCAACACAACGCACCGGGACAACAACGGAACCAGAATGCCATTCGGCTGCAGCCATTGAAAGTGAATGGCATCCGTCAATGTTGACGCATCAAACGCAAGCGTGTGAGCGAACAGCACAGCACCATCCAGACCATCCATCCAGCCCTCCTAACCAAGCTAACCATGCCATGAAAGAGGACCATGTTGCTCAAATAGAAACAGCCATAGACTGCTCTGCCACAGAAGAACTGTCTAAAATAAACATAGTTTCTGCAACACTCAAATAATTTAGTGGGAAGCAAGTATCCATTCATTCCCCCCAAGATATGGAGTCAGAGGGTCTAAGTGCCTTATAATATCCATGTCCCAAAGGTATATTTAATTCAACCTTTGAAAATCCACACCAATGCAGAGCGAGAACATGTATTATTCATGAGGAATATCAATATTTCAAGATATGCACTAATGTAATTGGATTAAAGACCTGCTTAATGAGGCCTGGTATGTGGAAAATCTGCATATATCATTTCTGACCATGGTCTTTCACCCAATTAACTCTCGCCATGCTGAAACCCTCACACACACATCAATCAATAACATAATAATAATAATAATAATAATAATAATAATTCATACTATTATATATGTTTTAATGATTGCTTGCTTGCTCGATTGATTAAATGTATGCATGGCAAGGGTTAAATATATATAATCCTCAAATGTGAATGAATTATACCAAATATGAAGAGTTCTTCATCTTATTGTGTTGCATGCCAATTAGCATATTCATTAGTATGCATGGCCTGGGGCTTTCTGTCATGCAGTAGTTGCAGTAGTAATGTTTGCAACCATGAGGAGCGAGGAAAGATTAATACACACACAAACACACACATATATATTTATATATATATATATATATATATACATATATATATATATATATATATATATATACACATATATATACATATATATATATTATTAAAGTCACTTTTCTTTCACTTTCACAGAGTTATGACCCTCTCTGCATACACTGAAAACTTGCAAACTAAATTGGATTTACATTATGGCTTATGGAGTTTGGATGATGGGTTTCATACTTTCTGATTATCACATTTGATTGACCAAATGTGAGTTTGTTGAAAAGATCAGCAGTGCAGATAGATTGATGTCATCGTCATCACGCGATAAAACTAGTGAATGTTTGGTGGAAAAATGGCTACTGAACTAATAGGCCCACACATGAGGAGGAAGACATGAAAATGTCACACACAAACACACACACACACACACACACACACACACAGACACAGACACACACGCACGCACGCACGCACGCACGCACCGGTAAATGTGGAGCCATCCATCTTGCATGCTCAAACAGTCCTCCTAATGGCTGCAGTGTGACAGCGCAGGGAGGCTGCTCTCCCCAGAGGGAAAGCTACGTAGACGACACCTTCCTCACTACTCTCTCTCTCCATCCATCTCGCCCTCTCTGCCTCTCGCTCTTCCTTTCTAGTCTCTCTCTCTCTCTTTATCTCTACCTCTTTTTCTCCCCCTCTCCCTCCTTCCCGTGCTCCCTCTCTCTAACCCCCTCTGCTCTCTCTCTCCCTCTAACCCCCCTCCGCTCTCTCTCCCTCCCTCTAACCCCCCTGAACTCTCTCTTTCTCTAACCCCCCTGAACTCTCTCTTTCTCTAACCCCCCTGAACTCTCTCTCTCTCTCCCTCTAACCCCCCTGAACTCTCTCTCTCTCCCTCTAACCCCCCTGAACTCTCTCTCTCTCTCTCTCTCTCTCCCTCTAACCCCCCTGAACTCTCTCTCTCTCTCCCTCTAACCCCCCTGAACTCTCTCTCTCTCTCTCTCTCTAACCCCCCTGAACTATCTCTCTCCCTCCCTCTAACCCCCCTGAACTCTCTCTCTAACCCCCCTGAACTCTCTCTCCCTCCCTCTAACCCCCCTGAACTCTCTCTCTCTCTCCCTCTAACCCCCCTGAACTCTCTCTCTCTCTCCCTCTAACCCCCTGAACTCTCTCTCTCTCTCCCTCTAACCCCCTGAACTCTCTCTCTCTCTCCCTCTAACCCCCCTAAACTCTCTCTCTCTCTCCCTCTAACCCCCCTGAACTCTCTCTCTCCCTCCCTCTAACCCCCCTGAACTCTCTCTCTCTCTCCCTCTAACCCCCCTGAACTCTCTCTCTCTCTAACCCCCCTGAACTCTCTCTCTCTCTCCCTCTAACCCCCCTGAACTCTCTCTCTCTCTCCCTCCCTCTAACCCCCCTGAACTCTCTCTCCCTCCCTCTAACCCCCCTGAACTCTCTCTCTCTCCCTCCCTCTAACCCCCCTGAACTCTCTCTATCCCTCCCTCTAACCCCCCTGAACTCTCTCTCCCTCCCTCTAACCACCCTGAACTCTCTCTCTCTCTCCCTCTAACCCCCCTGAACTCTCTTTCTCTCCCTCTAACCCCCCTGAACTCTCTCTCTCTCTCCCTCCCTCTAACCCCCCTGAACTCTCTCTCCCTCCCTCTAACCCCCCTGAACTCTCTCTCCCTCCCTCTAACCCCCCTGAACTCTCTCTCTCCCTCCCTCTAACCCCCCTGAACTCTCTCTCTCTCCCTCCCTCTAACCCCCCTGAACACTCTCTCTCTCTCTCCCTCTAACCCCCCTGAACTCTCTCTCTCTCCCTCTAACCCCCCTGAACTCTATCTCTCCCTCCCTCTAACCCCCCTGAACTCTATCTCTCCCTCCCTCTAACCCCCCTGAACTCTCTCTCCCTCCCTCTAACCCCCCTGAACTCTCTCTCCCTCCCTCTAACCCCCCTGAACTCTCTCTCTCCCTCCCTCTAACCCCCCTGAACTCTCTCTCCCTCTCTAACCCCCCTATGCTCTCTCTCTCTCTCCTTCCCTCTAACCCCCCTCCGCTCTCTCTCTCTAACCCCCCTCATATCTCCATCTCTCTCCCTCTCCTTCCCTCTAACCCTCCTCCTCTCTCTCTCCCCCTCTCCTTCCCTCTAACTCCCCTCCGCTCTCTCTCTCTCTCTCTCTCTCCCTCTCTCTCCTCTCCCCTCACCCGTCTCTCCTCTCTCATGAATATGGAAAACGGTGTGAATTGCTCGTTGGCCGTGAGGAATTTCTGGAGGGCCGTGAATAAGCTCTCCCACTTCTCCATATTCAGGGAGGCGGCACGGAGGTGGGGGTCATCCACCCACCCACCCTTTCTCTCTGGGGTACCAGTGTAGCGTTTCGATAGGACTGGATAGGTGAGGATGGTATACGCTAGGTGTAAACAGTATAGGACTGGATAGGTGAGGATGGTATACTCTAGGTGTAAACAGTATAGGACTGGATAGGTGAGGATGGTATACGCTAGGTGTAAACAGTATAGGACTGGATAGGTGAGGATGGTATACTCTAGGTGTAAACAGTATAGGACTGGATAGGTGAGGATGGTATACTCTAGGTGTAAACAGTATAGGACTGGATAGGTGAGGATGGTATACGCTAGGTGTAAACAGTATAGGACTGGATAGGTGAGGATGGTATACTCTAGGTGTAAACAGTATAGGACTGGATAGGTGAGGATGGTATACTCTAGGTGTAAACAGTATAGGACTGGATAGGTGAGGATGGTATACGCTAGGTGTAAACAGTATAGGACTGGATAGGTGAGGATGGTATACTCTAGGTGTAAACAGTATAGGACTGGATAGGTGAGGATGGTATACTCTTGCCGTCTTCATCCCATCACACACACATATATATATATATATATATATATATATATATACATCCCTCCAGCTGCATGGATTCAAGGGTTATAGTAGGAATTAATGAGTGAGTGAGACGGGGACAGAGAAGCACAAAGAGAAACACAGTCAATCAGGCAAGCAGGCAGACAGACAGAGACGGTTACATGCCAACGCATGCACACACACGCACACACACACACAGACACACACACACACACACACACACACACACACACACACGTAAAGGTAGTCAGCCTCACCTTGATGCCAGGGGCACTCCTCTTGGCCTCAGCCTTGAGTCTGGTGGCCTTCAGAGCCGTCTTAGTCTTCTTATAATCCTGTTTACCTGAGAGGAACAGCAGACATTAGATTATAATCCTGTTTACCTGAGAGGAACAGCAGACATTAGATTATAATCCTGTTTACTTGAGAGCAACATCAGATGTTAGATTATAATCCTGTTTACCTGAGAGCAACATCAGATGTTAGATTATAATCCTGTTTACTTGAGAGCAACATCAGATGTTAGATTAGAATCATGTTTACCTGAGAGCAACATCAGATGTTAGATTATAATCCTGTTTACTTGAGAGCAAAATCAGATGTTAGATTATAATCCTGTTTACCTGAGAGCAACATCAGATGTTAGATTATAATCCTGTTTACTTGAGAGCAACATCAGATGTTAGACTATAATCCTGTTAATCTGAAAGGAACATCAGATGTTAGATTATAATCATGTTTACTTGAGAGGAACATCAGCTGTTAGATTATAATCATGCTTACTTGAGAGGAACATCAGCTGTTAGATTATAGTAGCCTAGTTATAGTGGTAGGCGAAGTTTAAACTTGTACTGATCCATGATTGGTCTTTATTTTGAAGTGAACTTTTGGATCTATTTAGGCTACGGAATTCACAAGACCAGGCAAGCAAAATGTCTTCAGCAAAATCAAATCAAAACTTGTGTAATTATGTACAATGTATGCACATGTATACTATGGTGATGTGAACTTGTGAATGTATTTGTGGAATGTAGAAGACCAGATGAGAGAGAAAGGGACATTCGTTAGGTCAGTGGTTAGCGCATTTGCCTTCCAGCTGGACATGCAGGTTTATATTATCTTTTTTTTCGTAAATCATTGAGAAATGGTAAATATGGTAAATGGACTGCACTTATATAGCGCTTTTCCACCTTAGCGGCACTCAAAGCGCTTTACAATGGCCTCTCATTCACCCATTCACACACCAATGGCGGTAGCTGCCATGCAAGGTGCTAACCTGCACATTGGGAGCAATTTGGGGATAGGTGTCTTGCTCAAGGACACTTCGACATGTGGACAGTTGGAGCTGGGATTCGAACCACAGACCCTTCGATCACTGCCACCCGCTCTACCAACTGAGCTACAGCCGCCCCCTGAAGAAAGTATCAACAAAGAGTGGAATCTTTTTAAAGCACCACTCTTACCATCGCCGCGTAAACTGTCAATACGCAATTCTTGTGAAAAAGGTGACAACACGGCCCCAGTTCACGGTTAATAGGCATGCGCAAATAGAGGAATATGAGGGATATAGCCTACTTTACTGCTCACATCTCAGTGCAGGTACTGTAGATAATGAAAGAAAACACACCAAATAACTATAGATAATTAGAAAATAAAGGGAGGACAAACAAAATATTAGGCCAAGATATCTAATGACAAAAAAAAATTGTCTCTAATATCATGTGGGTAAATTTTGAAGCTAGGCCTAACGGCTATAATGGATTATGAAGATGGGAGTCCGTCATTCCTACTACATCAAAGGCAAATCACCAGCAAGAAAAGTCCAAGATTAGAAGTCAAACCCCAACAATGGTCACCATGGAGTTTCTAATCCAGTTCAGTCTCATTTCTTTTTGAATCTAATTCAGTCCAAATGTTCCAATATATAGTCCTTAATCAGTTTGTTTTAAGCCCTTCATCCATTTCCTCACGTTATAGCTCCCATATTATGACGAGACTTGAATATGACAATATGTATGGGTTTGTATCAGTAATCCTGATGCAGAAGTTTGTGCCTGGGAATAAATATTAAGGAGTGTGAATGTTTTTACAAATACTCCAACTGTCTGTCCATGTCCCGCATGTTGTCACTATAACATCACCATCAAGAGATGAATAGGCCTACTATTTTAAACCTCATGGCAGATATTAGCAAACATGATTTAGGATAGCTAAAAGGCCTACAAATGGAGATGTCTGTTTTTGCAAAAGAACACCTCAAATATGCTGTAAAGTTTAATCAGGAATAATATTCTGAAATCGGATATTTGAACAAGGAATTGGTTTTGTTTGTGTGTGAGTGATGATCAAAAATCAAAATAGGAATTGCATATGTTTGGATTACTGGAAAAAATGAACCAAGCAGGCTTTAGGACAGGGGTGCCCAGAGGCAATGCTGGTAGATCTCCAGCCATTCAAAAATAAAAAATAAAAAGCCATTCAAAAAAGGGACTTCACCTGCGTTGTTGTGCAGAGGCCAATAACACAGTCATGATGTCATCGCCACTCCACATTTGCACGTACAGTCCGCCCACGCGTACGCACACAGTAATACCTCTTAACAACCACAGCTCTTTATGAAGGAAGACATGGAAATAAGCATTCATAGGCCGTGTTATTCATAGCACTCATATTGGCTTTCGCGTTTGAGGGGGAGGAGGAGGGTGTTCCTGACCAGCCAAGGCACTGTTTGTGGGTGCATGATATTATCCGCGGCCGACAGCAGTATGGGGCGTATCACAACCTCGTCCTGGAGCTCCGTCTGGATGAAGCTGGTTTTAAAGCTTACTTCAGGCTAAGCAACGGGCAATTTGAAGACCTGTTGCGGAGAGTTGGGCCAGCAATTTCGAGACAGCAGACACAATTCAGAGAGACCATCAGCTCGGACGAGCGGCTCTGCATTTGTCTAAGGTAACGAGAACCACACACACACACACACACACTCATGCCTGTCCCAGACAGAACGGAGTGGGGGAAGATTGCCCTGGACTTACAGACCCTTCAGGCCTTCCCCAATTGTGTTGGAGCCATGGATGGAAAACACGTCATCATCGAGGCCCCACCATCCAGTGGCTCCTTGTACTACAATTATAAGGGGACATTCTCCATCGTCCTCCTTGCAGTTGTGGACGCCAAGTATGGTTTCAGGGTGGTCGATGTCGGTGCCTATGGGAGGAACAGCGATGGGGGTACGCTGACTGCCTCCGCCTTTGGGTGTGCCCTGCGCCAGGAATCACAATAACTGTTTGTTATTGTCTTTGCTCTTCGGGGGCACCGGTAACTAAGTTGGTTACTAGGGACGGTACATGCGTACCAATTCTCCTCGTCCTGATTGGTCAGCTGTCAGAAAGGCGCTTGGCTCACACTGCACTTTTCTGAAAAGTTCAACAAAAATTAAACTCAAAAAGGTGGAGGGCGCTGCGCTTTTAAAACAGGCGTCTGCCTCGTCTTTCCCCATAGGGTTGCATGTAAAAAAGGCGCTGGCCGTTGAAAAAAAAAAAAGAAGTACAGTGTGAACACGGCCATAAGCAAGAAAAGCTCTCCATGTTGATTAGGTCAGTAATGCAACATACAGATCACACACTAGTTGTATGTACACGCATGCACACACACACACACACACACACACACACATTAGTAGTGCTATCTTGCAAGGTGTGCGGTTCACCTGATCTTGGCTTCTCATGAGTTTGTCTCTCTGGGGTGGACCTGGCGGGCAAACTGGCCACCTGGTGTGGCATGTGTGAGAGTAGGTGTATTGTATTTGTGAGAGTGTGAAAATGTGTGTGTGTGTGTGTGTGTGTGCGTGACAGAGCTGGCAGACACCCAGCCTAATTAGAAACCAAGACACAAAAAATACAAGTGAAAAGCAACAGCTTGGTGGGAAACAGAGTGTGGGGGAGAGTCAGAGGGTGTGTGTGTGCGTGTGTGTGTGTGTGCGTGTGCGCGCGTGTCCTTGGTGGTATCACCAAGCCCAGGGTCAGCCGGAAGGTTCTCTCACAGAGTTCTCTCTCTCTCGACACACTGGGGCCACTTCAAGTGCCACTCCCAGCCAATTAAGCCTGATTTACATGGGCGGGGGCAGGTGGGGGGGCAGTGTCCTTATCCATCTGTGATGGGGGGAGGAGGAGGAGAAGGAGGAGGAGGGGTACAGAAGGAGAGAAGAAAGGAGGAGAGGAAGGGGGGATGACTTCCTCTCAGACAGGGCTGCGAGACTGACCGGTCTCTCTGGGGAGCTGGAGCCTCATCTCCCGCCACACGGCACATCGTCTGGAGGCACGGAGAGGTGAGGAGAGGAGAGGAGGAAGGAAGGAGGGAGCTGGCCAGAGCCGCTCCTCTGTCTCTCTCTATCCCACTTGGCTTGGCTCTGCTCTCTCTCTCCCTCCTTTTCTCTGCTGTCACACACACACACACTCAATGGTAATGGGAGGAGCATGCTGAAGCAGACAGAAGCTGCTGGGAATTCATTATCCGGTGAAGCTCAGAAAATGTCTCCTCAACTTGTCAGAAAGTTGGGGGGGTGGAAAACGTCAGCTGAGAGGCGCCTGGGGTGCTTTTCCCCCGTTTCCTTCAACAGTCAGGAGACAGGTGATTGGCCTGCCGTTAAGCTCACGCGCACGCACACACACACGCGCGCGTGTGTGCGCGCACCAACGCGCCGGATAAAATAAGTCCTGTGGTAGGACGGCGCATGAAACTGAGAGAAGAGCAAGTCCAAACAGCATACTGACGACGTCCTTGTCTTCTTTCTTCATCTTCATTAGTGAAACGGCACCCTTTATGGAAGGGAGACACATACAGTACACAGTACATAGGAACCAATACCGTCAACCACTGATGAACACTGATGAATAGATAAAGGTGCATCTTCCTCAGACTTGCACTTGATAACAGTCCAAGTTTTCGTTACCAATCTAACGCTAGCAGGTAGCTTATGACAATTATATTAGCTTACCACTTTTCTGTCAGAAAGCTTCTGTCATAGCCTGGAAGCCAGACTGTATCGGAAAAAGATTCCCTTTTGTGATACAGTGTGGATTTCTAGCCACCCAGAAAAATTTCAGTGGGCGGGTGTAGGCTAACGTTACTTGCCTTGACGCATAACTTTCACCAAATCCAGTCGGAAGAACTGCGAAAACGTGCTTACTCTTGTTCTTGTTTAATTGTTATTCTTGAGTCAACAGTATTTCTGCAATAACTGCACCTATGGCTGTATTTATTCTACAACACTTGTTGCTTCGGGAAACTGTTTTGCCAACAGCCTGTATATACTTTTCAAGCATCAACTACGAGAACCAATCAGGGCTACAGTCTACTGGGGGAGCAGAACAGCAGTCAGAACACAGTCCCTGATTGGCCCGTTTGATTTGTAATTTCTGGAAATTGATGTAGATGGGGAGAAGTCCAGACTGATCCGTGGAGAGCAGAATGGGAGATCCCACGATCGAATGGTGACGCCAGGCTACTCCTGTCGTGCACCTGGAGTGACTGCTGGAAGGTGTGGAGACCGAGGCCGATTGTGTCAAGCCGACAGGGAAAGATCAGGGGTGCGTTCAAATTCAAGAAACATAGCGAACGTTAGCAAACTATTTTCCGTTAGCTTTGTGTTCGCCGCAAACGTTTGCTAACAGAAGCTAACAGTCTGGAGAGGTAGTTCACCAGTAACGGAACGAGGATCACAATGGACCCAGGCTTGTAGCCTAACTGTATTTTGGAACATTGTTGCGTTTAGGCGAAGTATTTGGAGCGTTCATTAAAGCCGTTCAAATGTGACTGTTTGGAGAAAACATGTTTGCGACGAACGTTCGCCTCCGTTAGCTGAATTTGAACGCAGCCCAGGTACAACAACAGAGTAGCCTACAGGACTGTATCTTACTTATTCAAAAGTAACACAATACACCCGGCCATCTGTTTGGAATAAAAAGTTAATCAAAATCAAATAAAAATACTACCCCACGTTTGAGAAAAAGCTATCAATACAAGGGAGAGAATGTGTGGCTTTGCTAATGTGACCTTGTTGTGAGTTGTCTGTTGTTCGTATGCGACTCTTTAACGACTTCTATAGTGTATTCCACCTGTGAATGTTGTGTGTGTGTCTTACCTGTACATGTCTACGCATGTGTCTACCTGTACATGCATGTGCACAGAGTGAGTATCTTATTGTGGCATCGCAGCTACAGACAGCCAGGTCCATCATTATCTACCCACGGCAAAGCATCAACTCGCCACTTAGAAAAAAAAAACCGCCACCTTCCCCTCTCCGGCGGTGACCGAGCGACGCCTCGGGGGGGCGTTACCCCGCCAGACGGAGTCACGCTGGGCGTCTTCCCATGGGGCCGAGCGAGCTCGTTGTTCGATGAAGCCACAGCTGATTTCACACTGGAGCGTTGTGTTTCACCACTAATCTATCACCACTATCCGTCTCAACAGAGACACCATTCCGTATCTCGTTTTCTGCATCGCGTCATTTGGGTCGTCTTTCAAACGGCATCAGATGAGCCAGGGCTGTAGCGGTGCCTAAAGAGATTGGTACAGTATACCCTGACTAAATAAGTAGGTATACTGTAGCAGAAATGTTACAGATTTACATTAGTGGTGTTTAAAGTAGTGGGTATGCTGTGGGTCCATGGATAAAGACGTGGGTATACTATACTCCATATACAGTACTGTACCTCAGTATACCCTCCACTACACCACTGAAGAGAGCTCCCTGGTAGATGTGTTCAGATATTGTGCTGCTTGAGTCTGACAAGAAGGTCAAAGTGCATTATCTGCTCGATACACACGTCAGAAGGCTCATCCGTAGAGGAGGGGCAGCATGCGGTGAGGATGCGCAGTCCAGAGCGTCACCGATTGTTGGTCGTGGTCAACTTGAGGTCAGCGAGAGAAAGCACTCAAGGAGGCAGTCTGAGGCCCCTGTTGCTTCTCGCTTTCTATCTCTCTCTCACACCTCTCCTCTTTCTCTCTCTCTCTCTCTCTCACACCTCTCTCTCTCTCTTTCTCACACCTCTCTCTCTCCCTCTCTCACACCTCTCCCCTCTTTCTCTCTCTCTCACACCTCTCTTTCTCTCTCACACCTCTCCTCTCTCTCTCTCCCTCTCACACACACCTCTCCCCTCTCTCTCTCAAACCTCTCCTCTCTCTCTTTCTCACACCTCTCCTCTCTCTCTCTCACACACCTCTCCTCTCTCTCACACACATCTCTCTTCTTTTTCTTTCTCTCTCTCACACCTCTCCTCTCTCTCTCACACCTCTCATCTCTCTCTCACACCCCCCCCTCTCTCTCTCTTTCTCTCCTCACACCTCTCCTCTCTCTCTCTCTCTCACACATCCCCCCCCTCTCTCTCTTTCTCTCTCACACCTCTCCTCTCTCTTAAGACTTGATCAAGGATGAAGAAAAGGCGTCACCACAGTTGAAGCGAAGGTTTGGGGGATTATGAGTGGGTTTGGGGGATTATGAGTTTGGGTGTTACTTGAGTGTTTGTGTGTGTGTGTGTGTGCCAAGGTGGGCTCGTGGGGAGGGATGAGCTCGTGGGGACGAGACGTTTTTTTGCGTGGATGTAAGCCAGCGCACCTAGGATAGCGTTTGTCCGGTTAACACTCCACAAATAGACCCCAAACTCCCTCAAACCCCACCCCCCGGGTCCAGGAAGTACCGGCTGGAGAAGCCAACTGGCCAACTGGTCCTCACACATACAGTAAGAAACATGCATGTACACAGACCCTGAAACACACATGTACGTACATACAGTACACTCAGGGACCCTAGAACACACGCACACACATACATACATACAAAACACATACAATAAAACATACCAATC
The DNA here is from genome assembly GCF_949987555.1 of Borostomias antarcticus. Classification (NCBI taxonomy): domain Eukaryota; kingdom Metazoa; phylum Chordata; class Actinopteri; order Stomiiformes; family Stomiidae; genus Borostomias; species Borostomias antarcticus. The sequence goes on from NC_140254.1 coordinate 11,330,597, forward strand.
CCAACTGTAGGGAGTTTGACCACACCGACAACACTCTAACTGTAGCTACACGTAGTTTTGCCACCAGGTGACAGCTTATTGCCGTCAATTATGAAGCTGTAATAATAGTGTTTAAGGATGGTGTGTCAACAGCGTCCCCACTGATGGCAGCTGACATCACAAAAGCTCTCTGGTGTAGCTAAAGCTCCTGGGCCCCTGACAGGATAGGAATTACCTTCCTCCCATTACGATTTCAAATTACCACGTTGTACTCTGTCTCTCAAAAGCGGAGCAGAGCCGTGTGCTATTTTTGAAGACAAATTTTTCTTCAATTCTTTGTGTGTGTGTGTGTGTGTTAAACAGTAGATCAGCTAAAATTGGCTGATGGCGCTTCTTTTCAGAGGAAAATAAAAGGAGAGAGTGGAGAGGACGAGGGGGGGAGGAAGGGGGTTTAAGTGTCGGTCACCCTGGTGTTACACATTTGAATTGATGAGATGTAGAGTGTGTGTGCGTGTGTGAGTGAGAGAGAGAGAGAGTGTGTGCGTGAGTGTGTGTGTGTGTGTGTGTGCGCGTGTGTGTGTGGACTAGGGGTGTGCCCGAATACGAATAAGGGTATTCGGATGAGCACAAATAGAAGCTTTTTCCCGAATAGTAAATTTGTACGAATATTGTCAAAAATATTCAGGAGGGGGGAGAACAGTCAAATACTGTATGAGCGAGCGATACGCGCACGTTCTGTCTGCTTGTTGACATGACACGACGAGGGAGAGAGAGACAGAGGCGCACACGCTTGCAGTCTCGCACCTGCTGTCAGTTTAGACGTCTAGACAACGCGGAGAGGAGAGGGAGAGAAAGTTTGGAGCGCACTGAGGAGCCAGATAGTAGGCAGGCAACGAACGTAAGCAGCACAGAGGGCTTTTGTCCCTAGTTAACTGGTTTATTGAGACAGTTAGTGGATTTTGTTTTCTTGTCGTAGCCTACCTGCTGCAATAGCCTGTGAACTGTAACGTTTGTTTGAGCAGAGGAGGACCGGTAGCTAGCTTGTTAGCTCAGTGTAGTATATCTAGCTAACGCTAGCTATTTCAGCTACGCATGCTCAGCTTCTCACTAGCCTATATAATGTCCGGCGATTTTGAAATATGAAAGAATTATAAAAGTATATTTTAACACAACTGATCAAATGTTTGATCCATGCCGTTCAGTTATCAGCACAACAGAGTAGTCTAGTGTAGGCCTAGGCTACGGTAGGCTATAATCAAAGTCCTTATCACTGATATAACAATAATAAACTATTTAAACAGATTAAAAAAATAATAATAATAATAATAATTTCACTACAATACCCTACTTACCCATGGTTTAAGTACTGTTGAAACTTAGTAGCCTAGGCTATAGGCCCACAATTAGGCCTCTAAAGTCATTTTCCTCGGTTTATTAACCTATAGCCTAGGCTACATTTAATTTGGCTTTATGTAATATTTGCTGTGCAAATGCATGATTGATTGAATATGTAGCTTATAAATGGAATATTTGGGTTGTTGGAATATTATTTATTGAACATTTGTAATGTTCTTTTCATAGGCCCGAGTGCATTCTAGAGGTGCACGCTTTTTTTGAACCATTTAGGCCTACGCGTTATTGTAGTGGCTCACACATGATCCTAATTTGAATAGACCTATATAATTTGTGTTTAATGGTTGTGCCGAAGCAGTGACATGATATGACCCCTCCGATTTGTTTGGAAAAGGAAATAGAAAGCAGAAACTTTGGATTACGGACTCCTGACAACTTTCTGAGTTATTTCTTTAACAAGCAGTGTTTAAAAAGCCTTTAATCCATCTGCCTATATAGGCCTACAATAAAAACACCAACATGTTTCGGTTTTTATTGTAGCCTACATATGGATTAAAGGCTTTTTAACCACTTTTCCACCCAATAAGTTCATCAATTTGACAGAGCGCATCCTCACGTTCCGCAGCTAAAATGCAACGGTCCAAACTAACACAAACCCTACAACATAGGCATGTACATTATGTATTACGTAATACGTATTAGTTTAGAGTTTAGTTTATTGGTTTGAGTGTAAAATGTTTATCTTTTCAATTATATTTATAGTAATACATGTTTATTGCTGGGTTTGTGAAAAGAAAACCATTACTAGTACACCACGCTGCCTGTGTCACATGGTTGCAGATAATATATAAAATATTATGACACGGGAGAAATAGAGCTACTATAGCTGTTCTAGCAAAGTTGCTATTAGGACTTATATTTTGATTTAGAAAAATGTTTTTCAGTTTCTAACTAAATGTAGAATGTCCCCCAGTTAAAGGTGGTGGTGGGGTTCTGACACTTCATAGTTTGTTAAAATAAAAACATACAGGATGATGAGGAGGAGGAGGAATTATACTTCATAATGAATGATAATAATAATAATAATATATATAAACAGCAAATCTGATGTGTTGAAAGCACAGCAATTGCAATGCCAATTAATATTAGGCTAAAGAAATGACATTTCCCCTCAGTTTTGAACCGACGTCCGGTGTAAGCCCCGCCCACTTCTGAATATGAATACGAATACGAATAATTAGCTGTCAAATACAAATACAAATACAAATAGTGGGCTCCCGGCACACCCCTAGTGTGGACATGCCAGGTTTACTCAATAGAAAGACACTGAAGGTGTCTGCGGGAAAGATCATCCTATTCTGCCAGAAATGCTGCTCGCAATAACACAACAAGGATGAAATCATGCTGCTTTTAAACGCTGGAGCTCTTGTAGCTTGGTAATGAAAACTGAGGGAATGACTCAATATCTTGTTCTGTAGGGACACATACAGTAAGAGCTTTAACAGTGTGAGGATGACAATGTCACTTTAAAGGACCATACCGGTGTAAATATGATTTGATCTCCTTAAACTAGTCACCCAACGTATATCACATTACCACATTAAATTTTCTGAAGCAAAAGTCACGTTAAAAGATATTTGCATTTCCGCGTTTTACTTACATTTCACAAGTTGAACGTAATGGCTTTAGAACAAATTTGAAAATTGTTCCCTCGTTGCGCTGACAAATTCGCCCCAGTTAGTTTCAAATAACTTTCATTAGTTTTTATTTTTATTATTTTCATTATTTTCGTTTGAATCTGTTGAACTCCTGCGCTGTATTCTCTAATCCACCTACGCTAGGTTCTCTACCCAGCGCTCCTAGCAACGGCTGCCATGTAAACAGGAAGAAGACAGACCATTGGCGTAGGCTGCGCAAAGAGGGTTAAAACTACAATAATAACTACTGAAAATGATTTGAAACTGATGAGTTTGTCAGCACAACAAGGGAACAATTTAAAAATAGGTTTTGAAGCCATCATGTTCAACTTTTGAAATGTAAGTAAAATGCAAAAATGCAAATATCTTTTAACGTGAGCTTTACTTCAGAAAATGGATTGCGGTAACGTGATTACGTTTGGTGACTAGTTTTAGGAGATCAAATCAAATTAAGTAACCTAGACACAAACAGGGAGCGTCAACTGAGCAGCCCAAGTCAATGTCACTAAGTAGTGATACAAAATACCATATTGAATGATATTTTCCCTTTAGTGCAAAACCATACCATAGACAAGCCAACCTACAGTATCTTGTTTTTTGTTTTTTTAACAAGCCCACATACACACACGCACACAAGCGCGCACTAGCACACACACACACACACACACACACACACACACACACACACACACTCCCTCTCACATGCATACACATCGACATCCACACACACACCGTACCAAAAAGAAGCATGCTAGTGTTTCCTGGACCCAATTTTCCAGTACCATCATGGTTAACCACTTTGTTAATCGCCGAATGAGAAAAGGACAACAAGGGAAAAGTGCTCCTTCCCTCCACCACAGTGGGTCGCAGGACCTCATGATTGATACGCAGCATACTGTCTTGGTTAGTGGTTCTCCATGCTAGGGGAAAAACAAATGAAATACCACTGGATAAGTAGGTATAAAAGTTTCACGAAACGGCTCCTGACAAGATATCAAAGGGATATTTTTGGGGAGGATAGAACTTTTACTGTCCATCAACAACGTGACCTCAGATACTGCTGTCTGTGTTTAATCATGTCGAGACCTGTGTGTGTGGGTGGGGGGGGAGACGGCCTTGTTTTGTTCCTTCCCTGATGTTCTTGTCTCTAGGTAAGAGAGGTTTTTTATAACACACATCATACCAGGCCTACTTCATAATAATTCATTTTCATGATGATTCATTTCCATTGACACGTGAAAACAAAATAAACAGTCCATAGAGAACTAGTGCACAGTGAACATATCAAGCCCATCATATTTGTTGTTTGAAATAAAGGTAAGCCTTTATTCAAAGGTAAGTAGTGAATTAAGATTTCAGTGATTGAAATAGTTCAAATAAAACAAACCTCAAGCGATTTTAAAAGATCAGATTTTTTTTCAATCAGATTTTCATAGAGCTCGCAGAATTTAACTTTGAGCAAGAGAGGCCGAGTCCCACTCACAGAGCTGCACTGCGAGCGCAGAAATCAAGTGCATGCAAGCAGAACTGAACTGAGCGCGAGGAGAAAGTGCTCGACTAGCAGATACTCTCGCGCGTGGTGGCTCCATACGCCCGCGGCAGCCTGTATTGCTCTCGGTTGTCGAATTTGTGCGCGAGGACTTATATCGTGCGAGTGCGCAGTTAATATCTACACATGTGAAATAACATAATCTGCCCGTGAGTGTGTTTTACGCGCTCTTGACTTTTGACATAAATGTGACGCCATAAGAATAAACTATAAGACAACAAGCATGGCTTTTTGTGTACAAAGCAAAATGTACTTGGGAATGTACTTGGGAAAAATGTATTGTGGTGAGGTGGTGTGCTCTGGTACACGTGTGACAGAAGAACGTACACATGCATGCTCGCATGAACTCACATGCAGGGGTCAATCGATTTAATCGGGAGGGGGACAATTAAGTTTACTGCATTTTGAAATGAATACTCTGGCTAAACAAGAACAATATGTTAGCATTATCCTGGATTGACTGCATCAGAATTGGACTTACACTATGCAGTGTGTGTGTGTGTTAGGGCTGCACAATTAATCGTGAATTAATCGAAATCGCAATTATGACCTCCGCGATTAACTAATCGCAAAAGGCCGCAATTAATGTGATTAATAATTTTGCTTTGAATTGAGTGTGCTAGGACACGGACGAATCACAGGCGCTTATTCTGTCTGACCAATCACATGCATTCTGTGCACAGAAATTTCACTGAGAAGACAGATAGCAGTAGGTCAAGACAAGTGTCACAAGAGTACCTGCAGCTGTGAGTAGTGAAAAAATGAGCGAAAACGAGGTCAGTGAGTTAGTAGCAAGAAAGGGATCAACGTCTGTGATTTGGGAGCATTTTGGTTATTATATATTAATATTAGATATTAAATATTAATCACAATTTTTAATCGCAATTACCATTTTGAAGCAAATAATCACAATTATTAACTTTTGTCATAACCATGCAGCCCTAGTGTGTGTGTGTGTGTGTGTGTGTGCGTGCGTGCGTGCGCGTGAGCACCAGCATCTGCAATTGTGTCTGAGTACTGTGCATACACATCGTTCTCTTTTGTGAAGAGGACTCTCTAGGTATGATGAGTCAGTGGTGTTTGAGCTCACTCTTCATGGCGGTTGCCCTAACTTTTCTAGAACATCATCCAACACTCCTCTCATCTCTCTGCCAAAACCGAACATGATCTCATTCTGTCAACAATACAACCCAGAAAATTTTAAATAAATAATGGGAGAGATGTATACTAAATTTGTGGATAGTGCAGAGAAAGTCTCCCCCCGCAGGCATGAATGTATTGTGCAAAAACGTCATAACGTTAAATAGCAGCAGGTGCCTTAGCTGTGTAACGTTATGGGCTAGCTGACGCTGCCTTGCAAAATGGGCAAATTTGGGGGGTTGGGGGGAGCGCGGGTGTGTCACTGTTTTCAGAGGGGAGGCCCACATTGATGAAGTTTGGGAACCCATGTACTAGACTGTTCTACCATCCTGACTGGAGGGACTCACCGATCTGCTTACGGTACTGGTCAACCGGTGCCCTGGCCGCACAAGCGTCCTTCTTCCCCATCCTTGCTTCCTTCTGGCTCTCCTTCACCTGGAGGAAAGGAAGGGAAGATGAAAAAGTGTTACATCCTACATCAAGAGAGAAAGAACGATTGAGGATGATCCTGATGAATCCATGGTTAATTCAGATAATATAAAACGGGATCTAAGCAAACGTGGGCTGCATTCAAGATATGCTAATTCAGAACCACAAATGAAACAGTCACAACCAGTCAGATAGACACTTTATCTCCTACGTACAGTCTGTTAGTCATAATTAAATTAGCCTAATCTTGGCCTATGGCTTTTCACTCCATATGTGTGTCACGTTTGGAGTAATACTGTAGGTGTGTCTCCTATCTACCTCATTTAACATCATCTCTATCTCTCACCTAGATAGAGATCTCTCTCTATGATTACCATAGCAACTCGGAGGGAAGGAAAGGATTGGTAGAAATGTGAAAGGTGTGTGCGTGTGTGTGTCTGTATGTGGTGGATGCACTAATATCTGGGTGTTTGGGTGGGTGAGTGTGTTTGTGTGTGTGTATGGATGCCATAATATCTGGGTGTTTGGGTAGGGGTGTGTGTGTGTGTGTGTGTGTGTGTGTGTGTGTGTGTGTGCGTTTACTATCGTTCTCTCTTCTGTGAAGAGGCCTCAATCTAAATTCAAGCCTCGCTCCTCTCAGTGCTGGGCTCCATATAAATCAATATCATTCCTTTGTTTAAAAGACTGCGGAAAAGCAAGTGTGAGGCAAAGGGCAGGCCTGCGTCCCTGATGATATTTAAACCTCTTTGACCCACTCTGTCTCAGAGAACACGGCCCTCCGATCTCAGCCCGCCGCTGCTCTGACAAATAACCCTCAGTGCTGTCCAAGAGACATGCAGGCAGAGGGATTTGATTCTCATGAAATAAATATAGAGATACCAGAAAGATAGATATTAAAAAGAAAGACTGGGAAAGAGAGAGACACAAAAGTTATCTGTTCCTTGTTCTCTGTAAAGCGCATTGTGTTGCCTCTGGGTATGAAATGCGCTATACAAATAAAGCTTTGATTGATTGATTGATTGATTGAAAAGAGATGGAGTGAAAGAGAAAGACAGGGAGAGAGTGTGTGTACTTGTGTGTCTTTAAGAGAGAAATAACAGAATGCAAGTGTGTGTGTGCACCCAAGGACAGGCAATGGAGAGATATGGTACAGTAGTTGCAGACAGGGAATAGGAGAGGCTACTGAATTAGCATGTTGAAAAGGCGTGGCAGCCTGGAGGTTCAGAATAGACCTCTGCAGTCTGAATCTACCAACTCTAAGCACTATCTTCAGCTCGACTTCTATTTACTCTAAACCAGCGTTTCTGAATTGAATTGAGGAACAACGGAGACCTAGCTGCATTTGAGAACAAACCATCTTCCCTTACCCCCCATCTGCCTGAATCCATGACAAAGGTGTGTTAAAACAACTCTTCTATTGCTGAGGAAGTGGCTATAATTTAGCAAGGAATAGCCAGCCACTACACTAAACAATGAGGATGGTTGTGATTTCACTGTATCATATAGGCTCCTCATAACCCAAAGTAATAACTATCATTACAGTAGGTCACATTTTTTGTAATAATTTCTGACTTAAGTAGGTGACAAGGATGTGATAATGTGGGCCTATTGGTCTACATATGAAAACTGGTAGCCTAAATAATACATCTATTTGAGTGACCATGTTGACTAAACATGCAGAACAGGAACAATGCAATAAAGAGGGATGACATTGTGAGGGGTGCAGTTGGGCAATAGGCTAAATGTGCTTCTGTAACTGGGGACGGTGAGCTTCTGTCACGTTACCGAGGCCTTGTTTGTCATCGGTCACATGCTTTTGAAAAAACAAAGCGAGTCTCGATACAGGGCTTCATCAGGACCTGCCTACGTGCTCGACAAACGCCTCGGAACTTCGGTCTCATACGTAATGTCACTAGTATTTAGGCTACTAGCCTATTAGGCTACTAGGCGTATTAGCCCACCGCTCCGGGAAGCAAAGTTCATGCTCAATGCTGATTAAATCTAGGCAAAGCAAAACGCACAGCCATAACAACTGGTAATTAATCACAAAAGACCAACCTTATATCCTAACCCAAACTCATTTAATCCACTTCATTTTGGAATTAACTTTCAACAAATACTCAAGATCTCCGTTTTCCATGTCCATTGATGCAGCCAGTAGCTAGATAGCTAAAGTGGATGACGTGATTGACAGGTGATGTGAATGACGGGACAGTCATGACACGTTTTGATTGGATAACCGTTTTTATGCATTTCAACGAATTACAGATTAGGTTATATTTCGACTGATGACGATATTGTTCGCGGTTTTGTATGTGTGGGCTAATTAGTGCCCGAGCCCTGCCGGTGCGAGGCCCTATTGAAATTGTAAGGATTACTAGGGCTGCGAGCAGCAGTGAGCCACATGTCGGGGTGCGGCGCCGTTAAAGATTATACATTTTTTATATTTCATGGGTGACGGAAATGGGCGTGGCAAAACGGCTCAAGAGCGTCCCCTGGAAAATTTAAAATGGCGAGCCCCACATTTCAGTTTGATGTAGGGAAATTAAATTCAGTGGGCATATGTAGTTCATCGAAGCACACTAAAATGTCTCTTGTAGCTATACCAAACATCCAACAGGAAGTCAGCCATTTTGCTCTTAATGTGCCATTTTTTCCTTGTTTTTACCATTTCCATGCCTCGTACTTTAACAAACTCCTCCTACAGATTTCATCCGATCAACTTCATATTCGGTCAGCTTCATCTTAAGACCTTTGTGATCAAAAGTTATCAAAGAAATTGAGTTTTCAACAAATACCCTTGCCGTGGCGCCCCGCCAAATCCCTGCCAAAATTTCATCATAAAACAGGAAGTCCTCATAACTCCTACATACATTATCCAATTTACCCCAAATTGCTCACGCTTGATGAACGTCCTGAACACATCTGTGCGTCAGCATTGAGTCATACTTATAGCGCCGCCTACAGGTCAAGCAGGAAGTCATCATAACTCCTACATACATTGTCCGATTTACACAACATTTCTCATGCTACATCAAGGTACCGTCCTGAACACATCTATGTGTCGGTATTGAGTCACGCTTAGAGCACCACCTACTGGTGACAGGAAGTTTCTCTCAGTACTGGACACCGAAATAGCACACCCTTTAACAGTGCCGCACCCCGACACGCGTGGGGTGCGAGGGCCCGCTCAGTGCTGCTCGCAGCCCTAGTTTGATTGGTTGGTTTTTCATTTGGTCTTGATTTCCGTAAGCCAGAATGATTTTACCTTGCCTACAATGTTAAGTGAATGACGAGCTATTAAGACCGGTGTCAACGGGCCGTAAGATGGACTGAATTTTCATGAGGACTGTAGGGGGCGACGGAGCACTACCACAACGCTAAACAAGGATGAAAGTGAAGCGATATGGCAGAATACAAGACGCATTTAAGCCAAAAACAGTCTGAAAGTCGATTTTCACTGAAAGAAGGCGCAAAAATCAAGTTTTATTTGGATTTGTATGGGTAAGCCAGGCTTACCCTGGCGTATAGGAGCAATCACCACTGCTCCCATTCAGTTGGGAGTGTATCCCACTCTAACTCCAGATCTAACGGTCAAGCAAACGTCAAGACGGGAACATCGTTGGATTTGTCTCAGCCCACAGAACCCAGTAAGCCCTAAGACGAGCTGTTTGAAGGTGATTTTGTCTTGTTACAGGAATGGAGCGCTGTGCGCATGCGTGCTGGAGCAAGTGGGGAAGCTATTTCGTTTCTAAAGACGTTTCTATAGATCATATTACAGAGGCATGTGAAAAACCACAACAAGCCCTCGCTCTATGTAAGCACAACTAGCGATTCATAAAGACAGATTGATGAAAACAACTGTTTTGCGGCAGAAAATTGATTTTTTAGAAGCTGCATTCCCAGTGCCCCGTCCGCCGCCATAACATGGATATACTTGGCTCGCGCTGGATTTTAAATTTATTCTACAGGCCTCCAAATTACACCAAAGTTATCTCGGTGAGTCAAACATCTTATAATATGCCGTAAATAAGGTCCAAGTTGCCAAAAACGAGCATTCTCCTTTAAAACTATCAGTAAAGTATGTTTGTCTGTCTGTGCAAATTACAGTAGGCTATGTGTATAACTATTACATTACATCTGCTAAACGGGTACATATTGCAGTGTTTCCAAGCAAATTTTGTGAAACTATGGGAGATGGACCTTGGAACAAACAACAACATGAAGACATTCACAGTTTGACTGCTGTAACCATTACATTTTGAGGCTGCACACGCCCGCCCGCGACAAGAGCTGAATTGTAGTCAGCTTTCCCCGCTGCGCGCAGGACGCGTGCGTCCCCCGCTGATCCGAGCGAGAACGCAGGCGGAATGTCGCTCCCCATCTGAAACGGCCTTTACCCCGCTAGCCTTGGTGATATCCGTGACATCCCGCGGCTTCGAGTTCCATGAGGCCGTTTCAGACGGGGACGCGTGCGTCCTGCGCGCAGCGGGGAAAGATGACTACAATTCAGCTCTTGACGCGGGCGGGCGTGTGCACGAAACGAGCACGCGCGCGACAATTTCCCAGGGTCGCGCCCGCTTGCCGCTCCGCCCCAGATTGTCCGCGGCTCCCAAATTGTCCGCTCGCCTCTCTCATTGGAAATGAATTACAGTGCGCGGATATCGCTCCTCGTCTGAAACGGCCTAAATGCTTTATTATTTACTCCCCCCTTAATGAGAGGGGGAAAATTGTATAATTGTTGTAAATAATATTAAATAATAAAGTTGTATAATTTACCATATCCTATCCATAAATAATACTATATCATTTTCATTATTGCAGCAAAAGGGAAATGTGAGGAATTAACTTTTCAAATGTGCCCAGTGCCCATGGAGGATTGGACCAGTAGGCTATGCGGAGGGGCTATAGATAGGGGCTATAGATAGCTACAGTACTATCAGCATTTGAAAGGATGCTAGCTACAATAGTTACATAATGCAGGGAGATAAACTGCCTGGTGCAGGTGCTGCATGCTTTATTGCAGTGACAAAAATAAACGACTGGTTTGAAAATGTTGCCAAGCAATCGAGGTGGCATGCATTACAGTCTTCAGTTACATTTCCTAAATCCATTTATCTACGTATTTACTAACCTGGTGAAATTGTGTTGCCTATTCGACGTAGTTAAGCATTGCCCAGTCGCCTGATTGTCGTACTTGAAGGACACGTACGTGTTATTGCACTTTGCACCAAGATCATCCAGAACGCCAACACATCACGGCTCCAAATGTCATTTCCTGGTTTACACGTCACTGACAGTCCGTTCACCATTCAGAAACGAGCATTGTAAAATTGGCCAATAGAATATAAGGCGGCACTCACATGAAAAAATAAAATAAATACATTAACATGCGTTTCGTAGTCGAGCAGTCAACAATGCAAATATTGACATATTTCTAATATATCCATTAATCTCAGGAAAAATATATCAATATAAGAGGAATTCAAAAGAGAAGAAAATGGCTAGTACACAGCATCTATCTATCTATCTATCTATCTATCTATCTATCTATCTATCTATCTATACTAGGCTACTACTGGTACTACTACTACTACTAACAATAATAATAATCATAATAATCATAATAATCATAGTCATCCTCAATTTTAGTAATAAAGTACTTTTCATTGTGAGACAATCTCAAAGTGCTGAAACAATCTCAATTATCATTAAAGAAACAAACAAGAATAAGAATAACAGGCAGAAATATCTGGCCTATCTGTCTGTCTTGTTGCTAGTCACGTTATCTCACTGTAACTGACTTCTGGTGTCTGCTTTAGCACCTAGCCACCTACTGGCAGCAGAGCATCGCCCAGGTGGATGCTACACATGGGTGTAGATCAGCTGAGCTACCAGTACACCCCACCCTCCTCTGGAAAGGCCCTATATTAATACAATTTATACTGTACATATCACTACTATACACTACATTGTAGCATGTATATAGTTTCTATAATAATTACAGGTCTTTAATCAGCCACACGGCAGTGACCTACACATGTACACACATGTGAGCGGCGACACAGCACACAACATACACACATGCAACTTCAGGGGACACCGGTGGAATTTGAGCTCTGCATTTCTCCCATCCAAGCTGTTCTCCTCCATGAGCAGCCAGGAGCAATGGGCAGCCTCGTCAGTGTCCTGGTCAAGGACAGGACTGAAGAGCACCATGCTTTTTGTATTGGGTTCTTGGGAGAAAAGTTTGCAAACATGCAAACTCCGCACAGAAAGGCCGGATACCACACCAGAGTAGTACCTGAACATCTCCAGTGCCGACATCATCCCAAGCGGGAATCGAACCCAGGACCTTCTTTCTGTGACGCAGCAGCACCACAATGCTGCTCTGCAGGCTATAACTAGGCTCACCTTGAAGAGCATTACAGGTAGGCCTTCTGGGTACACATGTAGATAAATACTTTGGTATGACATTCATCAATCATAAAACGTGTTGCTCAGTTTGACCAAAATGTACAAAATCACCTGAATACTCACATGCTTAAGCAGAGAAGGCACACACATTTGCCACCCATTATAATCTCATCACAATTTTTGAAGAGAAGCCATCAAAGCTCATCAAAGAAGGAGAACTTACCCTCTCTATCTTCAATTGTTTCATCATTTAACTGTAATTTACAATTCCTTTGTTTACTGTGTTGAATTCTATTTTCACCTAATTGCATCCCGCCTTATTACTGCCTGGAGGCTCTGCTGAGATTATGGAGTGGCTTGCCACCGCTTGTAACTTATTGAAGTTTTAAATGATTTTCTGCTCTCCCATGGGCAGGCGATTTGCATGTGGCACACATCAGTAACTAATAGATGTAATCTGCTTATAATGTGTCTGTGTAATGCATTAGTTACTATGAGGCATCAATAGTGAGCACTTTAACACCACCCTTTGATGGCAGTACAAGTTCAAGTGGCATTTGGCAGGGCCGTAATGACGATTTTCTTTTTGTCCCGTGGAACAAAGGCGCAGAAGGCAGGAAAATTTGCCACGTCTTCACTAAAAGCTTTTTCCAACTGACATGTGACATCGAAATTGTATACTCGGAATATTGTACAGTTTATAAAAGCACTAATGTGCAGAATTGTGTTTTACCTGCGCCTATGTCAAGAGTCCATATACGTAGGCTATGTCATTCCATGTAATATCTGTAGCCTAGTTATTCTGAGGAGCAGATCTTTTAGGTTACTGAATGTAGGCATACCTGGGTATATCTCTCTGTCTGTCTGTCTGTTATAAGAAATATTACATTAACTGATGTGTGTGCCCACGCAAAAAACTAAAAGGCATTCTTTTCTTTTTTTTCACACGCATGATTCATTCATTCTGTAGAATGAAACTATAACAAATATGGTGCGCTGTCAGACTGATAGATACGGGAGCGTTAGCATCGAATGCTAATGGGATTGTGAGTGGGCAGAATGGGTTTGTCTAATGAACGGTGCATGTAGGAGATAGTGAATGGACCGTGCTGCAGCCTAGTCTACTGACAAACACAGATAGCATTTTAAACTAGATGTATTTATTTCCCTTAGGGCCTGTAATTGGAATATGAAAAATGAGACCTATCGAGAACTTCAAGGACTGTATGAATGAATATAAAGCCTAATTGTAATGGCGCGGGTGTTTTGAATGATAACCAAAAGCCTATACAGAAGCAATTGGAGAGGACAGAGCAATGCTCCATTAATAGCACTCTATGTATGTCCCTCATTGTAACTTGTATTAGTTACTGTGATGTTTGTTAAGTCGTTTAATGAAGGATATCAATCTCATGTACATTTGTAACAGAGGCCTACAAGTCAAATAGGCCATAATGCAATGTGTGGCGCAATGCACTCACAAACACTACAACCAATGTTGTTCTAAGGAGTGGTCAACCTTATTGCTTGAGTACAGCTAGATGTGTAATATACAACACTATTATTGGAGTATTTACAGTTACATTTACTTTTTTTCTTTTCTTTTATTCACTTCAGTGAATAAATCACATGTCCCACTGGGACAAAATATTCTGATTGGGACTGAGAGTGGTTCAGCTTGAAACGCATTAGTACCCCCCCCCCCCCCCCTCCCCCCGCCCTCTTGCTGTTACAGAAAGAGTGAAAGAGTGAAAGAGAGAGAAATCTTTATTTATTTCATTTCATGTATTGGTTTATTTAGCAGGGACAATGCACACAAATCCGCAGCATATGTACATAATACAGACACTAAAGGAGCGTAGGTACAATAACAGGCAATAACATGCGTCAGGCAGGGACAAACACGCCTACTATCTATCTATCTATCTATCTATCTATCTATCTATCTATCTATCTATCTATCTATCTATCTATCTATCTATCTATCTATCTATCTATCTATCTATCTATCTATATCTATCTATCTATCTATCTATCTATCTATCTATCTATCTATCTATCTATCTATCTACCTACCTACTTACTGTATATATATGTAACAGGTTGAATAAGTACTTAGTGTTTAATTGTGAAATTCCTGCTAAAGTATGTATTATAGTCTTTGTATTGTTTGTCCTGCAATGAGAGGTTCAGTTAGCGCCATCTACTGGTACCTTTAAAGTCTATAAACGTGAACGGAAACCGGATGCCCTTAGCAGTCTTCTAGCTCTCGGCTATGCGGTAAGTCACGTTCCAGTGCTTCTCTGCAAAAAATATCATATTCTACCTTCAAGTTAACTTAGGAATCCACTGTTCGTTTCTCATCTTAGGCAATATGCAACAGTAGTTGACAGGCTATTACGTTGGTGCATTTTCATTTTGCATGTAATCGCACCACGTTAGTTGTAAGCTGCATGTAATCGCGCCACGTTAGGTTGGTAGGCTAGTAGTAGGCTAGGCCCTACTAATTTTGTAACCAAAGTCATTATTATTTCCCTTATAGAAGTCAGAGCCAGTGGAGGAGCTAATTTCCTTTTTTATGTTTGAACCAACCATTGCAGGTAATTGTTGTTGCACAGTGTTCTGTATCTTAAGGCTTAAGTTAACGAATGCATATTAGCCGCCACGTTCTTTAAGGCAGCAACGTGCTTGCCCGCTCTATTTTCTATTCACCACCAGGTGGTGATGTAAGGCAATTATTTATTAATTTTTGTTACCTTCAATATGTTGGTATGTTCTCTATTCATTTCTTTATAAAATAATAGGATGATGCAGGTTAAAAACAAGTAAAATAAGATTGTATTGAATTCATTGCAAAGCATTAATGTTAAAACCACTATACGATCATCTCTTGTTAACTTTTGTTAAAGGTCTTGGAATTGGAATGTATTTCATGTAAAATCTATATATGTTTTGTACTAAAGCAGTCTTCTAGCTCTCTGCTATGCGAAGTCAGAGCCAGTGGAGGAGCTAATTTCCTTTTTTATGTTTGAACCAACCATTGCAGCTACCTGAGTAAAGAGCCACATCATCCAACCAGGGCCTCTGTGTGTGTTCTTGGTGGGACGGGTCCACAACTGTTACATTGGTGCCGTGACCCGAGACTTCAATCAAGCTCATCGAACCGGTGACCATCCTGCCTGCCACATCGCTTCATGAGGCCCTCAGTTCACAGTATTTGTGGTCACAGTTTACACGAGTAGCATTACAGTGAAGCTAATTACTGTGCACGGTACAGTGTGTCACGGTGACACAGGGTTTTGTGTGCCATACCAGTCACGTCTAGCACAAGATGCTGATATTTTATTTTGTTTTGTCATTTTGAATTGTTTGATGATTTTCTTTTGGTGATTTTGCATTCTGTGGAAGACTATATATACTGTTTTGTGTCAAACACTTTTGAAATATGTCTACTCAGAGTAATCACTTCCAGTTTAGCACACCGGCCAGTGTTGGTAGGGGCAGAGGTATGCTCACTCCCATCCCTTTCTCTATTGATAGTCTTACTCCAGGTGTTGGTATACCCTTATTGGAGGAAGTACCTAGTGCAGCTAGCCATCACACAAGCCCACCTATACCTCAGGTCACATCTACACCAAATCCTACAGTTGACAGTTCTGGGTGTGTAGCTGATCAGATGAGGACTGTCATTCAAGAGATGGGGCACCAGTTAGCTGACAGCATCATGTCACGCATACAGTCACACAGCACAGCTGCTCCCAGTTCTACTACCACACCAGAGGTAGCGAGCGCATTGAATCGACCCAGTCTTGTGTCTGATGTGTCACAGGTTCAAGTTATTACGCAGAGAAAGGTTAGAGAACCGCCGTCTTATGTAGGTGATGGCTCAGACTCAATCTCAGTGCGTGACTGGGAAGATCTGATGAGAGCATTCATTAAGAAGAGTAATGTAAGGGTTGAAGAGCAGGCTGAGGAAATACTTATGCATCTGAGGGGAAAGGCTAAGGATGTTGTACGATTTGGCATTAGAAACAGCAACATTGACATGCACACTCACCCTGACATGATTTATGGTCTTCTCAGAAAACACTTTAGTTGTACTAAGTACTCAGCTATGCCATTAGCCGACTTTTACTCGACTTTGCCCAAAGACCAGGAAGACCCCTATGACTACTGGTTGAGACTGAATAGAGCAGCTGACCTTGCCACTGACTGCCTAAAGGAGCAGGGTAAAACGATGGACAACCCTGAAATAGAGGTGACTCGCATGTTTATTAGAAACTGTCCCTGCAGAGACCTCG
Organism: Borostomias antarcticus; assembly: GCF_949987555.1. Taxonomy (NCBI): domain Eukaryota; kingdom Metazoa; phylum Chordata; class Actinopteri; order Stomiiformes; family Stomiidae; genus Borostomias; species Borostomias antarcticus. Next base: position 11,347,462 of record NC_140254.1, read on the forward strand.
CCCTCACCTTCAGATCCAAAACTGTTGACAGGTGGTCAGCGTGTGAGGTACAGGAGGTGCTGAATGAGTACCACACCGAGATGAGCTGCAAAGGGAGTTCACCAGTGCACCCTGTGAAGAAGATGGACATTGCTGTGCACAGAGCAGAGGTGAGCAGTAGCCCAGTCCCTGCCCACAACAGTCACGAGCCTCCTCAGACACAAGGCCCACAATATGTCCCCCTAGCAGAGGTGATGAGCATGTTGGAGAAGGTCTTGCTGCGTGGATCCTCTGAACAAGTGCAGAGACGAGCTACACCCAGGCGACTTGCTGACAGGATTGAAGGTTTCACTGACAAGCCATGCATTATTTGCAGAGATGTTAACCACACCGCTCTCTCTCATTGCCGGGAGAAGAGGCTTTGCTTTCAATGCCACGCTCCAGGCCATTCACGCCGTGACTGTCCAGTGAAAAGGGCTGTTCCCGGACTTCAGGAAAACTGACAGGTCTGCACCTAGGGGAGGGCTGTGCAGATCAACCAATTGAGCCTCCCACCAGTATCGCGGACACACAAGATAATGAGTCTCTCTATGAGTTTTACAGCAGTACGATACCCTCATCCAAGAAATTGATCTTTCAGGGATCCCAGAGAATAGCAGAGACTGACAGCCTGTTCTACACGCCTGTAACAGTGAAGGATGGCCCCACTTTCAAGGCCCTGTTAGACAGCGGTTCGATGGCGTGTACAATAAGTGAGTCTTCTGTCGAGTCCTTGCTGCAGCAATGCCCTGAAATGAGAAGTGTCACAGCTGAAGATTATGTCATTATAGGCTGCGGTGGACACCGCGTTTCCCCGAAAAACATATACGACCTTGATGTCACTGTTTACGGATGCAGAATGATCGTTCCAGCGATGGTTGTTCCTGGCCAGACAGAACAGATGATCCTTGGCAGCAATGCCATTAAGCACATTCTAACTGAAGTAAAGAGCACTGACAGCTATTGGAGACTAGTCACCTCACCCAAGATCGGTCAGACTGATGGCCACCGCCAATTCCTGTCACTGCTTTCGAACACGGTGAGATGGAGAGGTGATTGCATTCCAGACAAGGTGGGAACAGTGCGAACCAAGAGCTGCATAACACTGGAACCACAGAGCGAGCACCTTGTCTGGGGCAAGTTACCTGAGTCAGCTGTGATATCCGCTGGCAGCACTGTGGTCGTTGAGCCAACCCAATCTAAGGCCAGACCGAAGCAAATCCTTGTTGGAAGAGTGGTTACTCCACTTTGGGGCGATCGATGGGTGCCTGTTAAAGTGATCAATCCTACGGACAAAGCTGTGGTGCTGAGAAGGAACGCCAAAATCGCAGATGTGTCTCCCTGTATTGCAGTAGAGGACCTGCCCAAAGCAGATGAGGTCAAGTGCAACATGCAGAGTGTAGGGGGCGAAGATGTGCAGCCGAGGTCAGAAGAGGACATGGTGCGTACACTGGAGGCTCTAGGACTGCAAGACCTTGACCTGAAGTCATGCGAGGTGTCACTGCAGTGGAGAGACAAGCTACTTCATCTCATCGAGGAGAACGAGTCAATCTTCTCCCGACACAAGATGGACTGTGGAGAGGCTACCGAGTTTGTGCATCGCATCCATCTTGTCGATGACAAGCCGTTCCGTCTGCCCTACAGACGCATACCACCAAGCCAGTACGACAGACTGAGAACGACTCTGAATGAGATGGAAGAAAGAAGCATTATTCAGAAGTCGCACAGCGAGTATGCATCTCCACTCGTTCTCGTATGGAAGAGGAATGGAGACCTCAGGGTCTGCACCGACTACAGATGGCTTAACGCAAGAACTGTGAAGGATGCCTACCCTCTGCCACATCAAGCTGACGCTCTAGCTGCACTCGGTGGGAATGCCTTGTTCTCTACGATGGACCTGACATCAGGCTTTTACAACGTCCCCTTGCACCCTGATGACAGGAAGTACACTGCGTTCTCGTCGCCCTTTGGACTTCATGAATACAACCGTCTCCCTCAAGGCTTATGTAACAGTCCGGCTACATTTATGAGGATGATGATGTCCATATTCGGTGACGAGAATTTCACCAGCCTGTTGTGTTACCTGGATGACCTGATGGTGTTTGCGCCTACAGAGGAAATTGCACTCCGCCGTCTGCAGATGGTGTTTGCTCGCCTCAAAGAACACAACCTTAAGCTTGCACCCAAGAAGTGCTTCTTCCTCAGAAGATCTGTGAAGTTTCTTGGGCATCTCATCAGTGAGGATGGTGTTCAAACAGACCCTGAGAAGGTGAGAGCGATAAATGACGTCCAGGTCGCAGACCTCATGGAACCTGATGGGAGAACACCCTGCCCGAGCAAGATCAGGTCGTTTCTAGGGATGATAATGTACTACCAAGGTTTCATCGAAGCATGCTCTGCGAAAGCAAAACCATTGTTCAGGCTCACAGCTGAACCTGGTGCTCAGCGCAAGCACAAGAGAGGTCGCAGGCCAGTCAAGAAAGGAGGTCATGTGAAACTATCGCCTGCTGATTGGTCTGATGCATGCCAGACCGCCTTTGAGACTCTGAAGCATGATCTCATGACAAGTGTCACTCTGGCCCACCCGGATTTCAATGCCCCGTTCATATTGGCTGTCGACGCGTCCTTCGATGGGATTGGAGCTGTCCTGTCACAACTGTTGCCTGGTGACAGAGTGGCCAGACCAGTCGCCTTTGCAAGTAGGACCCTCTCTCGCTCCCAGTTGAACTACCCTGCACATCGGCTTGAATTTCTTGCCTTGAAATGGGCAGTATGTGACAAGTTCAGCCATTGGTTGATCGGCAGACACTTCACCATATGGACTGACAATAACCCTCTAACATACATTCTGACTAAACCCAGGCTTGACGCATGTGAACAGCGATGGGTAGCGAAGCTCGCTGCGTACGACTTTGACCTGAAGTACATCCCCGGCCCAAAGAACATCGTAGCCGACGCCTTGAGCCGTGAGCCGTTTGTCCAGTCGTGTGTGAGTCATCGCCTTGTGACTGAGCCTTATACCTCGCTGTTGGACCAAGTCAATGGAATGAATGACAAGACTGTGCAAGAGGTGTTCAGAGTGTCCACCAACTGTCAGGCTGTTGTGGGTGAAGGTGGCGAAGCATCGAACAAGCCAGTGCAGGAGGCAGTGTCAGTGGACATGCGGGGCTCAGTCACGTCGGAAGGGGTCGCTGCCATCCTCCATGCTCAGTCCACAGGGGGTGTGAGTCGTGTGATGTGGACGGATACTGCCATCAATGCTCTGCAGAAGGAAGACCAGTCCACTGCGCTACCTCAGAGCCAGCTTGTTAGTCTGCAGGAGCATGACAGCACGATAAGCAGGGCCATGCACTTTGTGCAGAGACACAGGAGGCCTACCAGGCGTGAAAGAGCTGTTGAGTCACGTAGCGTAATCAAGCTGCTGAGGCATTGGACTAGACTCACCATACAGAATGGAATGCTGTACAAGACTAGGAAAGATCCCCACACGAACAAGAAGATCTTCCAGTTCGTGGTGCCCGACTTGTTGAAGCAGAAAATCCTCCAAGGTCTCCATGACACAGCAGGTCACCAAGGCCGGCGCCGTACCTTGTCTCTAGTGAGGCAGAGGTTCTACTGGAGTGGCATGGAACGTGATGTTGTTAACTATGTTCAGTCCTGTCAACGCTGCATAGTAGGGAAGACGCCCGAACCACACTGCCGTGCGCCACTCAAGAACATAGTAACCTCTGAGCCTATGGAGTTGGTCTGCATAGACTTTTGGACCGCTGAGCAAGGGAACAAGTCTGTAGATGTTCTCGTTGTGACTGATCATTTCTCCAAGATGGCACACGCCTTCCCGTGCAACAATCAGACCGCCAAGCAAGTCGCTCGTCGTCTCTGGTATGACTTCTTTCTCATTTATGGTTTCCCTCGTCGTATCCATTCGGACCAGGGGGCCAACTTTGAGAGCAAGCTCATTAAGGAGCTTCTGGAGATGGCCGGAGTACAGAAGTCCCATACGACTCCGTATCACCCAATGGGCAATGGTGTCACAGAGCGGTTTAACAGGACGCTGGGAGACATGATCAGGTCCCTCCCCCCTCAGTCCAAAGCAAAGTGGCCTCAAATGCTGCAGTTGCTCACTTTTTGTTACAACTGTACAGAGCATGAGACGACAGGGTTTGCACCATTCTACCTTGTATTTGGGAGAATCCCTCGTCTTCCAGTCGACGTCATGTTTCAACATGCCCTAACCAACGACACTGTTGTCAGCCACTCAGACTTTGTGTCCCACCTGAAGAGAGATCTCCATGAAGCTGCTCAGATTGTGCAGAGGAACACTCTTAGGGAACAGACTCGCCATGCCAAGCTGTACAACCGCAAGGTCAAGGGCTCACCCCTCGTCATTGGAGACAGAGTGTTGCTTGCCAACAGAGGTGTGCCTGGGAAACGCAAGGTTGCGGACAGATGGGAGTCTAATCCATATGAGGTCGTGTCAGTGGAGCCTGAAATCAATGTCTACAGAGTCAAGGATTGTCTGACTGGCAGAGAGAAAGTCGTCCACAGGAATCTGCTACTCTCTGTTAGCTTCTTGCCCCGTGACGAAGAGGTAGATGGTGAATCTCTGCACTCAGAATGTGATGCTGCTACGCATGGAAGTGATCTATGCCCTGATGTGCCTGACGTGACGGAAGGCAGTAATGTCCGCACAATCAGCTGGCTGTTCCAGACGGGTGGTGATGATGGAGTCCACTCAGAAGAGGATGACAACTCGCTCGACCTGAGATCTGATGTTGCCCAGTCTGACTCTCTCACCAACACTGTGTCCAGTCAAGACAGTCATCCAGCCCCTGAAGAGGATATTGACCATACTGCAATCAGTGATGCTGGAGGCCCACCACCGTGCTCTGAGGATGTTCACCGACTGGACTTTGACTCCCCTGACATAGACATGGCCCCTAACAACGCTGCCCATCTAGACATGTCCCCTCCTGACAGTATCCTAGCAGACACAGACCCTCCTGTCAACGTCCCTCCAGTGACTGACTCCCCGGACACTGACGCCCCTGGGATAGCCTTTTCTGTCACTGACTGTCCAGACTTTGACGTTCCAGCTCCCCTAGCTCAAGTGATTTGCACACAGCCTAGCCGCCATAGTCTCAGGAATCGTGGGTCCATTAAGCCTCCTACACGCCTTATATGCGAGATGAATGACCAAGTAGTTAATGAGAATTCTGTGTCTACAGTGCCTGTTAGGTCCCTATTTCAGTTCTTTAGAGATGCACTTTCAATTTGAGTACCAGGGTTGTGAAAGTATTTAACCAGAAGAGTGTTTAAGTAGTACTTGAAGCTACAGGAACAGTATTTTACATTTCAGAGGTGTAATGGGCATCTTTGAGTCTGTGTTTAGTTAGGAGGTTGGCCGTCTCCTTTCTTTACTCACTCCTTTTTGGGAGAGTTTTTGAACTGACATGTACTTCAGTTTGTTCCTTTTATTACACTGTTTTTTTTTCTCTTTACCTCCGACTGCATGCTTTTCGCCTGTTGTTTTGTCCCAGAGTTGCACTCCCATATTTAGCAGAATTTCAGGGGGGTGTATGTAACAGGTTGAATAAGTACTTAGTGTTTAATTGTGAAATTCCTGCTAAAGTATGTATTATAGTCTTTGTATTGTTTGTCCTGCAATGAGAGGTTCAGTTAGCGCCATCTACTGGTACCTTTAAAGTCTATAAACGTGAACGGAAACCGGATGCCCTTAGCAGTCTTCTAGCTCTCTGCTATGCGGTAAGTCACGTTCCAGTGCTTCTCTGCAAAAAATATCATATTCTACCTTCAAGTTAACTTAGGAATCCACTGTTCGTTTCTCATCTTAGGCAATATGCAACAGTAGTTGACAGGCTATTACGTTGGTGCATTTTCATTTTGCATGTAATCGCACCACGTTAGTTGTAAGCTGCATGTAATCGCGCCACGTTAGGTTGGTAGGCTAGTAGTAGGCTAGGCCCTACTAATTTTGTAACCAAAGTCATTATTATTTCCCTTATAGAAGTCAGAGCCAGTGGAGGAGCTAATTTCCTTTTTTATGTTTGAACCAACCATTGCAGGTAATTGTTGTTGCACAGTGTTCTGTATCTTAAGGCTTAAGTTAACGAATGCATATTAGCCGCCACGTTCTTTAAGGCAGCAACGTGCTTGCCCGCTCTATTTTCTATTCACCACCAGGTGGTGATGTAAGGCAATTATTTATTAATTTTTGTTACCTTCAATATGTTGGTATGTTCTCTATTCATTTCTTTATAAAATAATAGGATGATGCAGGTTAAAAACAAGTAAAATAAGATTGTATTGAATTCATTGCAAAGCATTAATGTTAAAACCACTATACGATCATCTCTTGTTAACTTTTGTTAAAGGTCTTGGAATTGGAATGTATTTCATGTAAAATCTATATATGTTTTGTACTAAAGCAGTCTTCTAGCTCTCTGCTATGCGAAGTCAGAGCCAGTGGAGGAGCTAATTTCCTTTTTTATGTTTGAACCAACCATTGCAGCTACCTGAGTAAAGAGCCACATCATCCAACCAGGGCCTCTGTGTGTGTTCTTGGTGGGACGGGTCCACAACTGTTACATATATATATATATATATATATATATATATATATATATGACTCTAAGCACAAACAGCACACATACAGTAGCAGACATCACGGACAATAACATGCAGATCTGTCTCTTTCTCTCTCTCTCTCTCTCTCTCTCTCTTTCTCTGTCTGTCTGTCTCATTTTATATGTCTCTGTCTCAGAGTGTCTGTTGGCCCTTAATTGTGACATTCCAGTAAGGAGAAGGCAGGAAGTGAGATAATCCCCCAGGGTACTCGCTGGCTAAACCTCCCCGCTGACTCACTGCCAGACGAAGTAATGAAGATGTGTCCACATGGTTCTGGGCCATTTGCATGTATCATGCAGGAGGGACTGCTTACTTCTGCGACCAGGAAGTGTCTGAGGGTCTTTAGTAAGCAAAGCAGCAAGCATCTCTGTGCTCTATGGCAATTGCAACGCCTTGATTAACGTTATAGTTTCTTTAATGCCTACGGTAGTCTGACCTTCAGTATTTGATTGAGTGGAGTTGTTTCTTTACTCTTCCTATCTCTGCCATAAAACAACCTTGAATGTCTTGAAATGTGCTAAACTAATTAAAATGTATTAATATCATTATTAAGGTTACACAAAATAGGCACACCAGAATTCACTTTCTTTCTTTGTTTCATGTGTTCAGAATGACACCCTACCCCCCCCCCTCAAAAATAAAATAAAAACAACAACACACATTTGAATGACTTTATTTGTGTTCACATAATTTCATCAAGTCCGTTCACAGAGGCCGTTGAGGTCGGGCCAGTCTGACCAGATCCTAAACCGAGCAGAGTGTGTGTTCATCTTGAGCCTGGGCTTTCTCCTGAAGCCCAGGAGGCTTAGCTCGTCCTCACTTGCCTGGGGAACTTTCCGTCGCTTCATAACAAGAAACAAGGACGATCTAGGCTGGTTCTCTGTAAGTTTTATCGTCACTGTTCAGCATGTTGGTCAGGTGGGTCAACCTTGTAGAGTTGTAAATCCACTCCCCATTGGGAACACTGAGCTGAGTTTGGACTGGAAAATAATGTCTCTGGTGGTGTGGCTGCTCAGGCCGAACCACTTCCTGGGGCACGGGGCCTGGGGCGGCTGTAGCTCAGTTGGTAGAGCGGGTCGTTCAATGATCGAAGGGTCAGTGGTTCGAATCCCAGCTCCGACTGTCCACATGTCGATGTGTCCTTGAGCAAGACAGCTAACCCCAAATTGCTCCCAATGAGCAGGTTAGCACCTTGCATGGCAGCTACCTCCATTGGTGTGTGAATGTGTGTGTGAATGGGTGAATGAGAGGCCATTGTAAAGCGCTTTGAGTGCCGCTAAGGTGGAAAAGCGCTATATAAGTGCAGTCCATTTACCATTTACTTCCTCACCAAGCAAACTATTTTATTGTTTAGCTCCCTCAGTGTTTTGCACACAAGATGTACGTTAGAAAAGAAGTGTTGGCCTCCAGCTTCATTAGCAGCGGAAGTGGTGAAGCATCGATCAGGTCCAGCCCAGTGATGAACTCACAAGTGATGTAGTCCACCTCCTCTTTCTATTCACCTGCTGTGTTAAACCTATGACCCAGGTAGGTGGACTTCTCATGTAGGTCACACACATGGACGGGCTTTGAGCTGATGATGAACTCCGGGCTCCTGTCAAACTTAGATTTATACCACCTGTTTCCCCAAATTCGTCTCTGGTAGAGAACACATACACACGGACACGCACACACACCAGCCATCTTTGCAGACCTAAGTTGAGTGCTCTTTTCATTCCTGCTCCCATAGTTATTGGTTGGAGGAGCCGGGCCTCAGCGCGCCAACACACACCAGTGTTTAATATTCTTATCTGTCTTTCCGCCGCGTCGACTGCAGCCGGCGGTGGATTCTCTCTCCGCTCCAGAACTCCCTCACTGACGACAACTGTATCAGCTCTGATAGTGAGGGGCAAAATGAATTTGGGGGTTTTGTGAAACGCAGAGGCCCATGACCCCCCCCCCCCCCCCTCCCTCGCCCGTGTGAGATAAGTGGTTATCTCACAATGGAATTTGGTCCATTTAACTCCAGTCATTATCCTGTATCGGGGCCTCTGGGACTTGGATGGCTGCCACTGTTCACACAGTGAGAGAAATCATTTTGTATCAATGCAGTATGTGTTTGTAGGATAGCTATTAATAATACTGCTATATTTGTTGCATATACTGTAGGTCACAATCACCACATTTCAAAGTATGCTTCATGGACCATCCTTGCAGAATCATTCAAATAAGCTAATGTGGGTTCTATACCCTGAAGACCTCTATTCTGTCTCAAAGAATTAGGCCGTGATTGATATGGAGATTGTGTGAACTCCAAAATGTATAGATTCTGCCATGTATAGTGTAAGTATCTTTGAGAACCAATGGTTCTCAGGCCTAGTGGCCCACAGGGCAGAAGCCTATCTCCTGATTTCTTAGCGTGAGACAGCTTGATGTACAAATAGGCTCCACCCCCTGGACATGACGCTAGTACTGTCTGTCACAGGGACTTCCCCCCAATCCAATCCTTGATGCTGAGTGCCAAGCAGGGAGGCATCGGGTACCACTCTTTATAGGATTTCTTTGGTGTGACTCGGCCGGGGATCGAACCCCCAACCTCCCAATCTCAGGGGAACACTCTAACCACAAGGCGACTTAGCTGGTCTATAGTATAGTATAGTACTGTACAGTACAGTACAGTACAGTATAGTTGGTACAGGTATCCAGAGAGGTCCCGTACAGACAGTGACGGGGCCAGATTTTTTAATAATTTACTTTTTGACTAATTATTCTAGAATAATTAGTTAAAATTAGTCAAAATTCTACAATTGTGCTCTGAAGCCGCCCGTATATGCTGCTCCGGCGTACATATCTAGTGCACCCAAGTCAAGCCAGCCAATAGAAACACTGTTCCAAACAGAACACTGATACAAACTCTACTCTCCGAATATTTGATCCGATGCGTTTACTATTACCTTGTGCCAACGTTCCAGCTTCTCTATAATTATTTTGCTGTTGGTCAGCCTTGCCCAAAATTAGTGTGTTCTATTGTCCACTCTGTTCAATAAGAGCTAGCTTGATAGCGTTAGCCAAACCAAGCTATCATTCGTAGGGTTGCCAACTGTCTCGTATGTACGGAAGAGCATTAGGGCCAACAACTGAGTTTATTATTTATTTAAGCTTCTGAGTTTAAAGTCAGAATTTCTGTCTTTAAAGTCAGAATTTCTGAGAAAAAAGTCAGAAATAACTTCTGAGATTAAAGTCAGAATTTCTGAGAAAAAAACTCGGAATTTCTGAGAAAAAAGTCAGAATTTCTGACTTTAAACTTAAAAGCTTAAAAGCTTAAAAAAAAAAAAAACTCTGCTGTTGGCCCTAATGCTCTTCCGTACGCATGAGCTGGGATGTCCCTTATATTAGGCAAAATAATTGTATCCCATATGGGACCTCCCTTGTCCCGTATATTGACACAATCACCTCCCCCCTCATGCGCCTCAGTTGTAAGGCAAGGCAAGGCAAGGCAAGTTTATTTATATAGCACATTTCAGCCACAGGGCAATTCAAGGTGCTTTTACATGAGACATTAAAAGCATTAAAACAAAAAGCAAGACATTATAGACTTTTTTTTTTTTTAAAAGCAGGACAAATAGAATACAGGAATAAAAGTTACAGTGCAGTATACAGATAAACATAACTCCTCTTAGAAACCAGTGGCAAAAAGAAAAGTCTTCAGGCTTGTTTTAAAAGAACCAAGAGTTGCAGCAGACCTGCAGTTTTCTGGAAGTTTGTTCCAGATATGTGGGGCATAAAAACTGAATGCTGCTTCTCCATGTTTTATTTTAATTCTGGGGACAGAAAGCAGACCTGTGCCAGATGACGTTGTATGCAGCATAAACAGCGTAAACATGCAAGTTCCTGCAAGGCTAACGTCTGGTGTTGTTTGGTTGGTTTGTGCAAATATGAATACACCTGCAAAAAAAGTGACTGCAGCTACAACAAGCAATGGGACTTCAATTCAAATTCAAACAACTTTATTAGTCCCACTAGGGGCAATTGATTTAGAGCAGCTTGTTGACAAGAAAACATAAAACATCACACAGTACACAATCAACAACAAGTAGCCTACTGTACATCAGGAGCTCGGAAGATCATTAATCATCTTGATCATCGTAAAAAAAAAAAAAAATTAATAATAATAATACAACAATTCATCCATCGATAGCACCTACAGAGAGTTTAACAGTGTGACAGCATAAATGGCGTGGGTTAAGCCCATCAGCGGTGATTCCAGTCGATGAAAGCTTTCCATACTCTATGCTGTTGAGAATTCGCAATTCAAATAAGCGTACAAAATTATAGCTTTAGTAAAGCTATAGATTAAATTTTTTTTTGCCTTCCCAATTGAATAAGGCACCATACCCACATCCCTGTGGCACAACACCTTTTGTCCCTGCTGGCCACCCTATTCACACGGACTTGCCAAACAGAAACTGTCAGTTAGCCATTATGCTAATTTTCGCTATGTTCTACTCCATTCACTTATGCTAACAACATTAATGATCACAAAAGTGGTAGTTGTTGCATGAAAATGTCTTCTGGTCGCTCTAGCGGTCAGTAAATTTTACCAGATGTCAAGAGGTGGACATCACTGGATTCCTCTCAGCCTAGAATCTAACTGTGCTTTTGAGCAGTTTGGAGTCGATAAGTGTCGTTATCAGCACAAAGAATAACCGCCCATGGACCATCATTCAGTTTTTGGCTCAGGAGCAAAATACATTTCCCCATTCATTCTCTATGGCGCCAGGACCGATACCTGTATCTCGGGTTCTGGGGGGGACTAAATGGACTAAATGGCCAATTAATGCCTGTGTGCTCCAATGGGTATCAGAACTAGTAGTATAGTATAGTATAGTATAGTATAGTATAGTATAGTATAGTATAGTATAGTATAGTATAATATAGTATAGTAAAGGATAGTATAGTATAGTATAGTATAGTGTAGTATACTGTAGTATAGTATAGTATAGTATAGTATAGTATAGTATAGTGTAGTATAGTATAGTATAGCATAGTATCTAAATATAGTGCCATCACTCTGATGTCACTGGGTGGGAGTGACTTATTTGACCCTGTGCTGGGGTGAGGTTGCCCCTTGAGGCCCTGATCTAGGATAGGTTTACCCTAACCTTCACAATCAGATGGAAAAACACTAAAACTGGCCCAAGAACAGCACCGGGAGGCCCCCTCACCCCACACAGTGTATCCCCCAGCTGAGGGCCGCGGGGCCTGGCAGAGAGCTTGGTGTTGACACAGGTGCTGCAGCTGGGCCTGCAGATGGACGGCAGCCGGGACCCGTCCACGATCACTTTCACTGTTGACGCTGGCACCTTCAGCGCCTAACTGAATGTTTCAAATGTACTTTCACTTGTGGAACTTGGACTTGCTGTGTGTGTGTGTGTGTGTGTGTGTGTGTGTGTGTGTGTGTGTGTGTGTGTGTGTGTATGTGTGTGTGTGTGTTTGTGTATGAAAATACATTACATACAGACACACAAACAAACTGATGATCAGCTGAGTCATGATGCTTATCAAATATGATCAAGCATAAACCAGACACACACACGCACTTATTTCGATAGTACATCCAGACTTTACTTCAGCCTCCATTGCATTGTCAGGGGACCACAGCAGCACACTGACATTTTAATTTCAGCTCTGGTTTGACCTCCAGCTAATTATCCTTCAACTTTATAAACAGAGGTAGCACCAGTTAACACCAATTAATGGCCATAATCATTGCCAGCTGCTCTGTATATGTCTCTACAGTATGACTAATTTGGCCCATTTCCTGCTCTTTAGTGCACTTTCAGTTTCACACCACTAGAAGCATTGTGTGGTTCACACACACGCACGCACGCACACACACACACACACACACACACACACACACACACACACACACACACACACACACACAAAATTCCATTCAAAGTACTTTATTTTCTGCTAGGAACTTATTTTGTGCAGTGCAAAACGTAATATACTGTAACACACATAACACAGAACAGACGCAGGATACATGTCTATTACACAATAAACATTGCATTTACAGATTAAAATATAACACTAAGGATAAATAGATAATAGTGCATACAGTGCATAGTGCTTGCACACACACATGCACACAGTCACTCTACATTATGCACTTGTAGGATAGCATTGAGGGCAGCACAGTATACCATGGACATGCACTAAATAAAACAAAACCTTTTCCTGCTCCCAGTTCTAGCATTACTCTTGATTTGCTGCTTAATTGTTTATATTGATTGCAGTGTGTATGCGTGTGTGTGTGTGCGTGCATGTGTGTGCATGTGTGTGCACTGTATGTGTGTGTGTGCCTATGTGTGTGTGCGTATGTGTACGTGTGTATGTGTGTGTGCGTATGTGTGTGTGTATGCGCATGTGTGTGTGTGTCTGGTGGCACGTGCGTGCGCTCTGTTCCCGATGTTCACTGCTAACTTTACCACTGCCAAAGAGCGCGAGCGAACTCTACCGTCACATATGCTGCTGATCGATGTAAACAAACACTGTCGCCCGCCCGAGAGAGACTCGATTGACAGGTATGATTCATCTCGCACCACCAGAGAGAGGGGGAATAATAAGCAGAGATAGATCATTTCCCGTTGCGGAGAGACTGCTGGGGTTAGTGGGGGAGGTAGGAGAGATCATTCGCCCCCTGGAGGAAGTGGCATGACTCCCCACACAAGCAGTGTGTGTGTGCGTGTGTGTGTGTGTGTGTGTGTGTGTGTGTGAGAGAGAGAGAGAGAGAGAGAGAGAGAGAGAGAGAGCAGCGTATGAAGGATTAAAGCTCTGTGAATCCTATCTGTTGTCATTTGCAGGGGGACACAGTGAAGATGAATGGTCACACAGAGTTGTTAACACTTAGGTGCATTACCTGTTGTGTTTCCACTGAGAACACTCAACATAGAGCACAGGGGGAAACTGCAGTAGGCCATCTTGTTAAAATCAGATGTGCTTTAGTACAAACATTTCAAAGGGAAGTTGACGTGGACTGTAGTGTAGGCCTAGTCGATGCTCAATTGAGCTTCAAATATGTGTGCAGCATACACACAAACAAACAATTTGGTCCTGACTGTACGTTTCTTCGTGTTGTGTTTCTTTATACAGAAGGGTGGATCGGTCGTTCCAGGTCCTTTCTGTGTGGAGTTTGCATGTTCTCCCCGTGCCTGCGTGGGTTCCCTCCGGGTACTCCGGCTTCCCCCACCATCATAAAGACATGCAACGTATGAATGTGAATGAATGTTGGTGGTGGTCGGAGGGGCCGTAGGCGCTGATTGGCAGCCACGCTTCTGTCAGTCTGCCCCAGGGCAGCTGTGGCTACAGATGTAGCTTACCACCACCGGTATGACTGTGTCTGAATGAATACTGGACTCTGTAAAGCGCTCTGGGTATCATGAAGGGCGCTATATAAATCCAACTTGATTGATTGATTGATTGGATATAAAATGTCTCTGAAGCCATCTGCTTGTCCCAGGCACAGCCACAGACAAAGACTGGTTATGACCATAGTAAGAGAATCATTTCACAGGGAGGAGTAATGGCTTGAAACAATATTTTTGGACCAGGATTGAAATCTGAAAATGTTGATACGTTCTCATCACCGTGAATTTGGAAATGTCAGAACAGTTTTTATTGGAGCCAACACGCCATGAAGAGAGCATGTGAAGACAGAGATGTCCTCAGCCACTGGTGACAAGGTTTCATTTGGTACATGCATCAGTCTTGAAAGTGGCATATCACTCTAAAAAGAGCAATATGCGCGGGCAATATGGCAACGCTTTGCGCTAAATGTTGGGATGTATTATGTATGGGGCCTTTGCATTTTTTATTAGCTGGTTCATTTGTCTGTCTGCATAACTGTGTGTGTGTGCATGTTTTCAGCTGAATCAAAAATAAAAGATTGGAACCTCGGGATCGTCGCGAGGTGAGCCTAAGTACACTTACGCATCATCATCCAACTCATAAATCCTTAACTCATGTCTTATTAAGCATTATGACTATCTACGATGCCCGTGAGTGCCAAGTAAACTACAGAACAGGTTTGCTTCCAAAGAAAAGAATCTAGACCTGCCTTCAATTACCCTTTCCAGAGGCCACTTCCTTTCCTTAATCACAGCGGCACACCGGCAGTCACGCCGACCTAATCAACCTCACCATAGTTAAGCACAACATTTGATTTATTATAAATCCCCAACCAGATATTTCAAAACATGCTCCCCCGTTCACACGTTGGAAAGATTAATAATGGTGTCCTTAATCACAAATAAAAAGCCACTTAATCAGGGTGATGTTAAGATATTCTGATTGTTGGTTCATGTAAATCAGGCCCATTGTGTGGTGCTGTCATTACCTCCGTAGTGACTCCGCTGGAGGCCCCTGTCCCATTGGCTGTCAGAGCCGAGGCACCTATGGCAACGGCGCGTCGTCTCGCTCGCTGCATGACATCAGCTGCTCATTAGAGATGGTGTGGTAACTATTGAGACCACACCTGATCATGCTGTCGTGTAGTTGTCCCCCACCGCCAATGGAAGCACATTAGATCGACGACCCGTGTGTTAGTTTGTTTGTTCGTTAGTCCCTCACACACATGTACCAAAGGCCACCACCTGTGGGCGCTCACCACAATTAATTTTTCCTATTGACAATTACACTTTGCTTTGTACATAAAAAAAAAAAAAAACAGTAAAACAATAGTCTATTCTGCTCATGAACTCGTCTACTTTCTAAATCCACTGAGTTCAGAGCCTGAAGTGTTTAGTAGGTGTTTAGTTGCTCTTTTGGTGCTTATTCTAAATGTTACGATTGTCATAGGTTAGTATAAAGGTTAGGTTTATTGTCAGTAGAAATATCTTTAATTATAGTCGTAGATAAGATAAGTCATTTTGGTAGTTCGATCACGCTGGATAGATTAGAGATTATGGCTAGGCGGTTTTCTGGATTTCCCGAATTGAAAGAAAAGTGCTTAGGGGCAGTTTATAGCTCCAGGAGTTAAAGCAATACATCGCGTTTTCTCGGAACTGCACCCCCACAGGCTCTGCGAGTAAGTGCACTGTCGTACTGTCGTAACATTATCAGATTGTCTTTTTCTTTTTCTGGCTTCCTCTGTGATGTTCCTCTTAGGTTTCCTCACCTCCGACATGATATCATTGAACTAAAAAACGTGTGATATCCATAGACGCTGGAATAGTTAGCTACTACTGTGTTGTTTAAGCACAACGTTGCGCATGCGCACTTCGACTGAATGCTGCGTCCCGGGGGGCACGAGTTTTAAAAGGTAATAAATGTCAATGTATTTTCTTTCTGAGTAGACTGTTTGGACAATTCAGCTTACTTTTAGTACTACTGGTGAAACAGGAAGTCCTCATAACTCCTACATACGTTATCCGATTTACTCCAAATTGCTAAGGGTTGATGAAGGTCGCATCCTGAACACATCTGTGCGTCAGCATTGAGACATACTTATAGCGCCACCTACTGCTTACAGGAGGTCCTCATAACTCCTACATACATTATCTGATTTACACCAAATTGCTCACGCTTGATGAAGGTCGCGTCCTGAACACATCTGTAGATCAGTATTGAGTTATACTTATAGCGCTGCCTACAGGTCAAGCAGGAAGTCATCATAACTCCTACATACATTGTCCGATTTACGCAACATTTCTCACGCTTCATCAAGGTACCGTCCTGATCATGTGTTCAATGCCAACAGTCTGCTGAATCTCTCATCCCCTCTTCAGACTGGTGGTAGAGGACCACTGATAAACACCTCAGCTTTCAGAGAACTGACTGTGTTCAACAGATCAATAAAGGCTCGTTTGAGAACTTCAGACTGTTGAATGACATGAGATGTAATCCAGGTCATATTAGCCACATGGTTACACACAGCATGTGTTAGTGAGAGACGACACACAACACAAACACATTTACAGCGGTCGCTGCTGGAATTCATCCTCTGCATTTTCCCATCCAAGCTGTCCTCCATGGGCAGCCAGGAGCAGTGGGCAGCCTTGCCATTGGCACCCGGGGACCAAGTCCAAGTGCTCAGTCTAAGTCCTGGTCAGGGACAGGGCTGAAGAGCATCTGTTCTTCTGCATGTTTTTCATATTGGGTTTGTATTGAGTTCTTGGGAGGAAACCCTTGCGAAATATGTGATATATTCATGATTATACAAAGGGTAGTTCCGACCTCGCAATCTGATTGGTTAAGAGCCGTTTTATATGCCACAATATACCACAGGCAAAGCCTCTTTACTGTTCTATGTGAAATATTACTGTGCCAATTATTACTGCCTGTAAAAACATTAGTTCTATTGTGTAACCGTCTGTTGGTTACTGAAGCAATAACTCATGAGAGTGTGTGGTATATGGCCAATATACCATGGGTTGTGCTGCGGTCATAGACACGAGGCCCAGCCAAGTACCGTCGACCAGCACAACCCGTGGTATATTGATCATATACCACAACCCTCGAGTGAGTTATTGCTTTTATACAATGGATACATCATCAGGAAACATTTATGGGATAAATACCTACTATTTCAGTGTCTTAATATCGAAGAGCTGGATGAACTCTGCCAAGAAAGGTACTTCCTAAAACTATCACGTTGCTAAGGAGTTTCAAAACGACAATGAGCCCTAGCAACCAAAACTAATACTCCTGACCAACCTAGCTAGCCATGAACAAAGTGTAGCCTACCTTTGCTGTGCAACTGCGAGTTGCAAAAATTGTGACGATAAACCAGAGTAGGTAGGCTACAGGACGGATAGAACAACTCAAAATTGACAGCACAACCCGTGGTACAGTATATTGGCCATATACCACACCAACCACATATTGCTTCAATAATATATCACATTCCCACTCCTTCATTAGCCTGCCACAGAGGAGCAGGCCTCATGTGTGGGGAAGGACATGTTTACTGTTTACATACTGTATGGCTTGTTACTTTTAAGTGGAGTTCATTATTTATAAATGGCTGAGTTTGAGTTTAATCATTCAATACAATATTGATCTAATAATGTAATCAGAGACTGCAGAATTTACAATGAAATAAAGATAAGAGTACATGACATGCATATATAACACATGATTAAAGCCAAATCCTATCAACAGTACAGTATAAATTCCTAAAATGAGAGATTATTAAAAAGCCTGATGTTGCAAGAGATGGTGGAGTTTCTTAGTGTGTTTCTTCTTGTTTTTGACAGTGACAACTAGACTTTTGTGAAGAAGCCGGACAGTCCTTTCTCCCTTACTAGGAGAGAGGATGTTGTAGAGTGGGTGGTCAGGCTTGTATAGGTCTTACTAGGAGGGAGGATGTTGTAGAGTGGGTGGTCAGGCTGGTGCATGTCCTTGATCAGCCTTACATTAGCCTGTTCTCTTGGTGTCTGTAGATCAGGAAGATGCAGAGGGATGTTCTTGTACCTGATCATTATTTTGACAGCTCTTTGCTTAACCCTGTCCATGCTGGCTTGTTGTTCCTCTGTACAACCCACAAGCAGTAAACTCAAATATTCTAGACACGGTCTAATCAGAGTGTTATAGATTTCAGCCAGGTCTTTGACAGGAATCCCATTTCTTTCCGTCACAGTGAGGTAGTGCAATCAATGGTTCATGCAGCTCTACCCAAATGGCAGTCGAACCAAGGCCAACAATCCTTGGTTAATGCTATACAAAGGCAGTAGAAAGCAGAGCAACTATATAGCCTAATTTATTTGTTTACTTTATGTAGCAGTCTAATGAAAGCACGGCAATTACATTTTAATGTTGCCTTTTGCTAATGCTCCCATTCCATCTCCAGCCTCCAGTAGCAGCCTACTGTATCTACTGACTGTGATGTACGTATGTATTAGACAGTTTAATTACACGACACCCTAATTGTCTACATGCAGGCATCCATTACTAGAGGCTTCAATCTATACCATCAGCGAGCTCGACAGAGAGAGAGGCTAATTGTTCTTCTTCAGATGGGGTGATTAGTTTAACCCAATAGAAACTTAGAGTAAATGTTGCCTATGGGGAAGTGAGCATAGCAAGTGTAGGGATAGTGGGTTGAAATTCAAAATGGCCGCTAAGCATTGATGATGTGTTGCCGTCCGGATTTTTGGAGGGAAACCATGAGGTAACCCTCACCTTGCCCATGTGACAGAGTAAGATGTTTTTGGGCATGTCAGTTTCATCAAAATTAAGCAGGCAATGCATACTGTACTTTTGTACTGTCTGGTGGGTCATTTGTGTTAGAGGTCTGTGAGGGCCTGAACTGTCGGCCCCAGCCCAGCCCAGGCCTGTGGCAATCAGGCCAGGCCCCTCCCTAGCCCGACGAGTTAAGAAATTACTCAGCCCGAACCCGACTTAAGCCCGAAGTCAAAAGATGATGTGATTACATGTCTCACACTCTCTCTCACTCACACAAAGGCTAGCAGCTCCACGACTAAAAATGCACAGTGACAATAATGGAGAATCCTCCTGTCTTGGAGAAATTAATCAGGTGAAACAGGAACGAACTCGCTTTGAAAGTTTAATGAAAATACCGGTAGCGAGTATCAGAAACTAAGTTTAAACTTAAGTAGTAGGCAGGCAAGTATAACAAAAAATAAAATAAATATCTTTCTTGCCTAATAGCCTACAATTAGGCTACTGTACATCAGGGGCGAATCTAGGGGGTGGCCAGGGCTGGCACATGCCAACCTTGGAATCTGACCGGCCACCCCAGGTGCCACCCCTGTGATTTTGTCTGTATTTTTGTCATTTTTAATGCATGAGTCAGTGTCATAACTAAATTAAAATGAGTTGAAAATATAGTTTGAGAGACTGATCTTTAATCCCTAATAGTTGAGCCTCCTAGACACCCCTTAACAAAACATACAAACTGGCTTAGTTCACCCCAGATGCTCGCGGACACGGCTTTCTGCAGGAGCAAGCAGTTAGCTAACTTTACTAGAAGGTATTTGAACTTGGCCTTAATCACATATTCTTTAACTCCACCTCAGTAGTTAAAAGGTTTTAACATAGTTATTTTCTTTGTAACACAATTGAATGAAAGCTAGCTAGTGTGTCATCATCGTATCTCCACTTGCTTGTAAATCTAAAGTCAGCTAGCTAGCGTTATGATAGTTAGCTAGTTAGCTAACTAGCTGAAAGGCACATTAGCTTTCATGAAAAACATGTTAGAAAAGACGACAGTTTTTCTGATTGCTAGGCTAAATTTAAGGTGATCTGCTGTCCTGTCATGGGAGTGGGACAAGAATTGAACTCATTGAGTATGATACTCCATTTTGTCATCAGATTGATGCAGCTGTGACTCACTCAAAGGTGAATATTTCTGTTTCATTCATTTCTGGTCATTTGTTTTATTTGTGTATGGGTTTACTCTTTGTCAACTCTTTCATCCCAGATGAGTTATCATCCCTGGAATGTTGTATTATAAAGTGATGTGTGCCATGCAACTATTTACAGTATGGAAATAAATCTGAGCATCCAAATGTAAGACAGAAGCCAGAACAGCCAGCACTGTTTGTAGTGATAAGGATGACAACAAGAGCCAGCTTGGATGTGAAGCCGGAGTCTCCAGCCTTACACATGGGTAGGCAAAAATTCTGCTAGTTCCAGACTTCCCATTGGTAAACATATTTAATTGCCTTGATCATGTCAATAATATAACGAGATTGTGGTTAGTTTAATTTCAGACAATGAACAGTTTCATTTTAACATTTGCTTTTGGATAAAGATTGGTGCATATTGGTTTATATTGTCATTCGGGCTTATTCTGCAGCAGCGCCAGGTTCTGCAAAATCTGGTTCCCGTGGTCCCGAAGACGAGGGTAAGCCTAACACTACCGACAACAGTGCTGGCAATGGTGACTCTTCACATGCAGGCTGTGCACATCACGATATGTAGAAACTATAGGAAGTGGCAGGGAGCAATGTACGTTTTGTAAATGAAACTGCATTTCGGCACTCTTTGACCTTTTTTGTTTGTGGCGATGCACCAAAGATAGCAAATGTCCGGTTGTCACTCCCTCCCTCCGTCAGGTTGTTGACCTGCAGTTCTATGTTCTATGTGGGGGCCAAGCAGGACGCGCGAACAGCGCATCAAAGACAACAAGTGAAACACGTCATAGCCACGTTCGAATTACTACCACAGTTTTGAAAATCGTGCATACGGTTCAGAATAAACGCACTTCTAACTTTGACAGGTTGGTGGCGCTAGAGAGTTTGAGGTGTCGACAGACTAGGGATTATGGGACTGTCCCCGATGAGTGTGCCAAATGTGGCTTTGATACATTAACAATTTGCAGCTCTCAATTTCAATATGCTTTACAGAAGTACTCTTAGAACGTACTGTATGTTAGTGGACATCATTCCAAAATGGGCATATCAATTAAAACACTTTACTAGTAGTTAACTATTTAACTATATGCTACTGTATTGGTTTATTTTCACAATATAAGGAGAAAGAGAAGAACAGGGAGAGTTTCTGGGATATGAGAGAGAGAGAGCAGACCAGAGAGGCAAATGAAGAGACAGAGAGAGAGCAGCAAGGCACTGTGCATGAAACATGAAACCACCCACTCACACAGGGACAGTGTAGTTTGTTGGAACAGCTACAAATCTATCACAAGGCAGTGTTGTACAGCAGATAGAGACCGCAAGTTCAACTGAAATTAGTGAAAGAAGGGAGTACCTGCAACGTGTTGTGGCAGTGACCTGCTTTTTGGGTAATCAAGTAATACCATTTAGAGGTCATGACAAAACGAGTGAAAGCGACAATAAAGGCAATTTCCTAGAGTGCATGACACTTTTGAGGCAGTTTGATCCATTCTTGCAGAGGTATACACCCCCATCTCACACCACATACCTCTCGTCTGCCAGTCAGAATGAGATGATAGTGTTGTTCAGAAGAAGTATCTGCAACTATTGTTGGTGAGATGAAGGAATCAAAGATGTATGCCATTATGGCTGATGAGGCCAGAGATGGAAAGACAGAACAGTTGACCCTCTGTGTGAGGTATGTTTCTGAGGGTACAGTGAAGGAGAGGTTCCTAGCCCTTACAGAGATTAAACATGTTGATGCTACATCAATAACTGCTGCAATTGTGCATCAACTAGTAGAGAGGGGAATAGATGAGTTGAAATGGGCGGCACAGACGTAGGACGGGGGCAGCGGTCATGGGCAAGATGAGTTGAGTTTAGGCTGCCAAAAAAGCATTTGTTTGGGGAGAAGAATGTAGGAGAAGGTAGGAGAATAATAATCCTTACAATTTCAATAGGGCCTCGCACCGCCAGTGCTCGGGCCCAAATTATATCATGTGTAGATGCAGTGTAGACTGTTATAATGTGTAGATACAGTGTAGACTATTATGTGTAGATACAGTCTATTGTAATGTGTAGATACAGTGTATACTATAATTATGTACAGATAATATTATATTATAAATATTATAATGTGTACAGTGTACACATTATAATAGACTGTAACAATATAATAGACTACAGTGTAGTCTATTATAATGTTTAGATGCAGTGTAGACTATAGTGTAGATACAGTGTAGTCTATTATAATGTGTAGATACAGTGCAGTGTAAACTATTATAAATTGTACAGTTTAGTCTATTATAATGTGTAGATACAGTGCAGTGTAAACTATTATAATGTGTACAGTTTAGTCTATTATAATGTGTAGATACAGTGTAGACTATTATAATGTGCAGACTATTACATTGTAGATACAGTGTATACTATTACATTATAATGCTTAGATACAGTGTTGACTAGTATAATGTGTAGATGCAGTGTACACTATTATAATGTGTAGATACAGTGTAGACTATTATAATGCAGAAACAATGTAGTCTATTATAATGTGTTGATGCAGTGTAGTCTATGTATGATATGAAGATACAGTGCAGACTATTATAATGCAGAAACAATGTAGTCTATTATAATGTGTAGATATAGTGTAGTCTATTATAATGTGTAGATATAGTGCCGACTACTGTAATGTGTAGACACAGAAAACTAATGTAGTTACAGTGTAGCCTATTATAATGTAATATATTATGTGTACATACAGTCCATTATAATGTGTAGATACAGTCTGCCATGTGTAGATATGGTGCAACTATTATAATGTGTAGATACAGTGCAGACTTTTTTATGTGTAGACACAGTAGACTATGATGTAGATACAACATAGTCTAAAGTGTAGATACAGTCTACTGTACTATAATGTGTAGATACAGTGCAAACTATTATAATGTGTACTGTACATACAGTGTAGACCATGATAATGTGTATATACCGTCTATTATAATGTGTACATACAGTGTAGACTATTAGGTATGCTGCTGTGAGAATACAGTATCCAAGGAAAAGGTCGATGATCATCATAATGTTTTGGGGGGGTTTTCATCAAGAAGATACTGTAGGTCTTAGAAGCCTCAAAAATGATAGGCCTTACAACCCTGAAAGTGTCTTCTTTAATCACACACACACACACACGCACACACACACACACACACACACACACACACACACACACACACACACACACACACAAACCCTAACACACACTGCCCTCAAAACCTGGGAGACATCCCACACAAAAGGTGCTCAACATCAGTAAAATTGGTCTTCTCTGGAAGGATTGGTTTAATCAACCTCCAACCGTATAATTAGCAATTAGATTGGGATTAAAGTCAACGCTGAGTGGAGGAGCGTGACCAATTCAAATCAGCATATGAAATGTGATTAAATTAATGGTGGAAAAATTGAAATATTAATGTTCACATTTCAGACAGGCTCCCAGGTTCCGGGCATCAGACCTGGTTTGTTTGAGTGGCGATGGAGGTAAAAGTGAGTATTTGCTTTTCTTTTTGCCAACTGTTTCTCTCAAGGATTGTTCTCCTCCCCTGTTGCTTTAGATTGGCATATAATTGTTGTCTGACTTGGCGAAACATGGGATCAATTCAAACATGTCTCCTTCTGCAGCGTCTTTGCTACAATACGACTGGCATTTCCGGTGGACTAGTGAAGTAGAAAATGTGACAACGGTATGTGTGCACGATTACTGCAATTCCCAGCATCCTTTCAAATCTGGCCCTGTCCTCTCTGCGCTGTTCTATTCTCCTGCCAGTAGCCTTATTCTGCTTCCTTATTCTGCTTCTTATTGTCTCAACGCATGCAGCAGGTATGAGGGCAGACTGCCAAAGCCCCTTAGAAAAACACCTCTTTCCCAAAATAAGCCCAGTAGCTGATTATTTGGGAGAGAGAGTGATACACTGCTGCTGCTGCCTCCTCTCGTCTCTCAGGAATGGTCTTCTCCGGTAACACAAATAACCTCTCCACAACTTCTCCCAGTCTTACCGAGGATACTCCTCCTTCTCCTCTACTGCTCAACTTCTGTTTGGAAACTTTTCGCCAGCCAGGGTGGGGATATATTTCTGGTGGTCAAGGCGGTACAGAGACGGAGTTGGTGTTCAGAATGTGTGCCCTGCAGGAGTAAAGAAACTAGAACTCCTTTGATTCGAGCCGTGGGTGATCCAGCTCTGCACAATCATGCACTCTTCCAGCGCTTCCATTGAATACTTCCTTTCTTTCAAACATACTACATTATGTGTGACCACGTACCGGACATCACAAAATTGGGTCCATTGTGATGCGGCATGGGTGATTAAATTAATTGAAATTTTAACTGTATGGTTGTCATAACTATTGATAAGTACCAATGGTGAAAAAACTATGACAGCCATTCATTTTGGAAAGTGCAGGTACTATGCTAATATATATATAGTAACTCAATCTTTTGAGCTAACAAAGCTCCATTTGCACTGCAAAGGAAAATAGCTTGGAGATGGAGTTTTACTCAAAGAGAGCCAGGCTACACAGACCAAACTGGATTTCACACAAAGAGAGATGTCAAGAATCTTATTGAGCTCTCTTTGGCAAAAAATGCTCAATAATTTATTGCTTGACTTTGAGATTCTGTTTTATTTGCACGTACACACCCCTGTGAAATGTTTTTCTCTGTCAGTTTGTGCCTACATGAAAAATGCAACCTTGGATCATCCGGCAGATGTCAGAATTTGACGTTAGTCCATCGCCTCCAAACGTCATTTCTAGACGGCATCATACAACTCCAAACGTCATTTCTAGACGGCATCATACAAATTATGTAAATAACGTATATGCGTGGAGGCGCTGGGGCAGCGAGCATTGTGCAATTCCTTGCATTGAGCATTAAAGGAGTAGTAAAGGGGAAATGCATGTTTATCCCTGTTTTAAGGTAACTTATGATCATATACAATGGTTCAGATCAAAACGTTGACAAAACTAGCACTTTTGAGAAAGTCTGATAATTGCTCTACCACCGTTTTAGTCATACAATGGATGTGGGTGGGCACCATGAAAAACCATTCAAAAACATGTTAAACTCTCAATTTCAAAGACAAGAATCTCACGAGGTGTTAGTTGGCGTTCTGACATATAATTCGCCATAAAGTAAGATTCTAGTTTATCTGGAAATGCTTTTTTAAAATATTTAGCATAGAACTATTTAGTCGCAGCACATAAATGTGTAAACTTCCGCAAACTAGGTAGCCTAGCAACATAAACAATAACAATAGCTACCGCAAGTAGTTCCGCTTCCTGAATCCCCTCTGCGGATTGATCTACACATCTACAACGGTCACGTCAATACAAGTCAAAGGATTTCATAAAATGATCAGTAAAACCCTACAGGATTCATACTTTGCGGCGAATTTGATGTCAGACCACCAATGGTGAGCTTCTTGTCTTTGAAATCGAGAGTTTAACATGTTTTTGAAAGATTTTTCAAGGTGCCCACCCACATCCATTGTATGACCAAAACGGTGGTAGAGCAATTATCAGACTTTCTCAAAAGTGCTAGTTTTGTCAACGTTTTGATCTGAACCATTGTATATGATCATAAGTAACCTTAAAACAGGGCTAAACATGCATTTTCCCTTTCCTACACATTTAACGTATATGCCTGGAGGCGTGTAGGCACGCAGGGGTATTGCGATATGCGGAGTGCGCCCACTAAGCGCCGTCCGAGTAGTTCCACTCCTGGGTCCAGTTTCGTAAATTTGCCTGAAGAACATTTATTAATGCTAGCTAGTAATAATGACAGTAAGAATGTGAGCTAGTTGGCAAGCTAGTAGTGTTGTTTGCTAGTTGCTTGTAAAACGTTGTTGTTATGTAGTTTCGCTAGCTAGTTTTGCACTCAGTGTTGTCTCACTAAGTTGTTCGGTGTTGTCTCACCAAGTTGTTTGACCCACCCAGCCCAACCTCATAAGCACTCGCAAATGTATACCCCTCTTCCATCACGTGTTCCAATGTGAACAACCAACCACAAAACTCTGAGAACAACCAATCAAAAACGTAGGCCTATCCCACGTCGTCTGCCAACGTATAACTGTATGATGGCGTCTAGAAATGACGTTTGGAGGCAATGGACAAACGTCGAATTCTGACGTCTGCCGGGTGAGACCAGGCTGGAAAAATGAGAAGCAGAAAAAGCAGTGTGTGAAGAGAAGAAGTGAAATATTCAGAACGGTAATACCTTGACGCGCATGTGTGTGTGTGTGTGTAGGCTACAGTATGTGTGTGTGTGTGTGTGTGAGGGGGGGGGGTACAGTATGTGTTTTGGTTGCTACAGGGACTGTTTAAAGTTGCAGCAACATTGATATGTTTTACTGCTCACTATCTGTCCTTAGGCCATGAGGTGATAGAAGAACAGCACTAAAAAAGATACATCCTGTTTTATAGAGATATAGAGTATGAAATGTGATTAAATTAATGGGGGAAAAATTGCAATATTAATGTTCATATTTCAGACAGGATCCTAGGTTCCGGGCATCAGTGAGTAAAATGAGAAAAAAGCAAAAAAGAGCGAGCAAGCGAGAATCGTAGTAGTCTTTCTGATAGGCCCCACTGGAGAGAACAGGTGTGTGTGTGTGTCGGTGTGTGTCGGTGTATGTGTGTGTCGGTGTGTCGCTGTATGTGTGTGTGGACACGTGTGTGTGGGCGTGTGTGTGTGTGTGCCCTGGTTTTGGTCTGGCTCCACTGACTGCCTCCAGAACACCTTGCCTTGGCCTTGGTCTCTCTCAGTGACCCACTTCTTCTGGACTCCGACATGATGAAGTGTTGGACTCCAAACGCCGGGCTGGAGATCACACTACCAATCATTCCCTGGTCCATAACGATCCATCTGAGCTGGGCTAGAGACTACACTACCCACGTTTCCCTGGTCCATAACGATCAATCTGAGATGGGCTAGAGACTACACTACCCACGTTTCCCTGGTCCATAACGATCAATCTGAGCTGGGCTAGAGACTACACTACCCACTTTTCTCTTGTCCATACTGATCAATCTGTGCTGGGCTAGAGACTACACTACCCATGTTTCCCTGGTCTATAACGATCAATCTGAGCTGGGCTAGAGACTACACTACCCACGTTTCTCTGGTCCACAATGATCAATCTGAGAGGGTAGATAAGAGGAATGTGCTACTTTGTGATTACTGTGGCACCGGCTGGTCGAGTGCTGATTACTGATTGTGCCCTCATGGGTTCGAATCCCAAACCCACTGCATTATGACACACTCCGTTCACCTACATGTGTCTGTGCAACAAAATAAAGATACATTAGGAATGGTGGAGTGGAGTTTTCCATGATTAAGATATATTTTTTAATTATAAAAAAGACTCCTATTCTAAAAAGACTGTTTGTTGCAGGTGAGATTCTTGGCAAAGGAACACGCCTCATGTATGTCTTATTCATGAGCTCCGCAGAGGAAGGACAGGAAAAACTCTTGACACAAGAGGGACCAATTACTCATCCAATTAAAATGCACGATACCAGGGGCATGTGGGGAAAAACAAGAGGTAAATAAATATAGAAAAGGCTTCATAAAATATTTAAGCAAACGCAAACAATTGTGAGTAACAGTGGCCAAAGAAACCTGGGGGGGGGGGGGAACGAGAGCAATTTTCTGAAGTATCTGAAGCAGCCCTTTCTCAGCGTGAGGGAATAAACAATGCTTTCAGATCACAGCTTCCCCTCCTGAGATGCCCAGGGCTGCTTTTCTACAGAAAAAAAATAATTGTACATTTCACATGATGACACGTAGTATTTTTTGATCCGGGAGCGGTGCATGTTTTGATGTAATATTCACGTAAGGGAATGTTTGGTGTTGGACAGATTGTTATTTTGTTTTACTTTTACTGATGTTTTTTTTTTTTTTTAAGTGATATGTTGATGCATGCATGCTGCATGTTGAATGTGTTTTAACAAGCAATCAAACAGTACATTACATTTGCATTACAGTCATTTAGCAGACGCTTTTATCCAAAGCGACAAACAATAATTGCATTTAACGTAGGAAAGGCCAATGTACTACTACTTGCCAGAACTCACAAGTGCATCTTCTTTCTAAAACAAGTGACTAAGAGCATAATCTAGTGCTGAAGGCAAAGTGCAAGAATAGCAATCTAAAGTACAGTGCAATACAATACAATAAGTGCTTAGGAGGGAGGATTGTTGTACTTTTTGAAGAGATTAATTTTGAGCTTGCGACGAAAGATGGGCAGCAACTCTGCTGTCCTGACATCAGTGGGCAGTTCATTCCACCACTGCGGGGCCAGGACAGAGAAGAGCCGTGACCGTGTCAATTGACTGCAGGGGCCTCGGAGTGACGGGGCAACCAGTCGCCCCGAGCTAGCAGAGCGTAGCGGTCGGGAGGGGGTGTAGGGTTTGACCATGGCCTGGAGGTAGGAGGGAGCTGTTCCTTTCATTGCCCTGTAGGTTAGCGCCATGAGGTTTGTGCACAGAGCGTTGACCGGGGGAGGGGGGAAAGAGGATCTGATATTAACTTTCTTGTCAAAGAAGTAGGCGAAATCAGGGAGAAATTGGGAGTAGGAGGTAGAGCTGGAGTAGTGAAGAGAAGGTTTCAAATAGTTTTTTAGGATTGGAAGCAGAGGATAGGATTTTAGAGCGGAAGAAAGCAGCTTTAGCAGCAGACAGGGATGAGGAGAATGTGGAAAGGAGATTGGAAATTAAGAAGGTCCTCTGGGAGCTTGCCTTTCCTCCATTTACGCTCAGCTATTCTCAGGCTCCGTCTATCAGTACGCACTGAGTCCGACAGCTATGGGGCAGGTGGAGTTGGGCGTGCAGGCCTGGAGGTGAGGGGACAGAGATTGTCCAGAGAAGAGGAAAGAGTAGAGAGGAGAAGATCAGTGGCAGTATCAGAGGGTAGGAGAGAGAAGGATTCAGGGGCGGGGAGTGCAGAGGTGATGGCAGAGGAAAGGTCAGTGGGGGAGAACGAGCGGAGATGGCTACGGGCGGTAAACATGTGGGTAGGAGGAGGAGTTACAGGGGAAGAGGGGATGGAGAGGGAGTAGGACATGAAATAGTGGTCAGAGAGATGGAGGGGCATGACAGACAGGTTAGGGGTGGAACAGTGTCTAATGAAGATGAGATCCAGCTGGTTGCCGGCTTTGTGAGTAGGAGGAGAAGAAGAGAGGTGAAGATCGAAGGAGGAGAGGAAAGAAAGAAGAGGTTCCAATTTCTCACTCTGGATGTTGGAGTCCCCGAGAAGGATGAGTGCAGACCCATCATCAGGGAAGTGCGAAACTAGTGTATCAAGCTCCTCTAGGAATTCACCAAGAGGACCTGGAGGGCGATACACAACAGCAATGGTGAGCTTGATTGGATACGTGACAGAGACAGCATGGAATTCAAAAGAGGGAGGGGAGAACTGTGGAATAGAGAAGAGTGAGTATTTCCATGTTGGGGAAATGAGCAGGCCAGTACCACCACCTCGCCTCACAGCTCTGGGAGTGTGGGAGAAAGAGTACACATCTGACAGGGCTGCGGGTGTGGCAGTGTTCTCTGGTGTGATCCATGTCTCGGTGAGAGCAAGGAAGCTGAGGGAGATCAAGGATGCATAGCCTGAGAAACTCAGCTTTGGGCACCGCCGACTGGCAATTCCAAAGTCCCCCTGTCACCACTTGCTCTCTATGAGTTGAGACAGTAGGATAGATCAGATTAGAGGGGTTACGGAGTCTGGGGGTGACCCAGTGTCTGCGTGACCCCCGGAGAGGGAACACAACAGTAATAGGATGCAAACACATAATGCTAACAAAACAGGTACAGAAGTAAATTTAGACGTACTACTTTCCTGACAGTCTTTCTTGACAAAGTCGCTCTTGAATAAGTCGCCCGGTGCCTTTGGTCGCCTTAGCCTTTGGTTGGTCGCTCGCTCGCTGGAGGGAGCTGTCGCCGTCTAGGGCAGCAGTGCTTAAGGCCTGTTGCTGCTGATTGCTAATCGTCTGCCAGGAGAGTAGGCCACTCCCTCAGGGCACTCAACAGGGCAATCGTCTATCTCAGGCAGAAACTAACTCTCACAATAGAATTGACTAACAAAGAGGCTTCACAATGACACTGACGACTTAGCACTTAGCACTACCTATTAGAGTAAGAAAATTATACTTAGTAGATTTCAGTTCAGTCTGTAGATCCAAGTTCCTTCCAGAAGTTAAAAGCAATCTGGAGAACACTTGGGTACAGTAATATACTGCCTTGTTGAGGACATCTTTGTGAACAGAAACACGTCAGCACACAATCAAACATTGAATGGTTTATGCAGTAAGCAAGGCCTAGGGAATACTCTGTATTGAGGTTAGCCTTCCTGTGTAAGGTCCTAGACACCTATCAGATCACAAGACAATTTCTATCACAAAATAATCTCCATTAAAAACAGCACTTCACTACAGCTTTCAAAATGTTCAAACCTAGTTCTCTGGGGATGGGAGGGGGGTCTTTATGCTCAAGCTTGGTCGAAATTTGGTGGGTGAACACGAATGGTGGAGAGGAGGATTTGAAGGGTGAATGTCGGGAGGGGTTATATATACTTGACACGTCAACAGACAGGATCTCAGAGAGATAGGGATCGAGGAAGAAGACGCTCAAGTTCTGACTGATACAGTATGCTTTTGATTTGACTTCTGGTTATGAACAGGCGCTGTTCACGTCCAGACAGACGGAGGACAGACAGTTGAGAGACTGACTGACTCAAATAGAGTCAGTCAGTCAATAGCATAGCCCAGGTTAGATGGGTGGGGCATATTTTATGGGCGTGAACGCCTGATCGCGAAAGTACTGATTGGTGTCACCGGGATTCTGGCACTGCCAACGAATTTCCAGGATTGCATTGCATTGAATTGCATGAAGTGTGCCAGAACCATAGAGAGATCTGCAGCATGCAGGAACGTAGTTAGCGTAGCTCACGTAGCGTATCAGCGAAATAACTCATGGGTCTGGCGTTGAGACTAGGGCGGTGGGGTTGGCTCAGGATATGGATATGGTGAGGAATCATGATTATTTTCTATATCTTTATAATGCACACATACATGTACCAAAAGTTGAAGTAAGACTGGGAAACCGTTTGGGAAAGTTACTGTACAGTACCCGGTGGAGAGGTCAGCGGAGGTGTTCATTAACAACAGCCGGGTTTTGTTAAACGTTTTTCCTTATCATTCACTTAATTTCCCATTCCACCTTACTTTTTTCCAAGGCTGACAAACCTGTCTGGGGACCGTTGTGAACCCGACGCACTGACACTTCCTCGCTTCCATTCCACTGAGGGAAGAAAGGCCTGGGTGTCCTTGCTTGGTGTCTGCACAGGAGAGGTGGTTTAACAACTTTGTCTGTCACCTGCCCGGAGTACCTTTCACTCTTGACAACAAAGACGCTGGTCCCTCCGGTGCCTCAAAGCCCCTCCCTGTCCGGCTGTCTACCGCTGGCCACGGCTGTGTTCACCTGTCGAGTTTGAAAGCGCTGGTTGTTGTTCACTGATAAGGCCCGTCTCTCTCTTTCTCTCTCGTGCTTTTTTCTACTCTATCTCTCTTCTTTGTGTGTGTGTGTCTCACTGGCTTTCTTTTTTGCCACCCACCCCCATTCTGCATCACTGTGTCTGTCTCTATCCATCTCCCTCTATCTCCCTCTCTCCATCTTTCTCCATCTCTCTCCATCTCTCTCTCTCTCTCTCTCTCTCCCACAGTTACCATTATTCAGCAGAGCGTTCGTTAATATGCCCAGTCACAGGACACACAGCTCCCAAAATGCCCTTGCCCTCTGACCCCGCTGTCATTTGAAGGAGGTGGCTAACAACAGGCATGCGTGTCTCCGTGCTGTTGAACTCAATCTCCCCGCTCGCCGTGGCGTTGCCAAGGTTCCAGCTGGAGGACCGAAACTCAGCAGCACACGCAGTCTTTATTTTCTGAGCAAATTATGTGTTGGCGGACTAACGTAAACAAGTGTGAAATAGAGCCGTCGTGAGCGCCTGACATGATGAAAGATGAGGGGGAAAATTATAGATCATAAGCGGTCGGCTCCTTTGACTGCTCGCAGGAGGTTTTTCCCGTGGAAGTTTTTATTTATTTCATGATTTATAGCATCCATCATTTTAATTGGATCTATCGCGGACATAAATAACCACCCGCTGTCATGTGGCGCTGAGGTTTGAGCTGGGGTCTGGTCTGTCGGACGGACTGTGAGCCTTCTGTTTCAATGTGTTGTTCTCCACAGGGTTAGAAATGTTTTGTAATGTAATACAGTTCTCTAATAAATGCCCTTGTTCCTTCTCCGTCCACATTCCTGCAGATTCACAGGGCCGTTGTTGTTGTTATTGCTGTTGTTGTTGCTGCTGCTGCTGTGACCTCCGCCCCAGTGATAGCGCAGGGCAAGAGGTACTGTAACGTTTTCGGTGGCGCGTGTTGGTTTATTGGTTAGCGGGATTATGCAAAAACTACCAGACCGATTTTCATGAAACCCGGTCGAGGGGTGTAGAATGGGCCAACTTACAACCCATTACATTTTGGAGAGGATCTGAATCACTGGACGGGTCCACGAGCCGCCCAAAACATGGCCGGCCATTCACCTCCATTCATTGTCAAGGGAAGGGGGCTGTAAGGGATAATACACTTTGAGGTGTGCTGTTATCGAAAAATAATGCACGGCGCAGAGTGTAATTACCTCAGGTGAAGTGCATTATTTTTCGATAACAGCACACCTCGAAGTGTATTATCCCTCTTATACTATGGCCACTTGCCAAAGACAAAAAGTATGTGTACTCACATTTTCTTATAATATAAAGAAATATATTACTTATGCTCTGCTTACTGCTGACTTTGATTATAGTCCCTCAGTGTTTAATCATGTTAGAATTACAAATTGTATATCATATTTCCTGGAGGAACAGCGATGACATCCAATAGTTAACATGGGTTTTGAACCGCTAGTGAAATGGAAAGTGTCTGTTACCTCTTCTTTCAGCAATGTCTCTCATCCCTGGATACGACCTAGCAACCCAAACAGTGAGCCTAGCAACCCAAACTAGCTAATCCCATAGCCTACTGGACCCGATTGCCTGATAGGCATTGCTAGCTAGGCATTGCTGGCTAGCCATGAGTGAAGTCTAAGATACTGCATATTTGCTGTGCAACATATCAATTGTCCAGTTGTCAAATCTAGTTGCAAACTAACTATTTATGATAGCCAGACACCTCATTGTCCCCAAATCCAAATCTTTTTCCCAGGTCGTGGATATCTCGTCAGTTGTATCATGTCAGTCGTAGCTACAATTCATTCATTCAGTTTATTGCAAGTTGAATTGTGAGGACGGGATGTGTCATTATACAGTAAGTGAAGAAACAAGGTATTAGAATAGAGCAATTGCCTCTTCACATACATATCTGCATTTCTATCTCTGTCTTGGAAAAAGAATAATCGCCAAAAGAATAATACTGCGTGCGTAATTGCAGGAGAATGATGTGCCTCAGTCAAGTGCAAACAATGGTGTTTGATGGGGAACTCCGAAAAAGTCGCTGCACACAGGGCCGGACTGGGTGAATATTTCCTGCCGGGAAATGTAGCCCCAGTCAGAGCCGAGCCGAGGCGGTGAGATGGAACACCTTCAGTTTCGTTTTGTTGAAGAGAGAGGGCGATTTGTTGACGGGGGGCAGTCCATTCACCGCGAGCCAGGCCAGTTGGCGCGCCAGGCCACCGGTAAAATTCCCGGTGCTCCCGATGGCCAGTCTGCCCCTGGCTGCACATAATTAGAAACTGACCACATACTGGGAATTGACATGGTTGCTTTCTCGCCAAACTATTCAAACGTACTAAAATGACATATTTACAGTTGTAGAGCTAAGATTACAAGGCTGTTTCATTGTGATGTGAAACAAGCGCATTAATTTGTGATTTGTGAAAACTGTGATGGAGCTCGAGCCGTGCATTTGTAGAGAAATAATACACACCCCTCCAGCCAATCAGAATCGAGTATTCAGGCCAGGCCATGGTATAAATGGCCATATCTCACATGGCAAGGTCTAAGAGACCCAGGATTCAGACTGGTATAAAGCTCCCAACCTAACGCATGCAGCAATACCAAGTATGTCCTGCTCGCAAGCATGTGCGCGCTTATAGAGCCACAAAATGCATTGATGGGCAGAGGTCTGTGCACTCGGAGCACCATTTCTAGTGAACTATGAAGAAGTGTAGAAGACAGCCAGACTGAGACAGAGACAGTGGCTGCAACGCATCAATCAATCAATCAAAGCTTTATTTGTATAGTGCATTTCATACCCAGAGGCAACACAATGCGCTTTACAGAGAACAAGGTAGGTGGGCATATGACCCACTCTCTACATATTCCAGAGGGAAGCAAAAAAACAGTAATCACCCGGTGGCCAGATAAGTGAACTGTAAAAAAAAAAATTACTGACCCCTCATACCTCGCATAGGGGTAGACGTGTGAGAAAACGAGACACACTGTAGAGACAGAGAGAGATAGCTAGAAGGAAAGGGAGACACCTGCCCCCCCAGGTCACATCTCCTCCCCCCACCCACCATCCTTCCCTCATCACTGTTCCTCCCACCATGGGGGGGCCCGCCGTCTCTACCCAACCTGCCCACCTGGTGCCATTTTAGGTGTATGTGTGGGGGCGGCGTCATCCACAGGTGTGCGGCTTGTCTTACTCCTTCCTGCCTGGAGCCTCTCTGCCAGTCACCACCTCATTAGCATGGAGGAACGAGGGAGCAGGGGAGGAACGAGGGAGGAGCCAGGGAACAGGAGAGGAACGAGGGAGCAGGGGAGGAACGAGGGAGCAGGGGAGGAACGAGGGAGCAGGGGAGGAACGAGGAAGTAGGGGAGGATCGAGGGAACAGGGGAGGAACGAGGGAGCAGGGGAGGAACGAGGAACAGGAGAGGAACGAGAGAGCAGGGGAAGAACGAGGGAGCAGGGGAAGAACGAGGGAGCAGGGGAGGAACGCGGGAGCAGGGGAGGAACGAGGGAACAGGAGAGGAACAAGGGAGCAGGGGAGGAACGAGGGAGCAGGGGAGGAACGAGGGAACAGGAGAGGAACGAGGGAACAGGAGAGGAACGAGGGAGCAGGGGAGGAACGAGGGAGCAGGGGAGGAACGAGGGAGCAGGGGAGGAACGAGGGAGCAGGGGAGGAACGAGGGAGCAGGGGAGGAACGAGGGAGCAGGGGAGGAACGAGGGAGCAGGAGAGGAACGAGGGAGCAGGAGAGGAACGAGGGAGCAGGAGAGGAACGAGGGAGCAGGAGAGGAACGAGGGAGCAGGGGAGGAACGAGGGAGCAGGGGAGGAACGAGGGAGCAGGGGAGGAACGAGGGAACAGGGGAGGAACGAGGGAACAGGAGAGGACTGGGAAGAGGAGGAACGGAGAAGGGGGTGGAGGATGGATGTCTCCAAGGTTACCGACTCAGACGTTGAGACAGGTGACTGGCGTCGGTACGGTAGATCTGGAGGTCACATCTTGTATTCCTTCTTATGATGGGGTGAATGGCCGAACAGTCGATTGTGCAGGCTGAGTCCATCAGTCGCATCATCACTCATCAAATGAGAGAGCGGACCAAAATAGATTCCCCTAATAGTGGTGTGGTAATGGTATGCTCCGGGACTATTTTAAAGTTTGCCCCACAAATTACAGCCGTGATGCAATATTCATGACGGTACTTCTGCAGACTCCCAGAGGGTTCTATGCAAAGTGAGAACCATCTCTCTTTCTCCCTCTCCCTCCTCTTTTCACTTCCTATCTCTCATGATGGCAGCTGACTACATTATCTGTCCAACATTGGGACGCAATGAGCAACTCACAGCCTGGCTCGTTAAGAAACCACACAGTGGACCCTTGACTAACTGGCCTTAGCCACAACATTAGACTTTACAGGGCGTTAGCAAGTTGTAAACATTACATGTTACTCTGATATCACTGATTGTGGCTGAATAAATCTACATAGTCTATACTTAGACTGTCCCCAGTCATTTTCCTACAAGCTTAAAACATTTGGTGCAATGAGTTTGTCTCACAGCAACCCGGACAATCAGTGCAGTTGCTAGCACTAGCGCTTCATAAGAAACCACCACTCCCTCTCTCCCTGTCTCTCTCCCTCTCTCTGTGAGACAGACGGAACATGGGGGAGGAGAAAAGATAGAGATAAAGATAGAAAACAAAGCGTGCTTTTCCCCTGTGTGCAGAACAACAACGGGGGAATGAAGTGTAGAGATATGGATGTTCTGAGGTGTCTGGCTAAGCAGGAGGGTCCAGTGAACTCGCCGCATGGAGTGAGGACAATACTGAGGGGTGGTTAGGGAAGAAATGGCAGGCGTAACTCTGGACCTCTCTGCCCGGTACACAGTGTCTCATTGCACAGTACATTGTTAGGCCGTCTTTAGTACACACCACACCTGTGGGTCCAGACATGGAGGCTGGTTGGTCTGAGGGAGGGAGAGAGAGAGAGAGGGAAGGAGAGAGAGGAGAGAGAGAGAGAGAGAGAATGAGAGAGAGAGAGAGAGGGAAGGAGAGAGAGAGAGAGAGAGAGAGAGAGAGAGGGAAGGAGAGAGAGAGAGAGAGAGAGAGAGAGAGAGAGGGAAGGAGAGAGAGAGAGAGAGGGAAGGAGAGAGAGAGAGAGAAGGAGAGAGAGAGAGAGGGAAGGAGAGAGAGAGAGAGAAGGAGAGAGAGAGAGAGAGGAGCAGTAGACAGTGCAGCTATTCGTGTAGATTTTTCTGTTGAGCTTCTGTTTCGATTTTTAAAATATTTTAATCATGGCAAGAATGCGAAGATCAACTGCTATAAATTAGCTAAATTAGAAACTGACTGCACATGCTAATGACATGCACAATGGGTGGAGGTCTGTGCTCTCTGAATGCTCCACAATCAGAACACGTTTGATTAAGATTTCCTCCCATGTGAAAAAATCATTGTGATTAGAGAAAAAAGTCTAGTTCCCCACCAATCTCCGACTCATACTATCATAATTTCAGAAAAGGCTTTTTAGAAGGGACAGACAAAAAAGCTATTACTGCAATATTGCTGCCATTACTGCAATATGCTCTATGAAAAAATGATGAAGTATTGCCAATCTAATAGACTGCAACATTTCATCTCAGATCCACTACTGCTACAGTGCACTTCTTTACCAGCGCAAACTATTTCCCTCCTATCTCATCAATCTCGCTTATGCAAATGGTGTTTTAATTCAGTTAGGGAAAAGTCATGCGGGAGAATAGAAACTATAATCTTGTTTACCTTAATGGGGACTGTTTTCAACCCAGTTAACCAATGGCGGGGCCCCAGTTAGTCACGCTAACCCTAGAAATAAGTTCTTATGCCTTCAGGAATTTAAGTATGTTCCAGACAGCATGACAACACTCATACTCTGATGTAATGTTAATGTGGCAGAACTAGTAGGGTTCGGTGTGCTACGGAATAGGGGGACGACAAGGCCACCTGGGGAGTTGCGCCCTAGGAAATAAGACTAGAATAGTAGGTGTTATAACTAGATTAAGTACATCAACATTTAAGGCACGCAGATTCAGTCACAGGTCAGACGTGGTTCTAGTTCAACAATAATTATGTTTGACAGAATATATTTATAAAGCTACAGTAAAACCTCAATAGTTGATCAACCCAACACACAATCGCCAGTACCACAAAGGAAAAACCAGGTTAAAAAGGGGCTGAGGCTAGCAAACAGGGAGGCAGGCTACATGAGGATGTGTCCAAGGGTGCAACCAAATACTCACCACACGTGTAATCAGTCACTGCAACCTAAACACTCACACTGCAACCTACACACTCATATTATAAAAAGCCCAGTGCCTTTCCTCTCAGCAAACAGTGAAGGGACTTAACCCAGTGACTAGCCCCCGCCGGATGACTGGCACTCAGCTCCACTAAATCTAAGAAAAAAAAAGAAAGAAATGAACTGAAAACAGAATCACAACTAGGGCTGCGAGCAG
Organism: Borostomias antarcticus; assembly: GCF_949987555.1. Taxonomy (NCBI): domain Eukaryota; kingdom Metazoa; phylum Chordata; class Actinopteri; order Stomiiformes; family Stomiidae; genus Borostomias; species Borostomias antarcticus. The sequence goes on from NC_140254.1 coordinate 11,385,512, forward strand.
CAGTGAGCGGGCCCTCGCACCCCACGCGGGTCGGGGTGTGGCGCCGTTAAAGGGTGTGCAATTTCGGTGTCCAGTACTGACAGAAACTTCCTGTCACCAGTAGGTGGCGCTCTAAGCGTGACTCAATACCGACGCATAGATGTGTTCAGGACAGTACCTTGATGAAGCGTGAGAAATGTTGTGTAAATCGGACAAAGTATGTAGGAGTTATGAGGACTTCCTGTAAGCAGTAGGTGGCGCTGTAGGTATGACGCAATACTGACCTACAGATGTGTTCAAGATGTGACCTTCATCAAGCATGAGCAATTTGGAGTAAATCGGATAATGTATGTAGGAGTTATGAGTACTTCCTGTTTCACCAGTAGGTGGCGCTGTAAGTGTAACTCAATACCGACGCATAGATGTGTTCAGAAGTTGACCTTCATGAAGCGTCAGCAATTTGGTGCAAATCGGATGATGTATGCAGGAGTTATGAGGACTTCCTGTTTCACCAATAGGTGGCGCTATAAGTATGACGCAATACTGACACATAGATGTGTTCAGGACAGAACCGTCATGAAGCGTGAGATATATCGGACAAATCCGATAATGTATGGAGGAGTTATGGGGACTTCCTGTTTCACCAATAGGTGGCGCTATAAGTATGATGCAATACTGCCACATAGATGTGTTCAGGACAGAACCGTCATGAAGCGTGAGATATATCGGACGAATTGGATAATGTATGTAGGAGTTATGAGGACTTCCTGTTTCACCAATAGGTGGCGCAATAAGTATGACGCAATACTGACACATAGATGTGTTCAGGACAGAACTGTCATGAAGCGTGAGATATATCGGACAAATCCGATAATGTATGGAGGAGTTATGAGGACATCGTGTTTTATGGCGAAATGTCAAACTTTGGCGGGGCGCCACGGCAAGGGTGTTTGGTGAAAACTCAATTTTTTTGATAACTTTTGATCACAAAGGTCTTAAGATGAAGCTGACCCGATATGAAGTTGATCGGATGAAATCTGTAGGAGGAGTTCGTCGAAGTACGAGGCATGGAAATGGTCAAAACAAGGACAAAATGGCACATTAAGAGCAAAATGGCGGACTTCCTGTTGCATGTTGGGTATAGCTCCAAGAGACATTTAAGTGTGGCTCGATGAAATACATATGCCCACCGAATTTCGTTAGCCTACATCAAACTGAAAGGTGGGGCTCGCCATTTTAAACTTTCCAGGGGGCGCTCTTGAGCCGTTTTGCCACGCCCATTTCCGTCACCCATGAATTATCAAATTTTTCACCGGGACTGACGTATCTGCAAAGTTTCATCCGTTTTCATCGATGTTCAGGCCGCCTAAAAGGCATTTGTTTGGAGTAAAGGAGAAGAAGGAGAATAATAATCCTTCGAGTTTCAATAGGGCCTCGCACCGCCAGTGCTCGGGCCCTAATAAAATACCAGTTGGTTCACAATTCAATTACACTAATCTTACTAAAACCATGACAAAACAGCAGCAGGTGGAGTCCACCGCAGCACAGGCACAGGTATGATCACAGGCTGGTCCTGGGAAGCTCTAATCGGGACATATAATGGAGGACCATCAAGAGATAGCAGACCAGGTGGCAGCAGCAAGTGAGCTAACACAATTAACAAGTTGGTTATCTACTGTGGCTGGTTAAAACACTTGGTTTCTCTAACAAACAATGTCAGCCTACATACCTTGGTCAGCGAGCAGGACAGCAATAGAGCACACTGCCAACAAGTGCCTTTTATACCTGCCACTAATTAGGGGAGTAGTGAGAGGCGGAGTCAAACCTGGGGCTATGTTCAACACCACTACTCTGCAAGCAAGCCCCACTACATTAACATGTCATCGGTATAGAACATTTTCTTCCTTATAACATGCTGCAATTATGGTTATACCATCTTCCAAGTCACATCAGGTGTGTCTTGGCTATGTATCAGGTGGAGGCGAACAGAGTCGGAATTCGGCAGAACGCACGGCTAGAACCTGAAACTCATCACAGTTTTCACAAATCACAAATGAATGCGCTTGTTTCACATTTCAGCATTACACTGAGCAGCCTTTTAATCTTTCTACAACTGTTATATTTCTTTATATTTTAATGTAGAAAATGTGAGTAAATGGCACATCATTTTTGTCTTTGGCAAGTGGCCATGGTATAAGCGGGATAATACAGTTGTCTGCACACCTCTATTACCCCTTACTAAATCCACTCAACTCATGGAAACCAGCCCAAATTCTGTCCACTGGCCCAAGCCTGTTTTTCTCTGCACAATGCAACCCAAACAAGCCCGACCGTGCGGGATACCGCCTGATCTGGCAACACTGCCCCTGTCATCCCTCCACCCCCTCCTCCTCCACCGCTGTCATCCCCTCCTCCTCCTCCCCTGTCATCCCCTCCTCCTCCACCCCTGTCAACCCCTGCCTCATCCCCTCCTCCTCCTCCCCTGTCATCGCCTCCTCCTCCACCCCTGTCAACCCCTGCCTCATCCCCTCCTCCTCCTCCCCTGTCAACCCCTGCCTCATCCCCTCCTCCTCCACTGCTGTCATCCTGTCCTCCTCCTCTGCCCCTGTCATCCCATCCTCCTCCTCCTCCTCCACTGTCAACTCCTGCCTCATCCCCTCCTCCCCTGTCAACCCCTGCCTCATCTCCTCCTCCTCCCCTGTCATCCCCTGCCTCATCCCCTCCCTCCTCCGCCCCTGTAGCCGTCAGGTATCCTTTTCTCCTGGTGATCCGTCATCCATAAGCTGGTCCCTGAGGCGGGCGAGGGGTAGCTGCACAGTTGACTTGGCCGCGTGAAAGGATGGCAGGCCAGTGGGAAAGACACCCCGAGGGGGACACGCGCGTGTGAGTGTGTGTGTGACTGTGTGCGTGTGTGTGTGTGTGTGTGTTGGTTAACGGCAGGTACGTGGGCAGCCAGGTCATCTCTCAGGGTGACACAATGCATCATTAGCGCTGCGCCGTGATGGGGCTGACAGAACCGCCCCCTCCCCATCCTCCTCCACAGCCACACGCAGAGACACACAGGTTCGCTCAGCCGTGCTCAGAGGAACACACTTCCCTTTGTCCCCTGCCTGTCTGACTGTCCGTCCAACTTTGTCCTTCTGTCTGTCCGTCCAACTTTGTCCTTCTCTCTCTCCCTCTCTCTCTCTCTTACACAGGTGACCTGACGGCCCACGCCTCTGCCATTAACCAACACACGCGTGCACGCACACACACACACACACGATACCCAGACAAATTAAAACATGTCTGAGTCAATAATCATTCTCTACAGTAAATATTTAAATACCCATAACAGAAGTGTTGTATTGTAATTATGATACCAGTGAGTAGAAATGATTTTCCTTCTTGATTGGGGAAACCAAAAAGCCAAAAGGAGAGACTAGGAGACACACCCTATTCCAGTCGTGGAAAGGAGAGATGAGGAGACACCCCTATCCATCAATGCCAGACCCTCTGCTCTGCCAGCACAGGTATGGCACTGACACTGGGTCTGTGGGAAGATGGATGGAGATTATATTTCTGGAGGACCAAGTCTCTCAGAGGATATGACACACACACACACCTATACACACACACACACACACTCTCTCTCACACACTCCCATGCAGACATAGCCACACACACACGCAGCTTACACCCACTCTTGTGTGCATTTGACATGTGCACACACACACACACACACACACACACACACTCATACACACACAATTACACAGCAGACACACACACACACACTCTCTCTCTCTCTCTCTCTCTCCAGCCCCACTGAGCTGCTCAGTTAGTGATATTCCAGGCATCGTGCTCTGTGCCATTTCAGCGCCCCGGAGGCAAAACTGAACTTTTCTTTTTTAGTATGCAACAAATTCCACTCAGTGCAGGGCCAGTTCTAGCCTTCTGTATTACAACAGGCAGGTAGAAATAATTGATGGGCAGAGTTTTTGTGAACTCTGAAAATTGTGCAAAAACTGTGCAAAAATGTTTTCCCTCACAAATACAGATGGGGGAACTTGGGAGTAGTAACCTGACCCGCGGGATCTCAACGCACCGTTTGTGGCATTCCACACTACCGCTCGCACACCCATAGAGGGAGAAGTAATATTACTCACTGACCCATTGCTGTAGCTCATCTGGCACATTAGATGAGCCTACCTTGTTCTCAAACTCCTTGTTCTCTGTCTGGTTGTAATTTAATTATTACGAACTATCTATCTATAGCAGGGCTAGTCAATTGGCGGCCCGCAGGCCACATCCGGCCTGCGGAGGAATTTTTCTGTCCCTTTGATTAATATTATAAGAACATTAAAATTATAATGCGATAGACTCGTTACACAGCAAGCATACTGGCTTTGTTTCAAGCGTAGTAAGTAGATAGGCGAGAATGTACCTATGTATTCTTAATATCTGGTTAGTTATTTTATTCTTATTAACTTTATTGTTACTGTAATGTGTGATGTGTGTATTGCTGTTAATGTATGTATTGTTGTAAATGTGTGTATTGTTAGTGTGCGTGTTGCTTCTGTGTGTGTCTGCTTGTGCATGAATGTCTGTATGAATACTGAGTTTGTTCATTTGTGATCTGTTTTTATGCTTAAACTGTGAAGCACCTTGAGTTGCATTCATTTGTATTGATAAGGTGCTATATAAATAAACGTGATTTGATTTGATTAATCGATTTAGCTCCATTTTCCATTTTCCGAGATCGCTATGGTCTTCTATTTTGGCTTCAATGGAGGAGAGCCAGAGCGGGGGAAAAGTCAGAGCCATCCCGCGACAGAGGGATCATGACTCGCGCTGGCGTTCCGCCTCTATTCCCTAGCCGGCCTGAGCCTGAGCCTGGTTTGGCTAATGCTAGTTAGCAATAACGTAACGTGAATTTTGTCAAACTGAATAAATACAACACACATAACACAAAACTTATTTTGGCTAGTTCAGTCTTGATGTAGTTAAGAAAAAAAAAAATTTCAGCCGACAAATTTAGCTACAATGCCCGCCAACTTTTACTTATACATCCATGGGGTTGCCAAATTGCTATCGCATAATCGTTGATAATTTTTGGACTGGAGCAGGCGCTTGGTTGTTTGACATCCAAATCACAGTAGAGCAATTAAGCAAACTTGACACATTGAAAATGAGCTGACATAACTCAAAATCTGTCAATACTCAAAGTAACCGAGGTGGACTCATCGTCGTCACTTTTTGAGTTTAATTAGTTGGTTTGACAGACTACAACTTTCTTTGCTATTTAAGTTGCATGAACTATATTCATGTGGTAAGATGTGCTGATAGGTTTTACAGTACAGAGTTCAGAGATAATATACAAACACATAATTTTGAGATAGTTCTACGGTGTCTAGAGTTTGATTGTTGATGAAGTACCTGCATTTCAGCGTGATCAACCTTCCTAATCATGGGAATTAAATGAGCAAGATAACATCTATTCTACACTGTTGCTATTCAAAGTTGAATAAGCTGTTTCTCTACAGATCCAAAATATGCTTAGTTAATATCTTTAAATCTAATCTAGGTCGTACCTATCTCTTACCCACAGTTAGTCGGGCAACGTGGAGTCGAGGCATTTGGCCATGCATTCCACGAACCAAGGTGTCACCCATCTATGGGTATGGGAAGCAGGTTACCCCCTGTTGTTGGAGAGTCAACTAGTGTGAGTATCCAATTCTGGGAGCAGCCTCCATCTCCACCTCCAGTCCCGTGCCTGTCTTCTCTCTGTTAACAAACTCAGAAATAACAATTGAAATATGCGGAACATCTTGTTTTATCATACACCTGTCTCTGTGTGCCCGTCAGGCGCACAGACAGAGCTGCATGGTCAGTTTACATATAACACATTTCAATTTCTCATCACCCTTGTGGTTAAAACCAGGGCCCCGTACTACGAAGCTCGTTCAACATATCCAGGATAACTTTTCGCTAGCTCGCTCGAGTAAACCGGACAACCGCAATCACGGATAAACGGTACTACGACGGTGGCTATCAACTCGTTAAGTCGACCCAGCTGGTCCAATCTAGCTATGAGCGAGTTCACGGTGAAAGGGGAGGTATTTGCTCGAAATTACCAATCGCATACATTAGTATGGGTATTCGGACACGGCCATGGACAAGGCAAACAATACGCATAACCAAGTTCCATCCACCGCATTTTACACAGCAATATTATAGAAATATGAACTATTGGCACAACACAGTTGCTACTGCCAAAGGCAGGAAGGAAAGCTGGAAAAATAATGCCTACGTTTTATCATTATCCTCGACATGAACACGAGTAGGCTAGATCATTGGGCTATGCCTATTCTTATGGCGTGTAAAGCAATTGTAGCCTATATCAATATATCTTATTCTTTCAGCTGCAACCCCTAGACTGGCAGGGGACGCTTAAATAAAGCAAATGTAGGCTATAGTTCTTAATAGTTTCAGGTTGGAGTAGACAATGTGATGTCTCTATACAAGAGGAACTAAAACAGGCTATTAAGATGGAAAAAGTGAAGCTCAAGGTGGAGAAGTAGGCTATAAGCCTACGGGGTAAAGTAGCCTATTTCAGTAGGCCTATAACGTCATTGATTGTCAGGCATTGGTGCTATCAATTCAATTAAAATGTAGCCTACTTCTTTGTTCCTAAGAACGGGAGGCTAATAAATCATCATTAAATACTTTTTTTTTTTTTATTACTGTTTTTACCTGGTTCTCCGCATCACCCACAGCCTACATGAAACTGCAGGTAAGCTAAACGCAAGCCAGTGCATAGCCTAAGTCTATAACTGTGAATGCACAAGGCAAAATATGGCTAAAGCAGCTGTCATTCTGCAATTTTCATATGATATCGGGGAAAGCCCAAAAGGGTTTGTCGGTTTGTAAAAAGTCTTCTTAGGAACCTCTCACTGTTTGCGCACTGCAGATTATCTTAAGTAACGTAAATTCCATTATAGAATCTTAACATCCATATGCCTTTTTCCAAGTGAATTGATCCGTCAGTGAGCAGTGCTTCATACGTTTTGATCCATAATCTGGAACTTAACCTGCTCCGGAGCAGGTTAGATCAGCAGCATAAGTTACCATGGCGATATAGCACGGTAAAAAGTGAACCACCTTCGTGGTACGGATAAACCAGGCTTGAACCTGAAGTTATCGCGCTAACCCCGTAATCCTGTTTCGTAGTACAGGTCTCCCCTGGTCTCCTCAGAAATCATGTGCCAGAGGTACATAAACATAACAGGAGTAAATCATTAAGAACAGTGTGATAGGTTGGGAGTGATGTTTTTTTTTATATTCCAAGAATATGTCTAACTATCTTAAGGCTGTAAAACATGATGTTGTGTGGTGGTGTTACCTGTTGAGGCCGGATTATAGTACCACTGTGGAGTCACAACACCTCTGAAAACCTAGTTTGCAAAGCAGATCTCAGCCCATTAGGTCAATAGGACAATAATTAGAAACAGTGAATTTGTGTGTGAGGTCAACATCATCTAACACAACTTTAATTGGCAGTCCTCTCAAATTACTGAAATACTTGCGGCTCAAACAGGTTTGGCATTCATCCATCAGTCCCGGAACGACAGTTGTCTGTAAAAACTAAGGACCAATGAATGTGCCGCTTGAAATCAGCTATAAACATGAAATCTTTAACAAAACACAAAAATTACAATTGGGTTGTTAGACAGTGCGGTATGCAGATTAAGATATCGGCAAATATGAATGATTTTTCCCTCCGTCACGTACACCCTCACTGTCCCTAGATTGCCCTACTGAACTACCTATCTAACCCTGTCCAGTCAGAATCCACCCCCAGTGGAACACTGACAGAAGACTTCTGCATTCTAGCATAGTGTCTACACTCCCTCTGGCAATGCCCTTTGCAGTTGCAGAAACGGCTATTAGATCTGTAATATTATTAACGGCTATTAGATCTGTCAAAGTTGCTGTGTTGTTGTGTGTATCCTTGGTTACCTTTGCTCATTCGTTGTTGTTTTTTCCCCAACTCGCTGCACGACTTGTTGACGGGAGGGGGGTGCTGCGTGACTTGTTGACGGGGGGGGGCAGGCCATTCACCGCGGCCATTCACCGGTGCTCCCGATGGCCAGTCCGCCCCTGAGCGTTGCTGTTGAAGTATCCAATCTGTGCTGCCTGCAGTCTTACAGAGTCATTTTCGTCCCTGGCTTCACATTGTCCATTGAGTAGACCGAAATGCTCTGCAAACCTGATCATTGGCAAGAGCAGCTTACCAAACTCAGTAAACAGATGGTAATCAACAGAGCCAGCAGATCTGAGATTATACCCTGGACGGTCATCTTGTGAGTCAGGAGCAGGAACGGAGAGAGCAGATGAGGCAGTGGCAAAGGTGTGATTAGGGATCACCGAGACCCCAAATGGAGGGCGAGACACAGCAGGAGAGTACGGCTTGGAAGAGGGCCCGGAGGAAGGAGTGACATAACCTGGAGGGGGCAACGCTTGAGGAATCAAAGGGGTTTGAGGGAAGGGGGCTCTAAAGGGAGGTGACACTTGATGTGGCAGGCGTATGGGTGACAGGAGGAGATGTGAACTCTGACGCCTGAGGAGGTGTGGGCTGCAACAGAATAACAGAGCTCTTTGATGAAGGCATTTTCGTTGAGGACATTTCTAGAACCAATGAGCAGCCTCACATGCAGCAAAAAGAGTCCAATTTATGGCAGTCTTTGTGTTTTTCCCCTAATTTAGTCTATTCAAAATGATCAAGCTGTCCCTTAACTTAACCCCAACAACTTAACAGATAACGTACATGAACTGGGGAAAATCACTATATTTAGCCCATAATGCAACCTGTTCACAGACAAAAAGCACCACATTTCATTGTTTAAAAGAAAGAAAATAAAACCCAATGAGTACAAAATAGATTACAAAAATGTGTTAAAATTACAACAAATAAGACTAGACACGTTCAATCAACCTATCGCTGCTGTGCTGAGAGATTTTTTTTTTTCTTCCTTCCTGTTAATATAATTTTTTTTTTTTTTCTCTTCCCTTGTTAAACAAAATGGCGGACCCACAAAATGGTGGACCACAATCCCAAACCACCCCCTACCCACTCCGCCACCGAGTGTCCCTCCAAATGAAGTGTCACTCTCAGCTGTGGAGGGTACTCTCAATCGAGGAGGAGGGTATATAAATGGAAAGCCAAATGTGGGATGGACTCCCCACTCCACCGGAACAGGGCCGTCACCATGGCATGTTTAGGTGATTTATGGGAAAAATGTTTATGATTTATAATACAAATATAAATCACTATAATTAAATCCATGTATGATGAGAAATGGTCAAAAATCGCAAATATGTTTTTGCAAATGAACTCTAACTAAATGAATACTATAACACTGTCCCGAGACAAATACATAAATCAATTAATACCTTACTCCCATGCCTCTTTGACAGCATTCCTTCTTTTGTGAAGAGGTATTTGCATATCGCAGCCTAATCAGCTGCTTTGTCTGTTCCATTGTCCCTGTAAATAATGGAATATATGATGTACATTTGACGTAGACCTAGGCCTATTTAGATTTATTTTATGTCGGCTATGAATACAGGCTTTTCAGAGTTTGCTACAAGTCAAGTGATATAGGGATAAAGTGATGTTCTCCTATTTTTGGTTTTATCTTTTGACACCACATTCTGTGATTTTGTTTGAGGCAGTGAAATCAGTGTGAGAAAAACAAATGTTTGAGTGCTGTAAAATAATCTAAAATAATTGACAGTGTAGGAAGACGTAACTTTATTTATATGTGGTTTCCTGCGGCATCTCTTTGGCATGTGCACTTCCTGCTTCGGCTATCGGGAGCTTGCACCGATGCAGGCTTGCTATTTAAGGGGTTGACAGCCCACTCACACTCCAAACGCACTCCGCGCTAATTGGTTTGGGATGGCCCTTAACATGGCGAAGCTCGGCGTGAACGCGCAAACGGAGGGGGAGTGGATAGGGCGAGGGCTTAGGGGGTGGTTTGAAATTGGGTCAAAGTCTCTCTTTTTTTTCCACACAAGCAGCGAAACAGGAAGTCACCATGTGTTCACACAGTTAGAACAAAGAGCTAACATGTGGTTAATACGGTGGCCGACGCGTGCAAATCACAACGGCAAATCCGGAACACAACGGCAAGTTAAAAAAACACAACCGCAAAATTCAAACACAACAACAAAGTTAAAAAACACAACAGCAAGTCAGAAAACACAACTGCAGGTCGGAAACACAAATGCAATACAGAATACACAACAGCAAGAGAGAAAACACAATCGCAAATTGGAAACCACGATTGCAACTCCCAAAAACACAACGACAATAACCAGAAATCACATTAGAAATGTGTCAACCGGAAAGGGATTTACTACTTGTTGAATCTGATTGGGCAGCTATAGTGTCAATAACAGTGGGACGTGCGTGAAACGAATACTCAAATTAATTTGAAATGATACGTTTAATGACTGGGTTTAAGAATGGAACTATTTTCTCCCACATGCAGGAGCCTATCTTGCGTCCTGCCAGGCTGTTGTTATAAATAAGAAGTTCTTAACTACTTGCCTGGATAAATAAAGGTTATTGATTGCTGATGAGCTAGCTAGCTAATTGTCATTGATGTCATATCAAATATTGGACATTTTTATCTATAGCTAGTGACCTGCTTTAGTAGGCTAGTGGCCTCTAAGTAGTTTGCACAAAACAGCTGATCAGACGTTACGATGCATAGCCAGGCTCTTGGCTAGTCTATATGACACCTAGATGGCAATAATAGCGAAAATAATGAAGATATGTTTTGAGTATATCTGTGGTGGTGATAGGATAACATTCATATACAGAGAGAGGACGAGTAGTTGTTTTGTTGTATATTATTTCAATATACAACAGAGATCATCTACAAAATAGATTACATCCTAATTCGTAGCATCATCCATGTCTAAATCCCGAGCAGCCTTGGCCAACTCAACATCTGTCCTCTGTAAGGAAATCAGGTTACTGTGTGTCATAGGTAGCTGGGTAGGCTCGGACACAAGGTTTTTACTCTGGAGCATGCTCTGACTACGAGCACTTGTATCAGCGGTAGGCAAAGTGGGCATAGATGGAACTGGGGCAGTTGATGAGTCAGACAACTCAGTCGCGAACACGGTATCAACCAAGTCAACTACCTCACTCAGTCCTGCGCACGGGTAGGCTACATGCGCACACAGGGAACACTTCAGGAAACCTAGCTCTGGGCCAACACATCAGGCTGTAGAACAGAAGGATATGTTCCAAAACCTCCAGCATAGGCATAACCCTGCCACCAGCAATATCGTTACCGAGCAAGAACATTTACACCTATTGGAAAAGACGGACGCACGGCCACCTTACACTCCACTGGCTATCACAACTGAAGTGCACCAGATGGAGAGGCACCGACACATATCTCATTTCGATGTCCTGCACCAATACACTAGAACCAGTGGAAGACTTTTCAGAGAAAGGCAGAATATCAGAGAGTATAAAAGACTGGGCTGCTCCCGTATCTCTCAATATGCGCACTGGATACTGGTCCGCCGCCGTGCCACTGAGAGAGACACCCACCCACAGGAACGGTGCGTAACCAGGGTGCAGTGAACCGCGCACTCCACCCAACTGGCGCTGGTTGCACCAAACCAACCTCCTTGGGGTGTTTGCTGGGCTGCGACATTTTGCGTTTCAACATGAAGCAGTCGGCCCTTACTCCAGCCAACCAGCTAACGTCAAAATCACTAGGACAAGAATGAATGAATGATGATGCTACGATTTAGGATGTAATCTATTTTGTAGAGAATGATCTCTGTTGTATATTGAAATAATATACAACAAAACAACTACTCGTCCTCTGTATATGAATGTTATCCTATCACCACCACAGATATACTCAAAACATATCTTCATTATTTTCGCTATTATTGCCATCTAGGTGTCACATATAGACTAGCCAAGAGCCTGGCTATGCATCGTAACGTCTGATCAGCTGTTTTGTGCAAACTACTTAGTTTTCTCTCTTGCTGTTGTGTATTCTGTATTGCATTTGTGTTTCCGACTTGCAGTTGTGTTTTCTGACTTGCTGTTGTGTTTTTTAACTTTGTTGTTGTGTTTGAACTTTGCGGTTGTGTTTTTTGAACTTGCCGTTGTGTTCCGGATTTGCCGTTGTGATTTGCACGCGTCGGCCACCGTAGGTTAAACTAGCTAGCATGTGGAAGCTAGCATTGAAACAAAAAGAACAAAGAGCTAACAGAGGATAGCTAGCTAGAGCAGAACAAAAAACTAGCCAGAATGCAGCTAGTATCAAAATTAACCACAGAAACATAGCCAGCACAAAACGAGAACGTAGCCAGCATAAACATGGGTTTAAGACTAAACAAAAACAGAAAACAGGATATCAAATCCCAATACAAGACCAACAAATACAAAACGTTTAGCTTTACTTAAGACAAAAATGCAACAACACAACCTCTCCTTTCACGCCGACACAGCGCACGTGTTTCCACACAAAGGACATGTGGCCACACACGCACACACATCCATTCAAGTTCCTGTGGCTACGCAGAAAACAGGAATATCAACAACTAATATCTACATTGGTCTAGACTCAAATATACAGTACAAAGGCTCCAATAGACAAATAGAAAACCTCAGCTTTACATAGAACACAAAAGACGCAGGACGCAGCAAACAGCCAAACATACACGCCGACGAAAGACACACACCCGGGCCAATAAACAAAACGGAAACAAGGCCTCCTGGTCTTACTTAGCTAATCACCCGAGGTTTTTAAACCAATTCTCGAAGTTCAACAGCCATCTCCGTATCGTGCCCTTCACAACAGGAGTAGAAAACTAAAATAATTAAAGCTGCTATGCAGCGATGAGGCGGGGACAGGCAATTTCAGACAAGTTTAGGAGCAATAAGCGAGAGAATAGGAAGACAACAAGAAAGTTGACATTCCAATGTTCATTTTGCATCGTAAAACATTTGTAAAACATTTTGATGCATTGTAAGCTCAATTTTGATAATTCAAAATTGATTCAAATTTCAAATTTGATAATACATTTGGTCAATGAGTTTGGAATTACAGTCTGAAGATTAAAGGACAATGCTCGTTTTTGACAACCTGGACCAAAACGAAATAGCTTCCTCACTTGCTCCAGCACGCATTCGCACAGCGCGCAATCGTTGCTCCAGCACGCTGTGCGCATGCGTGCTGGAGCAAGTGAGGAAGCTATTTCGTGTCTAAAAACGTTTCTAAAGATCATATTACATAGGCATGTGAAAAACCACAACAGGCCTATGCTCTATGTAAGCACAACTAGTGATTCATGAAGACAGATTGATGAAAACAACCGTTTCGCGGCAGAAAATAGATTTTTAGAAACTGCATTCTAAGTGCCCCGACCACCGCCATTACATGGATATACTGGCTTGCGCTGGATTTTTAATTTCTTCTACATGCCTCCGAACTACACCAAAGTGATCTCGGTGAGTCAAACGTCTTATAATATGTCGTAAATAAGGTCCAGGTTGTCAAAAACGAGCATTGTCCTTTAAGTGTAGCAAGTTTGGTGTTAATTGATTGAAAAATTTGGGATGAGATATGTTTATTAATTTTTACAGGTTTTGTTTGCTTTTCTTCATAATTGAACATTAACTTCAGCAGCTGTGTGCTCAGTCAGTGGCCAATCAATGAATTTAGTCATTGTAATCCTCGGCGGGGGCTGGGTAGTGTTGCAAACAGCGATGTCTCCGATTGGTGGAGCAAGTGTTGGTTTCAGAGGACAGAATTAAATGCATTTTTAAAAATGCAATTTTTACGCGGAAAAATTTGAAACTCCAAATGGCTTGTTGAAGGGTTGAGCTTCCAGGGCAGGAGAAAGTGTTTTGACCATAAACAAACGACTGGGTTGTTTGATATCAACTTTTGTACATTGGTAGGACCATCAGAGACCAACATGTATATGATAAACACATTACAAAATTGATTTAGCATGTGTGGTGACCTTTAATAGATCATTCACAATGTTAGTTAATGAGTTATTAATGACTTGTTATTGTTTATTAATAGTTGGTTAATGATTTCAATCAATCAATCAAAGCTTTATTTGTATAAAGTATTTGTAGCGCATTTCATACCCAGAGGCAACACAATACGCTTTACAGAGAACAAGGGAGGTGGGCATACGTCCCACCCCTACATATTCCAGAGGGAAGCAAAAAAACAGTATCACCCAGGGGCCAGATAAGTGAGCTGTAAAAATTCTTCCCTGACCCCTCTCAACAAGGCGATCGAGCAAGCTCCTGGAGTATGTTTGTCTATCGGCTAAGAACATTTATAAAGCAATGAATTACATTAAATTACATTTTCAGAGTAAGAGAGGCTAAAAACATCATAGGAGAGACATGGCAAATACTGGTGTGTGTCTGTGTGTGCGTGAATGTGCCTGGGCCCAGATAGAGGCAGGGGTTGGGGTAGGGAGGGGGTAGGAAAAGGATACGGACTAGTGGATTTCTCGAGCTCTGTTTCTTGTGTTCAAGATCTAAACAGGTCCGTAAACACGACCCAAAATCACAGTTATACCTCCAATAGATACGAGTTCATAGAGGATATAGAGAAAAAACTGTCTGCTTAACTTCCGGAGGAATACAAATTGTTCTCGATTTGATTATTATTATTTTTTTAAATCTTTGTCAGCGTTTAGTTTGAGCTATTATCGACAGACATAAACGTCTGACAGCGTCTGACAGCATGGTGTACTGTGTTTGTTGGGGATATCCACAGAGGGGACAGAGGCCTTAGATGTGTGAAAATGAGACAACACTGACGAGACAGACCACCGCGGGGCTTCTTCCTCTCATTCCCAGAATCCCGCTGTGGACCGTGAACATTAGCTTCCCACAGCACTCTGGGTAATCACACGCCGTCTAGCTTTGCTCCGAACAAAATGGAGTCATTACCATGGATGATTTCCACACACTCTGTGTGTGCCAGATATGGTCATTAAGTGACAATTTATCGTGCTTGAAATGGTGTTTTTGTTCAAATAAAAATAGCGATACTCTTTTGATGGTACTATTAATAGTACTTGGTTAGTACATGGTTGTTTAGTGCATGTTTATTCGTTTTTTTGCGAATAACCGTAAACCATACTTTCACCCATAACAAGTGATTTGGCCTGATGTAAAGTGGGTTAGAAACTGGGCCTGCTGTCTCCTGCAACAGTTGGTGTCCATCTGGGGCCTGATCACTGACATCAGAGGGATGTTGGCAAAGCAACACCATTACTCACAGACACACACACGGGCACACACACCCACACACACACACAAACACACACACAAACACACTCACACAAAGCGATATCCTTTTCTCGGCGCTAATTGACCACTGGATAAGACAAATAAAGTCGTCTGCAGACCCAGTGAGTTGACTTTAATTTGTTTGCCTGGGTGCAATATTCTGTTTCTCTCTCCAGGGTTAAAACACAATTACTTCCTTGCAAACACAGGCAGATTTAATCAGCCATGTTGGCCCGTCCTGCCATCTGGTGCTTGGTTTCTTTATGTGAGGATGTGTGACAAAACCCTTGTGATTAGATGTTCCATGGAGACTGTTGTCTGTCCTGTCAGGGCTGGACAGAACCTGGATTGAGAAAGTGAGAGAGAGAGAGAGAGAGAGAGAGAGAGAGAGAGAGTCACACACACACGTGCACACACATATGCACGCAAAATTGAGCCACAATGGGAGCTTTTTGTTTATGAATACGAGTACACTGTATGGTCCACAAGCCTTGTGCTATAGAGAGCATATTACCAGCCATACAAAATATATATTTTGACTAAGCATTCATTAAAAAAAACAGATTTATTCATGTCTGTCCTGTGTAGGTTGAGTCCCACGATACCCCAAAAAATAAAATAAGTGTATTGCTCATCGCAGCCTCGGCTGTCAAGCGCAACCCCTTTCTTTTATTTTGTTCAAATGATGCTTCTCTTTGGCACAGCCAGAAAATTAAATAAATACAGTATGCAAAAAAGTGTGGCTAAGCTAATTAGTGGCAGGCTAAATCACAACCGATGAAGCATACAATTAATCAGCAACTGGAGAGGGGGGGGGGGGGTTGTTGAGCGAGGGAGGGGGAAACACCTATATTATTCTTGGCTTTGAGGCTCATTGTTTTCCACTGCCTCTATCTGGGCCCAGGCACATTCACGCACACACAGACATACACCAGTGTTTGCCATGTCTCTCCTATGATGTTTTTAGCCTCTCTTACTCAGAAAATGTAATTTAATGTTATTTATTGCTTTGTTCTTAGCCGGTAGACAAACATACTCCAGGAGCTTGCTCGATCGCCTTGTTGAGAGGGGTCTCGTAGGGGTCGTATGCCCACCTCGCTTGTTCTCTGTAAAGCGCATTGTGTTGCCTCTGGGTATGAAATGCGCTATACAAATAAAGCTTTGATTGATTGATTGATTGAAATCTTCAGGCCCATGTTTTTATATGGCAAAATTGACATTTTTTCTTTGTGTACTTACTTCATTCACTGAGGGACAGCAAGATTCAAGATTCCAGCACAAGTTCAAGCTGTTCCGATAAGCCAACAGCTGCCATGCACATGTTTTTTTTAGGTTATTTCTAAAAACAAACATTGGCAGGCACTTCACCTTTCATAATTGTTTAGAAATATGGAATGTGTTTTTGCCATGGACTATCACCATGAACTGGTTCCACGTGTAAAATATGTTGCATGCTTATTAATGAATTTGATATGGTCTCGGTGTCTGTCTCATCTGGTTGGTTAAGCCTGATTAGAATTCTTGGCAGCAGTTCCAGCTTTGTTAGCTTAGGGTTGCCAGATTTGGCCATATCTGTACAGCCATCACTATCTAAGATACAGTAGTATGGCATTTTTGAGTGTCTGGCAGAGCTGTAATAGCACTATGGGAAACACGTCAACATGATAGATTGGTAGGTTAAATATGTTGTTATTGCCTAGTCCTAAATCAAAAAGGCAAAAGTTAGGTCACTTGATCCCAAATTATTTTGATGTCATATCCGTCTTGCACTGAAATGTATACTATTCATACATTGCAATTACAGTGCTGATGCTAACAGTAGGCAGATTTGTGTGCGTACTGTATGTGTCTGTTTGTGTGTGTGTGTACGGTATGTGTGGGTATTGGGATGAGAGGGGGTGTAAAAGTTCAACACACATTGCAGTACAGCATTACCCATAATGCCTTGCTTTCTTCATCAAAGCCGAGATGGAGACCTACCGTGCCAGCTGTGGCACACTGTTCTCAGACCCTACCGTTACAAAAGAGGGGTATTATGGGTACAAACAGTACTCCAACATATGTGGTGACCTTTGTCCCCGCCACCCAATAGCCATCAGCACATCAGAGAAGAGATGACAAGGCGGAAGCGGCCCTCATCTCACCTCTGAAAGAGTGCTGTGACCCTGCTGATTCCAGGCATTCACACGGTCTGACAGGGGTTCAAAGTAATCTCTGGGGCTTCTCTACCTCTGCTCTTTTCCTCTGTGCTACCAGAGAAACTCTTACTTCAGCCAAAGAGGACATCTGTCACAACAACCTGGTCTTATGGTGTGAGCATCTTTCTCGGACAAACATTAATTTAAAAAAACAAAACTATTTAAAACCAGGCCAGGTCCAGCCTGGCTTATGTGCGTGGCTGGCTTGTTTCTGTTCAGGACTGGTAGGGCGGAAGCTAGTCATGCCACTGAAATAGCTGTGAATTGAAATGACATGAAATAATGTCTGATAAATTAAGATAGGTCTTGTCGCCTGGACACATCAGTTCCAATGCTTCCAATGCTAATCCTGCACAATAAGCCCGCACAATCCTGCACAATAGCCAGTTAGCTCATGAGCTCACAACAACTAGCAGCAGCTTCCATAACATTAATGGTAGCGGTCAGTGGCTAAAGCATTTACACTGATTATTCCTGTAACATTAGCTATTTTGCTGCAATTTGTTCAACTTCTGTTTCTGGACAAATGTAAGGGATAAAAATAGAGAACACAAGGCTAGTGGACCTACAGCGGGTCCCCGATTGACGAGTTGGCGGACCTCCGGCGGAATATAACACAAGGCTAGCGGACCTACAGCAGGTCCCCGATGGATGCTCCACCACCATTCCACCAGTAGTTAATTGTCTATATCCTAGGCCCATTGGCCGTGGGGTCCGTGGCATGGTGGCGAGACTCCGCCCCCTCGCGTCAGAGCGGTTCAGGTGTAGTGCAGTTACTTCCGGACAATCTCCATACACCCACTGGTGAAAACCGTGTGTCTCTAGCCCGCTCAGGGGCTGAGTTGTGGAGTTCATGGCATGGATAGTGGCGTGGTGGCGAGACTCCACCTGCTTGGGTCAGAGCTGGTCGTGGACAGTGTAGCTCTCTCCAGGCCACCCACCTGCCCCCACCAGTGAAGACCCTGTGTCTCTAGCCCACTCGAGGGCTGAGTTGTGGGGTCCGTGGTGTGGTGACTCCGCCCCCTCGCATCATATTGGGTCGGGGGCAGTGGAGCCCTCTCCGGGCTACCCAGTACCCACCTACCCCCACCAGTGAAGACCGTGTTTCTCTAGCCCTCTCAGGGGCTGATTTGTGGAGTCCGTGGCATGGACAGTGGCGTGGTGGCAAGACTCCACCCCCTCACGTCATATTGGGTTGGGGGCTGTGGACCCCTCTCTGGGCTGCCCCCACCGGTGAAGACAAGTGTGTCTGTAGCCCACTCCGTGGCTGAGTTGTGGAATCTGTGGCGTGGATAGTGGCGTGATGGCGAGACTCCGCCCCCTTGGGTCAGAGCTGGTCGTGGACAGTGTACCTCTCTCCGGGCCACCCACCTGCCCCCACCAGTGAAGACTGTGTTTCTTTAGCCCTCTCAGGGGCTGATTTGTCGGGTCCGTGGCGTGGACAGTGGCGTGGTGGCAAGACTCCACCCCTCGCGTCATATTGGGTCGGGGGCGCCCGCACACTTAATTGTTTACCAACAGTAAAAGGGTCTATATATAATGGGTAATTACTGAGACACATATTGTAGGAATAATTTCAAAACATGAGTATTTCATATGTTCAATTACTGCACATAAATTCAATAACTGACATAGAACCAACAGGTAACCGCATTTTTACATAGCTTCACAGCACATACATCCAGTGACAAAAAAATATCCACACCACGAGTTTTGAACACACAAGTTTTGTGGGTTTTGAGTTTTGAACTTTCAGTTTCAGCATGGCAGACAAGCTCCTTAACCACTAGGCCACTGGAGCTCTTGAAAATCAAAGGTGTCATAGTCTTTTGTTTTGATGTTCTGGGACCACTGCCTCTTGTGGTAGCAACATAGAACTGCAGGTCAACAAGGGAAGGGAGAAAGGGATAACCCAACATTTGCTCTCCATGGTGCGCTGGCACAAAACAACAACCATGTTTTATTTAATAGCCCAATGCTGGCTGTCAGTGTTTAATGTAGTGCTTTGGAAATGTCCTTGCCTTTCGGTCTACAGCATTTGCTGTTGTCTGGAAATATCACTGTGATTATGACATAACTGAGTCACATCTGCCATAATCGCAAAGGATGTCCCTCTCTCTCTCTCCCATTTCATCACAGCGAAATTCTCAGCCCTATTTGACATAATATTCCCCAATTCATTCATCTAGTGAATGACGGCCTGTGAGTCCATGGTAACTTGACTCTGGACTGGAGTAGCACTGCACATCCAGGGTTGCTTTGACATACCAAGCAGACACATTGTTTTCAAACTAAACCCAGACAATTTTATTAGAAGTCCATGCTAATGTGATTCCATATGACCTCCCAAAATTCTGTCCAGGCTGGCACTTTGAGAAGGGAAAGTAATTCTGTGCATTCAGTGCCTGTGAATATGAAATGGTTATGTGCCGTAATTGATCATATACTCGGTGCACGAGGCATCAATTTTGGCAGCAAGAGGCAGTTGGGCCATGTTTTCTAAGCGGATTCATTTCACAAAGGCAGATGCCACAGAAGCAAAGACTATTATGAGATTTCTGGGAAGTATTTTCAATGATACGTCAGCCCAAGTCATCAATCTTCTGGAGAGCATTTCAATATACATTCTACTGCAGTCATTTGACAAAGTGGAGCACTGGTGCAATTACATACTGAGTGGTATTTCTTCCAGAAGCAACTTCTCTTGCATTTGAGGCCTTGCCTGACATGCACACTATAAAAACAAATTCAGGATTATTGCCTTGACTATTACAAGTTGTATGTTTCAATTAAATTTGAATGTGATGCTGATTTGCATGGATGTGAATAATGTTTACAGTTTATTGTGTTTATTTTGGTAAAGAATCCTCTCTTACTGAGTATTGTTCTAATGGAAATATCAATTTGTTAGTCCTTGTGTCTTTAATTGAATTAGCTGCCTTTGTCGTTGTGCATTGTCACAAATTACTAACTTGTTTTGTTTGTTTACAGATAACAAGCACTGTGCATTCAATGAGATTCATTCTGAAAACGCTGCCAATCATTTGACCTTATCCTTGTTTGTCATTAATTAACAACCCAGAGCAATCTTTTTGGAATTAATTTATACAAAAACTATGAGTCACAGTAGAAGTTAATTGGTAATTTTAAGGTATTCAAATGAAGCTCCACCAATGTGGCATCAACAGGCTGTGTAACCGACTGCACTTTAAAGCAGTCACTTCCATGGTATTGAATTGAAAATAAAGGTTTAGTTTGTCATTGTGCGCAGGCAACATATAGCCTATTCTAGTGAAAGGAAATAAATAAGTAGGCAAATCCTGTTCCTCTTAAAGGAACGTCAACTAAGAGAGTGAATAGAGTTGTTGTGCAAAATGCTTCTTAATAGGCTTTCTATCCCACAGGTGGAGAATGGCCACTGCATTTCAATTGCATTGTCAATGGACCTTTCCAGCCTGTCAATCATAAGGAGAATACTAACCAATAAGGTTGGCTGATTTCTTAAGACTGTGCCCCTTGCGATAGTGCCGCCATGTTGTCCCAGCAAAGCTTGTCTCTCATTTTGTGTTCATAGATAAGCCGTTTGAAGAAAATGGTTCTTAGATGCGCTTAGGGAAAGACATCCAGAGAGACTACAGGGAGCTCGCCTGATCAATTTTCCAAAGCCTAAAACACAGTTCAATTTTTTTTTTTAAAGCTGATTAAGGCTTGTGGAAGGCCCCACACACAGTTGAATGTGAGCAATATCAACAAGCACAAGGCTGTATGCTCAAAGGTAAGCAAGTAAAAAATATGCTTCAGGCTACCACCTGTTTATGTAACCTTATTCTGTGCCAGAAAGCATCAGTTGTTATCTTCTAGATAGATAGATAGATAGATAGATAGATAGATAGATAGATAGATAGATAGATAGATAGATAGAAAGATAGATAGATAGATAGATAGATAGATAGATGTCTAGCCGAACATTAAACAGGTAAACGTGTCTCCCCCACCACCACAGTTAGCTAGGCGATATAATCAGGAAAAAGCATTAAAGCTATAACATCACCAAAACAGTCGCCTAAACATTCCAATCAGTTCATCAGCTGAAGGAAAACGATATATAGCTAACGTTACTTACATGCAACACCCTTGGAAATTGTGAATTGGAAGTTGTCCGTTGATGTAACAACTGAGCTAATGTAGTAGTAGACAACTTTGCTCCTAGCCCATTCAGTTCACTACTCATATCGAGCAGCTACATGCAATCACAGGTATTTAACTGTTAGTCAACACTATTCTAACATGTCACACCATTAAAATATACAGAAAAGCTGTCTGCAGGCTTCTGTACAATAATGTTATAAGAACAAGCTGTACAAAACCCCACAATTAGCCTGTAGCTAGTGGTTAGCAAATCACTCTCACAGGCCTATCTTCATTTTAAACACATCACTCTAACCATTTTCTAATAATGGATGCCACTAACGTACTCACCCTTGTTTACATGTGCAGTGCGATAAGTAGTGATTAGTAATAGCGATTAGTAACAATTCCACAATTTTGTCTTGATGAATTTCCATCTGGCGTTCATGTGGCGTTTGAGACTTCCTCATAGATTGCCAACACCTAGCATCTACTCTGATATTGCCACTTGCTCCGTTCGAAATCGAATGTCATGGATATACATCCTTGAAGTAGTTCAGGCCTTTCTGTAGAAATTTATTGGACAACGTAGTGGCATTTGGTAAATAACACAACAATATTGTCTGGAATCCTTGAGAGATAATCATCTAGTAGCTGTTCAGTCAACATTTTGGCAACGTGCTGCAAATCTTGTGGGACATAGCAACAGTAATTGAGGGAGGCGGGATTTGCCGCCTGAATAGGAAAGGTCCATTAATACGAGTTCTAGTGAAATTGCAACCGCCAGCCAAAGGTAAAGCCTACTTTTGGTGTCAAACAAAGGCTATCGAGAGAGAAAAAAAATCTATTTGCAGATATTTTCTGACCAAATGTAAAAGAAAAAGAAAAGAAAGTGTTAACAGTTGCTACAGTTTCCCAAAGGGATTGAATTGTATGAGACAGTGCTTACATTATACTCGCTCCCCTCACCATTGGATGGTGGCAGGAACTCTTGGAATTTTTCCAATTCAGGGGGCGAGATGTGCCTCTCTCTCTATCTCATCTCTTTGTGTTGAGTTCCATTGTTCTATCAATATCAACCTTTTTTTCTGAGGGTCATTGAATGAATCTATTGAAGGAGGGAATAAAACGTGCTTAAAAAGACAACAGTGGTCATTATTTCAGGGTTCCCCTCATACTGAAAATAATTGAATTGAAGCCGTGCTATTGTGGCAATACTTAACCTCTGTGCTGTTGCTTGTGTTCTTTTCTTCACTGTTGTGACTGGAGGGTTGGAGCACATTGAAAACATCAATGGATTCCAGCTGACAGATGTCAACACCCAGTTTATCAATTTCACACAAGCCCACAGTACAGCTCTGGGCTCTGGGCTGTGAGGCAATTTGAGCGCAGTAGCCAAGTTCGGTCACAAGTTACATGGCATTTTGTGGAACCCTAAAAGGGTGATGCCTGAGATGCCTACACATTGTTCTAGACGTGATAGTAAAATCCTGTGGTCCACAGTATTGAAAGCAGCTGTTAGGTCAAGGAGCACCAGAACAGCAGTTACCTGTATCATGAGTTAACATGAGATCATTGAGCACTTTCAAAAAGGCTGTTTCAGTGCAAGGTTATTATAGTTAACAAAAACTAACTAAAAAACGAAAACTAGGTGTGAAAAAACATTTTAGTTAACTGAAATAAAAATAAAAACTAGGCTTTACAAAAAAACGATAACTAACTAAAACGGTAGTGTGTTTACAAAACGAACTAAAATTAAAAAAAAATGTAAAAAAAAATGTCCTTAGTTTTAGTCTTTTTCATTCCATACATAAGCCTAGTATTTTGGGTGGATATTAAATTTATTTATTTCATTATTTCTTTAGCTGAGCACCTGTGCAGAGGTAATCTGCCATTCGCCAGATGGTTTGTTTTGCAGAGTGAAACAACATGAGCTCACGAGATCAGGTTGGTATCACGAGGCTAGCGCAGAAAAAAAAAAAAAAAAAAAACTAATACTGAAACTAATAAAAACTAAAACTAAGCATTATCAAAAAAAAAAAACTAAACTAAACTAGCAAATCTGCTTTAAAAACTCATTAAAACTAAACTGAAATAGAACACAAAAAGTTAAAACGATATAAAAATAAAAACTAATGAAAAAAGCAAAACTATTATAACCCTGTTTCAGTGCTGTGGCGTTGACTAAAACCAGACTGGAACATTTCATAAATACCATGGGAAACAAGAAATGATTGCAGCTGAATAAAAATCACTTTCAACAAGACCTTAGACAGAAAAGTCGACTGTGAGATATGCCTAAAATTAGACAGAACAGAAGGTTCTACGTTTTTCTTTTTGATAAGGGGCTGCACTATGTTGTGTTTAAAGGCAGCTGGAACACACCCACAGCTAAGGCAGGTATTTATCAGAGCAAGAACAGTGGACCCCAAAGTACCAAAAACATCTTTAAAAAAACAAGAATTCTATCAGTTTGAAGGCCATACTTTCTTAAAGGATAAGGACACTGATTTTTATGTTTAGCCCTATTCGGATTCATCCAAGGTTTACAGCGTGAAGGGATGGCTGTTGTATGTTTGGTGAAATTAGTACTGTTTACAAGTTACTGTTGTTATGAAATGCAGAGGCGAAAGGACCTATGGTGTTGACAGGACGACTTTAGAGCTTGGTAAGCATACACCATGTAATTCCTGAACTTGAAATCCACGTATATCATACTTTTTCGAGTTTTTCGAGTGTGCCCATAGCTAGCAACGAGCCAGGGTGCGCGTGCCGGTGTTATTGACACAGAACTCTGTACTGCACAAAACAGAAATATTTTAACCTGTACTAGTCAGATACATGCCAGGGAAGCCAGGAATAGGGCTAAACATGAAATTCAGTGTCCTTATCGTTTAACCACATCAAATAGTGAGGAGAGCAATACTGGCTCAAACTGATCTAGGACAGCAGGCAAAAGAGGAGCAGAGGGGTCAGGCCCAGGGGCAACAAGCGTGGGAGCAGCTGGCCTTAGAGCACACATTTTTTCAATAACAAAATTAAGAAAGCTCTCACAGATGGCACCACGGGAAAGTTATCACTTGGGTTTACAAGGGAGTTAAAAATATTAAACATTACCTGAGGCTTGCGACTATTATTGGAGACAAGATTAGATATATCCTCCATTTTGGCAGCTTTAACTGCTCTCTGGTAGACTGAAAAACATTCACACAGAATTTCGAGAGACACTTGGAGCTTATCTTTTTTCCACTTTCTCTCAGCACTGCGACAAGAACGTCTCAGCGAGTGTGTGGAGTCATTTAACCATGACTGAAAGTGTTTTGGTGCGTTTAGATCTAAAAGAGGCAACAGAGTCCAATATATTTGTACAAGTAGAATTAAAAATAATTACATGCTCCTCAGAACTGAGCGCGATTTCCATCCAGTGAGCATGACAATTCATTAAACAAGAGTGAAAACTGCAATGCAGTCTGAGGGTTTATAGCGCGCAGGCAGCGTGTGGAAACAGGGTTTAAGCACAACATTGCGCATGTGCACTTCGACTGAATGCTGCGTCCCGGGGGCGCGAGTTTTAAAAGGTAATAAATGTCAATGTATTATCTTTCTGAGTAGACTGTTTGGACGATTCAGCTTACTTTTAGTAAATCTAATTGGAGAATTAGCACCAGACATGTTTGTAAAGGTCCAAATATATGTGCAATGTATTGCTTTAAAATCACCAGAAATTAAAAGGTGGCCATACTTAACAGTTACCCCAAACAGAAGATCTGAAAAAAATCCTGAATAAAGTCCTTATTAATTTTCGGAGGACGATATACAACTACAAACAGGACAGGAGAGGATAGGTTCAGTTCAAACAGTTGCAGCTCAAAGCTGGGATAAGTGTACAATGGAGTTTGACGACACTGTAGTAAATTTGAACACAGAGGCTATACCCCCCCCCTCTGCCAGTGGTCCGAGGGGAGCTGAAGAATGAACAGTCAGGAGGAAGAAGTTCGGAAAATGGTGCCCACTCACCATCCCGAACCCACGTCTCCGTCAGAAGCAAAATATCCAGTTGACGAAGGGTGAAAAAGTAATTAAAGGTATATGTGGATTATTTCCCCCATCTAGTGTCTAAAGATAAGAACGGCAACAACACAACGTATTGGTTGCCAAAATGCCAGAGAATGCACTGTTTCAGTCATACTGTGATAAGATCTTCACTCCGAGAGGAACATAAGGTTACACTAATCGGTAATCACAATCAAGTATTTCAGAGTGCCATGTAATAAGTTACGTTAGATGCTGTAGTGTGGAGATAACGTTAGGTCTTGCTATGCAGATTCCAAGAAAGATAACGATAGCTAGTTAGCTAGCTTACCGGTCTAGTAGAAAAGTAGCCATGTCACCATGCGACTTTATCCCATGAAACTCCATAAACTCCATCCAACGAGCAAAGGCTGGCCCGATATCTATCCGACTTTTGCTCCTTCTTCGGTCACTGAGCTTTTGAGATTCGTATCACACGGTTCGCCAGGGCTCAGGTGGAGAAGCAGGACGACAAAACCCGACCATTTTACCAAACGTTTAGCTGAAAAGAGTGAGCGGAAGTGGACGGAAAAGCTGCCGTTTTATAGTCACACACACACTAACCAACATCTATAATGCTGCTTATTCAAGGAAGTATAACATTAGCTGGCTACTGCTAATCTCACAGTGGTGAAGCTAGAATAGTACCTGGCAACCCAGCGTGCAGTACCAACGCTGTAATACTATTGGCTGATATGATATCAACAGAGTGTCATTGTCGGGCCGTCAAAATTTCATAGTGTAATAATTTCAGACAAAATAAAAAAATGTATGGAAAAGCAATACTTTTATTCTGCAGCCTTCGCAAAGCCCTATGGATGTATTATTTTTGAAAAAATGTTTATTTTAATCCACATATTACATATTATACCTTTAAGCAAAAACGTTTTGTTTGCCAGTAACCTAGCGTTTAGCAACGCCATGTCTCTCCTATGTTGTTTTTAGCTTCTCTTACTCTGAAATGTAATTTAATGTTATGTATTGCTTTATAAATGTTCTTAGCCGGTAGACAAACATACTCCAGGAGCTTGCTCGATCGCCTTGTTGAGAGGGGTCAGGGAAGAATTTTTACAGCTCACTTATCTGGCCCCTGGGTGATTACAGTTTTTTTGCTTCCCTCTGGAATATGTAGAGAGTGGGTCGTATGCCCACCTCCCTTGTTCTCTGTAAAGCGCATTGTGTTGCCTCTGGGTATGAAATGCGCTATACAAATAAAGCTTTGATTGAGTGATTGATTGATTGGCGATTATAATCTAGTAGAGACATTTCAACGGCAACAAACACAGAGAAACAGAGCAACAGCAAACAGTATGCTGAGCAGAGTAGACAGACGAGGCGGACGGAGTGCCAACACAGCCGCCATTGTGCTCTCTCTTCATTTCTCAAAGTGCATTCTGCCTGGCGCAGGCCCACAGAAGGGCAAGTTGTGCTTTCCTACTCATGCATATGCAGTCCTGGGAGGGTCGAGGTGTGTTTGAACGCGTCCAAAACAGGGAGGAGATTGCGCATTGAGGCGCATGCTTTGTACTGTACATCTATCGCAAAAAGCATTTTCTATGGACTGCCCATGGTACTATTTACGCTGTACTTGCAAAAGTTAGTACATCTGCCCCACTGTGTTGTTACGATGTGTTGCTTTAAGGAAGGAGCCGGAAGCCCTTAAAAGGCAGACGTGTTTGTCTTACTGTCTCTTACCCTGTGTGTGCCGTACAGCGTGTAAATAAAGATCCAGATGTTTAACCCAAACCGGCTCGCTTGTCTTATGGTATAAGGAATAAACACAACACACAAACCCTAAACACACAGACACATAAACACACACACAGACACTCACACACATGTACTGTACACGCTTGTACTCGCACACACACATGCACAGGTGCACAAATACATAAACTCACACAGTTACACACACATTAAGTACACCTCAATTTGTATGGCTCCCTTCAATGTTGTGGTTCAAAGGCATTTTTGAAAACACTGTTATTATAACCAGTTTACTGTTTTTCATATTGAGCTAATTAATTAGAATCTTGTTATTTTGCCAAGTAAAATTAGATTAGATTTCCAGCCGAAGGAAATAACATCAACATACTTGAGCATTGTTTCCTGTCACACATTTAGTTTCCATTGTAACATTATCATTAACAGCATTCAACCCTGTAAAGTACTGATGAGCTTGTGCTTCTTCTCTAGTCATGTCCATATCGACTGAAGAGAAAAGCACCATGCTGTTTGTCCTTACTGATCAGATGCAAACATTTTATCTCAGACAAAATTTAAAGACCCCTTTAACAAGCTGTTAAAGACGAACTCTCTTAAAAGGCCTGTTTTCCATATCACAGCTTTCCCAGTTAGTTTATAACCACAGCTCCCTGTCATAGCAGTCACAGTAATTGTGATAATCTGTATATACCACTGACTACCCCTTTCCCATGTATTCAGAATCCCGGCTTCTAATACCCGTGGTCTCTCTCTCTCTCTCTCTCTCTCTCTCTGTATGTGTGTGTGTGTGCGCGTGTGTGCGTGTGTGTTTGTGTACATCAAAGCATAATATGTTTGTGTATGTGTGCATGCATGCATTCATGTGTGTGTGTGTGTGTGGACATGTGTGTGCAAGTGCGCGTGTGCGCATATATGCGTGCGTTTGGTGTGTGTTTGGAAGAGAGAGACAGACAGAGAGAGAGAGAGAGACCTGCTGTATAAGGGCCACTTGCTGTTAGTAGGAGGGGAGGGGCAGCGGAGCTCTGGGCCTGGACACAGCTGGCCCCTCGCTCCAGGCCGCCAACCCAGCCTCAGGACTGCCGTGAAACCGGGGGCAGCAGATCTCTGGGGAGTGCCTTGACGGCCATTGTGGCTCTAATAGTCTTCCAGCATTCATGGCCTGGCCGTTATGACGGGGCGAGGCCAATTGCTTCACAAGGCGCCTGTTGCACAGGACAAGCTGGAGGCTCCCTGATGAACGTTTCGCTGAGCCCAGCCCTTCATTCCTTATACTCGCTATGTTAATCTGTCCTCTTCCCTCTCTCTATCTCCCCCCCCTCTCTCTCTCTCTCTTCCTCCCTCTCTCTACCCCTCTCCTCTTCCCTCTCTCTATCTCCCCCCCCTCTCTCTCTCTCTTCCTCCCTCTCTCTCCCCCTCTCCTCTTCCCTCTCTCCATCTCCCCCCCTTTCTCTCTCTCTCTTCCTCCCTCTCTCTACCCCTCTCCTCTTCCCTCTCTCTATCCCCCCCTCTCTCTCTCTCTTCCTCCCTCTCTCTACCCCTCTCCTCTTCCCTCTCTCCATCTCCTCCCCCCTCTCTCTCTCTCCCCCTCTCCTCTTCCCTCTCTCTATCTCCCCCCCCCCCCTCTCTCTCTCTCTCTCTCCTGGAGGTCATGGAATTGACCTCAACCCTTTGATGCTCTTCCCTCCACATGTAAAAAGTGTAATATATTTATTTTCCCTGTCTGTACATTTAGAATATTTGTTGATATTCTGTGATTCTTACAATAATCCAGTAGTGTGGAGTTTGATAGCAAGTCATTAACCTGGCATGCTGCAAACGACACATATAGCCCAAGGTCATATAGGCTAAGACAGCGATTACAGTACAGTACAGTATGTTGTTACACTGGCACTAGCAGTAAAATGGAGTTGGGATTGTGTTGCATCAATGCAGGTAAGAAGGGAGAGGTGTGGTTATAGGGAGAGACTGGCCATATCAGGCTGCACTGGGAATGGTGGGGAGCAAAGCTGGATTGAATTTACACACACACACAAACACATACTGTATATCATTTTAGACAGATTTTAATACGGCTCTGGAGAGGAGCGTTAAGCATTAGCAACTTTAGACTTAAGTAGATAAGTTCATTATTTCACCCAAACACGTTAAATTTTATTTTAAGATTGTTATTTTTTTCAAAGGGATTTATTAATTCCTGTTTGAGGTTGGTTGCGTTGTTATACAGTACACTGATAGAAAACCAATCCCAACACAGAAGGCATGTGTGTGTTTGTGTTTCTATTAGTGTGTGTGTGTGTATGTGTGTGTTTTGCTGTGTGTGTGCGCGCGTGTGCATGTGTGTGTGTGTGTACCCTGGAGGTTTCCATGGACTCATCATTAGGGCTGGCGTGAGAGTGTTTGGAGCAGGGCTGGAGAGAAACACACAGCAGAAACGCGCCTCTTCAGTTCTCTCCACAGCAACATCAACTCCGGGCCGTGGACAGAACCCTGCGGCACTCCTCAAGCACCGGCAGAGATCGCATTAAAATTCAATACGCTTGCACTCCCCCGCTATGACCTGGGACGTTTAGGATTCAGCTCATGTCAAGTAGAATGAACAAGCTCAAGTAACCCATCCCTGCTACTCCATGTCTCCATGTGAAGAGATACAGCAGAATCAGACATTTTTGAGGAAGAGGTATTGGACTAGCTTCCATAGGCTATCCAACATGAGTTCACACTATAGAGACCATATGCGAGTAGATGATGAAGCCCAGGTCTGTAAAAGTACCTCTCTCTCTCTCTATCTCTTGCTCTTTCTTTCTTTCTTTCTTTCTTTCTTTCTTTAAGTTCAGGGACACGTGCACTCAGCGGCACAGTAACATGCACTGATATTTCATCAGGCTTTTTATATGTACTGTTAGTCACAGGCATGTACTGAAAAAAGGCAAACAAATACATGCCTTTTGGAAAGTGACACTGAGATCCACACAATCTTGTAGAAAGGAGGAGGAGGAGGAGGAGGAGGAGGAGGAGGGGGAGGGGGAAGAGGAAGTGAAGGTAGAGGAAGAGGGGGAGGAGGAGGAGGAGAAGGGAGAGGAGGAAGGGTTAAGATGGGGACCAAAGGTGAATATCTGCAGGAGATCGGTCCCAGGTGGCCAATTATTCAAGTGAAGCCAGTGCAGTGATGGTTTCTGTAGGTGACAGGGCTGACTGTGTTAATACTGTCCGTCTCTTTGTAAGCTCTGTCAGAACTCAATCCGTCACCCGGAGACTATTAAGAGTGACAGCTTTGACTGTAATCGTCAATGTCTCATCCACACACACACACACACACACACACACACACGTAAAGGTGCACACGTACGCATGCCTGCACGCACAGACACCTACTAGCTTTGACTGGTTGTCTGACTTTCTAGTGTAGTAGAGTATATATGTTTAAGCTGTATCACATGTTTCCATGTTATCCCATATTGCTTTTGTGTGTGCTGATGCATGACATTGTTTATGCTGCTTTAATGTGTCATGTGCATTTAGTGTGTGTTTGAATATTGTTTATATACAAGTATATATCGGAATGGTGTATATCGTTTATATATTCATATATCGTAATGCTGGTGGTGGTGGGGTGTTCTATTGATATAAGGGAGAAAAAATCCATTCTGTCTGTGAGGAGATATGTGAGAAAGATGTGGTCCGCTCATGAAGATTTCAGGAGGCCTCTGCGCCTTTGAAATAGTTCTTTCAAAAGCACCACAGCATGTTTCAATGCATATTTCATCTCCAGTGCAGTGTGTCTGCTCTGTGAAGCGATGAGAATTATTTATATGGTCCAGTGAGAGAGAGGGGGGGGGGAGACAGAGGGAGGGAGAGAGAGAGAAAGGAAGAGGCATTCACACTAAATCCCATCATAGATAGTGAGGGCAGAAGCCAGAGACGATAGCACCCGACTAATTAACGTCTAAATTATCTCATTAGACTGGGGCTTTTTATCCAACCACCGAAAGTAAGAAACAATTCCCTTTGTGCTCTACACCTAACTTGCCAAGCTGTTCTATGATACCTAACACAAGCACAGACATTGGGACGATTTCACGCCGAGGAATTTGCACAGTATATAAACAATTGTGTGGTTTGATACTGCATGCTCTCGTTCCGATCAGCTGTGTCCAGCCGTGTGCGTGAGCTCCATTTATAACATGTCATTAAAACGGTGGAGAGAGAGAGAGAGAGGCCGAGTGTAGGAGTGTAACAGGAGAACAACAGCATGTGTAAGGCCCATACATCTGCTGACATCCACTACGGTTCTGTCTCTCTGAGTAGGACATTGTGCACATTTTGTGTGTGTGTGTGTCGATGTGTGTGTGCGCGTGTGCACAATGTGTGTCTGGAAGTCCTCGTGGTGCACATCTGCAGCGGCTGTTCCAGTTCTGCCTCATGTCAAGTCTCCAGGGAAGCTTTTTTTGCCTACTTGACATGTTCTCAGCAACACAGCAGCATCTCAGGTCCATCTCAGCTCAGCACCAGGAACATCCACCTCCGTCTCTCAGCTCAGCACCAGGAACATCCACCTCCGTCTCTCAGCTCAGCACCAGGAACATCCACCTCCGTCTCTCAGCTCAGCACCAGGAACATCCACCTCCGTCTCTCAGCTCAGCACCAGGAACAGCGCCGGAATTCTCCACCTTGTCGACCCTGCAAATACTGCAATAATGATTCATGAATTATTCCATTCAGATTTGTCTCTAGACATTCGTCTTCTTCCAAATGTGACCTGATGTTGACGTCATTTCAGGAACAGGAAGGAATGAGACAAAGAGGATGGGCAAAGGGGGAGGTGCATTTTTTGTCAATTAGCATGCAGGTTCATGCTTCAGATATCCAATCACGCTGTCATCTCAGCAGGGGGTGTGATTATGAGGTGTGTCTAATCAGCTGCCGTGCAAAAAAAAGAGGAGAGGCTGCAGATAAGAGGACATACTGCCACAGTGACCAGTCACTGTTTGATACAGTATTTCCAAACTGTCTTCCTTTACTGTACGTGCTGTGAGTATGTGTGTGTGTGTGTATGTGCGTGTGTCTATGTGTGTGTGTGATCCTGAATAGATGATTGATACTATGCCTCTAGGTACCAGAGGTTTGAAACCTCAATTTTTCTTTAAACAAACAGATAAGCACTATACAGTAAGCTACCAACATGTATAGTGTTTTGTTGTATTGATACAATGTACTGCTTCTATTGATACAATATATTGCTTCTATTGACTTTGACAGTTTTGGACCCTATATCCATACGTGTCCATCTATATATGTCACAGAAGTATCTGAGGATGTAATTGTTTCAAATGTCAATAATTATTGATTATTCACAACTGACGCGGCACACCTTGGTCTCCTGAAACATCAGACACATCACATGCATTTACGTACATCATGTACTGTAACATGAGGACATATGTAGTACCTTTGGCAGTACTGTATGCTAAAGGCCTGATGTCTTACCGTCCTTGGGTTGCCAGTATAACCGCCTATTGAGATATCCCCCCGTCACACCTTTGGGGGGGGGTTTGGGAAACCGTTTTGGGCAGGGGTTTGAAACCTTTCTTGAAGAGTTGGTGGGCTTGTCTTTTTAATGTGTTGTGTGCGAATTAAATCAAAATGAAGGTTTTAATTGAACCATGGCAACAAATATTTCATGTCTCTGCATTATTACTCTCTCCTCTCGCTCTCCCTCTGTCTCTCCCTTTCTCTATCTCTCCTTGAATCAATCATGGGAGAATGTGAATTTGAATGTGACTTCTCCCACAGACACTGTATTCTTCCACTCTCCTCCTGTCAGAAGGGGAAATGGCTCATGAGAGATTAAAGCTTTGTCTTGTCACAATGAAAGGATGGAGAGATGGGAGTCAAATGAAATGAGAAGGAGAACGTAAGGTAGGTGTGTGTGTGTGTGTGTGTGTGTGTGTGTGTGTGTGTGTGTGTGTGTGTGTGTGTGTGTGTGTGTGTGTGTGTGTGGGTGGATGGGGTAGAAAGACAAAGAGAGAAAGGGGGGAGGGTGTGGGGGGGGGCAGGAGAGGGGAGAGAATGAGAGATCAGAAGCAGTCAGGCGTCGCCCCGGTGGAAGCAGCCGTCCTCTATGAAGTCAATCAGGCGAAGGACGACCCGCTGGAAAAATATTACCTCGGAGTCTCCATATTGTTAAACCATGGATCACAATGGAGAACTCTCTTTCTCTCTCCCTCTCTCTTCTTCTCCCTCTCTCTCTCCCCCTCTCCCTCTCTCTTCCCTTTTATCTCCCCCCTCTCTCTTTCTCCTTCTCTCTCCCCCTACTGCCCCCCCTCTCCCTCTCTGCTGTCTGACTCATATTGAAAGCCCAGTGAGAGGAGAGTAAGGCAGAGAGGAACATGTTGACTGTTGGCTACATGAGGTAAAGATGGAGAGAAATGTTTTTCATGGCCCATAGGGAGGGAAAGTGAAAACGTGCGCCCCTAGCGGATTTGTTCCTATCGGAGAGGAGTTTCAATGTAAACTCCCATAGACCGGATTTTCTAATAATTACTACGAAGCCATTTCGGTGAAGTTATGAAAACAAAAAATTGTGAGTGTCTTTACAGTAATAACCTACTAACAGTAAGAATTTCAAACTGTCTTCTTTCAAATTTTTGAAATTGCTCCATTCGTTTCATAAATGGACTACAAAGCCGGGCGTATACGTCACTCATGAGAAAAATGCTGTGCTTTGCGCCAGATTGCTCCCATCGGTATGAGACGAATGGTTGCAAATTCTACTCATTTCCAAGAGATCCCAAAGAGCTGGACCTCAGACTGGTCTTAGCTGGTCAACCTCAGGCTGGTCAACCTCAAGCTGGCTAGCATGGTCTTAGCTGGTCAGTAGGGTCTGATCAAGTTGGTCTTAGCTGGTTAGGATGGTATTAGCTGGTCAGACTGGTCTTATCTGGTCTGATCCGCAGGTGCGCCTGGCTTTTCTTACTGGCCCGTAACCATAACCTTAACACCTAACCGTAATAGGCTCACTTATGATGCTAACTCACCGGAACATGATATGACCGCCCTGACGACACCTAACAGCTCTCCCTGCGAATAGCGCCATTTTTCTACATGGCCAGATCTAAAATGATTGTCAGCACGTGGGATGCACTTGTTATTGCTGAAGTATTCTGCCAGCCATGCAATGCATATCGGCATTTTCGTAGGTGTACTGATTTGTAATTTGGTTGTAATGTGTTAGATGTTAGCTGGTAGAGTCAGCAAGCTCGCAGAGGCGCACAAAATGACGTAATGCATGCCGTATGTAGTTCTACCACCTCGTTATAAAAAATATATATACATAATTCGGATTGTGATTGAAAATTAACTATGATCAACAGAATTAATCAAGTTTGTCTCCAAGTATATCATATTTAATGCATTCTACTAACTTTTCGATGTAGACCGAGATATAATGTTTAAGAAAATGTGCTATGAGAAATCCCATTAGGCTAATTCTCTCGGCATTAGGAACACTACCGCTAGGGGGCGGTGAGATTACTTTCCCTCCCTATACTGTAATGTACAACACAGCCTTCATTCCAAAGCCTGGGTTTGCAATAGCCAGGGATTGAGCCTATAGGATACATTATAGGCTACTTGTTGCATTGTGATATGAATAAAGATCTGATAGTGCTCTGTGTCGTGTTCATAGCAGGATACTTTGGTATTCAAGATAATCTGTTGTTTTTTAATCCAATAGTCTTTATATCATATCCCAGAGCTCCCCCTAGTGGAATGGAAGAACTATGTCCCTGTCAATCAACCAAAGGATCTATGACTCTACGCTATACAATTCAATAAACAATTTAATGGTTTTGTCGGTAA